>NC_088382.1:147317500-147627500 GCF_037993035.2 Macaca fascicularis
GTAAAGTAAGGAAGGGGAATTGGTCAATAGGCAGCAGGTGTGTCTTATTGTCCACGTGTGGGGATCCCAATAGCCTCATCTCTCTAATATCTGGAAGGCCTGAAAGTCAGTTTTCTAAGAAAGGATGTAAGTTTAAAATTGGGCCAATTTCATCCTGGTTTCTGATCTTCAGTTCTCCAAGCAAAGAATTATCTTATTTGGAAAGTTGATTATGTACCCTCGGTAAGTCCCTTTAGTTTGGGTGCTCAGAGGCTTTCAATATGCTTTTCTCTGTGATGTGTTTATCTGATCCTGACCCAGAGACCTGTTGTTTTAATTTTTTTCATTTGTATACTTTTAAAATGTTTAATTTTTTGTGTACATGGTAGATATATGTAGTTATGGGGAACATGACATATTTTGATACAGGAATACAGTGCATAATAATCACATAATGAAAAACAAGGTATCCATCACCTCAAACATTTATCATTTATTTGTGTTACAAACATTCTAATTATCCCCTTTTAGTTATTTTTAAATGTACAATAAGTTTTTATTGACTGTAAGCACCCCATTGTACCAGACCTTATTCATTCTATGTATTTTTTTTACCTATTAACCATCCCCACTCCCACACCAACTACCATTCCCAGACTTTGGTAATCATTCTTTTTTCTTATTATTATACTTTAAGTTCTGGGATACATGTGCAGAATGTGCAGGTTTGTTACATAGGTATACACGTGCCATGGTGGTTTGCTGTACCCATAAATCTGTCATCTACATTAGGTATTTCTCATAATGCTATCCCTCCCCTAAGCTCCCAACTCCAACAGGCCCTGGTGTGTGATATTCCCCTCCCTGTGTTCATGTTTTCTCATTGTTCAACTTCCACTTATGAGTGAGAACATGTGGTGCTTGGTTTTATTTTCCCTTGTTAGTTTGCTGAGAAGGATGGTTTCCAGCTCCATCCATGTCCCAGCAAAGGACATGAACTCATCCTTTTTCATGGCTGCATAGTATTCCACAGTATATATGTGGCACATTTTCTTTATCCAGTCTATCATTGATGGGCATATGGGTTGGTTCCAAGTCTTTGCTATTGTTAATAGTGCTGCAATAAACATACGTGTGCATGTGTCTTTATAGTAGAATGGTTTGTAATCTTTTGGGTATATACCCAGTATTGGGATTGCTGGGTCAAATGGTATTTCTGGTTCTAGATCCTTGAGGGATTGCCACACTGTTTCCACAAAATGATTGAACTAATTTACACTCCCACCAACAGTGTAAAAGCATTCCTATTTCTCCACATCCTCTCCAGCATCTGTTGTTTTCTTTTTGATGATCGCCATTCTAACTGGCATGAGGTGATATCTCTTTGTGGTTTTGATTTGCATTTCTCTAATTACCAGTGATGATGAGCTTTTTTTCATCTGTTTGTTCGCCGCATAAATGTCTTCTTTTGAGAAGTGTCTGTTCAGATGCTTTGCCCACTTTTTGATGGGGTTTTTTGTTTTTTTCTTGTAAATTTGTTTAAGTTCCTTGTAGATTCTGGACATTAACCCTTTGTCAAATGGATAGACTACAAAAATTTTCTTCCATTTTGTAGGTTGCTTGTTCACTCTGATGATAGTTTATTTAGCTGTGCAGAAGCTCTTTAGTTTAATTAGATCCCTTTTGTCAATTTTGGCTTTTGTTGCCATTTCTTTTGGTGTTTTAGTCATGAAGTGCTTGCCCATGCCTATGTCCTGAATGGTATTGCCTAAGTATTCTTCTAGGGTTTTTATGGTTTTAGGTCTTAGGTTTTAGTTTTTAATTCATCTTGAGTTAAATTTTGTATGAGGTGTAAGAAAGGGGTTCGGTTTCAGTTTTATGCATATGGCTAGCCAGTTTTCCCAACATCATTTTTTAAATAGGGAAGCCTTTCCGCATTGCTTGTTTTTGTCAGGTTTGTCAAAGATTAGATGGTTGCAGATACGTGACATTATTTCTGAGGCCTCCTGTTCTATTCCATTGGTCTATATATCTGTTTTGGTATCAGTACCATGCTGTTTTGGTTACTGCAGACTTGTAGTATAGTGTGAAGTCAGGTAATGTGATGCCTCCAGCTTTGTTCTTTTTGCTTAGGATCGTCTTGGCTATACAGGCACTATTTTAGTTCCATATGAAATTTAAAGTAGTTTTTTTTTTTTTCTAATTCTCTGAAGAAAGTCACAATGGTAGCTTGATGGGGATAGCATTGAATCTATAAATTACTTTGGACAGTATGACCATTTTCACGATATTGATTCTTCCTATCCATGAGCATGGAATGTTTTTCCATTTGTTTGTGTCCTTTCTTATTCCCTGAGCAGTGGTTTGTAATTCTCCTTGAAGAGGTCCTTCACATCCCTTGTAAGTTGGATTCCTAGGTATTTTATTCTCTTTGTAGTAATTGTGAATGGAAGTTCATTCATGATTTGGCTCTCTGTTTGTTATTGGTGTATGGGAATGCTTGTGATTTTTGCACATTGATTTTGCATCCTGAGACTGCTGAAGTTGCTTATCACCTTAAGGAGATTTTGGGCTGAGACTATGCGGCTTTCTAAATATACAATCAAGTCATCTGCAAACAGAGATTATTTGACTTCTTCTCTTCCTTTTTGAATACCCTTTATTTCTTTCTCTTGCCTGATTGCCCTGGCCAGAACCTCCAATACTATGTTGAATAGAAGTGATGAGAGAGGGCATTCTTGTCTTGTGCCAGTTTTCAAAGGGAATGCTTCCAGCTTTTACCCATTCAGTATGATATTGGCTGTGGGTTTGTCGTAAATAGCTCTTATTATTTTGAGATATGTTCCATCAATATCTAGTTTATTGAGAGTTTTTGGCATGAAGGAGTGTTGAATTTTATTGAAGGCCTTTTCTGTATCTATTGAAATAATCATGTGATTTTGGCATTGGTTCTGTTTATGTGATGGATTACGTTTATTGATTTGCATATGTTGAACCATCATTGCATCCCAGGGATGAAGCCAACTTGATTGTGGTATGTAAGTTTTTTGATGTGCTGCTGGATTCGGTTTGCCAGTATTTTATTAAGGATTTTCGCATTGATGTTCATCAGGGATATTGGCCTAAAATTTTCTTATTGTTGTTTCTCTGCCAGGTTTTGGTATCAGGATGATGCTGGCCTCATAGAATGAGTTAGGGAGGAGTCCCTCTTTTTCGGTTGTTTGGAATAATTTCCGAGGGAATGGTACCAGCAACTCTTTGTACCTCTGGTAGAATTTGGCTGTGAAATTGTCTGGTCCTGGGCTTTTTTTTTTTTTTTTTTTTTTTTGGTTGGCAGGTTATTAATTACTGCCTCAATTTCTAACTTGTTGTTGGTATATTAATGGATTTGACTTCTTCCTGGGAGGGTGTATGTATTCAGGAATTTATCCATTTCTTCTAGATTGTCTAGTTTATTTGTACAGAGGCTTTTATAGTATTTTCCGATGTTAGTTTGTATTTCTGTGGGATCAGTGGTGGGATCATTTTTTATTGTCTATTTGAATCTTCTCTCTTTTCTTTTTTTATTAGTCTGGCTAGCAGTCTATCTATTTTGTTAATCTTTTCTAAATACCAGCTCCTGGATTCATTAATTTTTTGAAGGGCTTTTTTATGTCTTTGTCTTCTTCAGTTCTGCTCTGATCTTAGTTATTTCTTGTCTTCTGCTACCTTTTGAATTTGTTTGATCTTGCTTCTCTAGTTCTTTTAATTGTGATGTTAGGGTATTGATTTTTGATATTTCCTGCTTTCTCTTGTGGGTATTTAGTGCTATAAATTTTCCTCTAAACACTGCTTTAACTGTGTCCCAGAGATTCTGATATGTTGTCTTTGTTCTCACTGGTTTCAAAGAACTTATTTATTTCTGCCTTAATTTCATTATTTACCCAGTAGTCATTCAGGAGCAGGTTGTTCAGTTTCCAAGCAAAAGCAAAAGAACAGAAATCATAACAGTTTCTCAGGCCACTGTGCAATCAAATTAGAACTCAGGATTAAAGTAATCATTATTCTACACTCTATATCCATGAGTTTGTTTTAATTTTTAGCTCCTACAAAAGAGAACATGTGAATTTTGTCTTTCTGTGCCTGGCTTGTTTCCCTTAAATCCCTCTAGTCCCATCCATATTGATGGTTTAAATAGCAGGATCTCATTTTTTATGGCTGAATAGTATTCCATTGTGTATATGTACCACAGTTTATTCATTCATGTGTATATGGACATTTAGGCTGCTTCCAAATCTCAGCTATTATGAATAGTGCTACAATAAACATGGGGGTGCAGCTATGTCTTCTATATACTGATTTACTTTCTTTTGGGTATATACATAGAAGTGGGATTACTGGATTATATGATAGCTGTATTTTTAGATTTTTAAGGAACCTACATACTGTTCTACATAGTGGCTGGACTAATTTACATTCCTAGTAACAGTGTATGGGTTTTTCCTTTTCTCCATATTCCCACCAGCATTTGTTATTGCCTGTCTTTTGAATAAAAGCCATTTTAACTAGGGTGAGATGATATTTCATCATAGCCTTGACTTGCATTTTTCTGATAATTAGTAATCGTGCATAACTTTTCATATACCTGTTTACCAGCTGTATGCCTTTTTTAAGAAATGTCCATTCAGATAGTGTGCCCATTTTTGAATCAGATTATTACATTTTTTCCTCTAGAGTTATTTGAGCTATTTATATATTCTGGTTATTAATTATTTGTCAGATGGATTGTTTGCAAATACTTTCTCCCATTCTCTGAGTTGTCTCTTCACTTCAATGATTATTTTCTTTGCTGTGCAGAAGCTTTTTAACTTGATGTGATCCCATTTGTCCATTTTTGCTTTGTTTGCCTGTGCTTGTTGGGTATTACTCAATAAATTTTTGCTCAGACCAATGTCCAGGAGAGTTTCTCCAAAGTCTTCATTTGAGGTCTTAGATTTAAGTTTTTTATCCATTTTATTTCATTTTTATATATGGTAATGAATAGGAGTCTAGTTTTATTCTTTTGCATGTGGTTATCTAGATCTTCCAACACCATTGATTGAAGAGACTCTCCTTTCCCCAATGTATATTCTTGGCACTTTTGTTGAAAACGAGTTCACTCTAGATTTATGGATTTATTTCTATGTTCTGTATTTTGTTCCATTGGTACATGTATCTGTTTTTATGCCAGTACCATGCTGTTTTGGTTACTATAGCTCTGTAATATAATTTGAAGTCAGGTAATGTGATTCCTCCAGTATTGTTATTTTTGCTTAGGGTAGCTTTGGCTATTCTGGGTCCTTTGTGGTTTCATATAAATTTTAGGATTTTTTTTCTACTTTTGTAAAGAATGCCGTTAGTATTTTGATAGGGATTGCACTGAACCTGTAGATTGTTTTAGTAGTTTCGACATTGAGGAAAGATTAATTATTCTAATTCATGAAGATAAAATATCTTTCTGTTTTTGTGTCTTCTTCAACTTATTGCATCAATCTTTTATAGTATTCATTGTAGAGATCTTTCACTATTGGTTAAGTTTATTCCCAGACATTTTGTTTTATTTTTGGCTTTTGCAAATAGGATTATTTCTTGATTTCTTTTTCAGATTGTTCACTGTTGGCATATAAAAATGCTACTGCTTTTCATATGTTGATTTTGTTTCCTGTAAATTTACTCAATTTTATTTATCAGTTCCAATAATTTTTTTTTTTTTTTGGTGGAGTCATTAGGTTTTTCTGAATAAGATCATATTGTCTGTGAATAAGTAGAATTTGAATTCTTCTCTTTACATTTAGATGCTCTTTATTTCTTTCTCTTTTCGAATTGCCCTAGCTAGGACTTCCAGTACTATGTTGAATAACAGTGGTGAAAGTAGACATCCTTGTCTTTTTTAAGGTCTTAGAGAAAAGGCCTCCCATTTTTCCCCATTCAATATGATATTAGCTCTGGGTATGTTGCATATGGATTTTATTGTGTTGAGGTATGTTCCTTCTATACCCACTTTACGAGATTTGGTGGTGGTGGTGTTGTGAAGGGATGTTAAATTTTATCAAATTTTTCTGGATCAGTTTAAATGATCATATCCTCTTTGTCCTTTGTTCTGTTGATATGATGCATCACATTGATTAATTTGCATACATTGAAACATCCATGCATCTCTGGGATAAGTCCAATGTAGTCATGATGAACGATCTTTTTAGTGTGTTGAATCTGGTTTGCTAGTGTTTTGTTGAGTTTTGCAAAAATATTTAACAATAATATTGGCCTGTAGTTTTCTCTTTTTTTTAATGTGTTTTTCTCTGATTTTGGTATCAGGGTAATACTGGCCTCATAGAATGAGTTTGGAAGCACTCCTTCCTCCGCTATTTTTTGAAATACTTTGGGTAGGATTGGTATCAATTCCTCTTTAAATGTTTCACAGAATTCAGCAGTGAAGCCATCAGGTACCAGGCTTTTCTTTGTTATGGGCCTTTTTATTACAGCTTCAATCTTGTTACTTGTTATTGGTCTGTTCAGGTTGTGGATTTCTTCATGATTCTATCTTGGTAAGTTGTGTCTGTTTGTTCTAGATTTTCCAATTTATTGGCATATAGTGGCTGATAGTAGCCATTAATGATCTTTTAAATTTATGTGGTACCAGTTGTAATGTCTCCTTTTTCATCTCTGATTTTATTTATTTGAGTCTTCTCTTTTTTTATGGCTACAGGTTTGTCAATTTTATCTTTTCACAAACTAACTTTTTGCTTCATTGATCTTTTGTATTGTTTATTTCTGCTCTGATCTTTATTATTTCCTTTCTTCTACTAATTTTTGGTTTGGTTTGTTCTTGCTTTTCTAATTCTTTAAGATGCATCATTAGATTGTTTATTTGAATGTTTTCCTCTCTTTTGAGTAGGCACTTATAGCTATAAATTTTTCTCTCAGTTCTGCTTTTGTATGGGTTTTGGTATGTTGTGTTTCCATTTTTTTTTCTTGTTTCTTTATTGTTCCATCAGTCATTCAGGAGCATATTCCTTAATTTTCATGAGTTTGTACAGTTTCCAAAGTTTATCTTGTTATTGATTTCTAGTTTTATTTCATTGTGGTCAGAGACATACTTGGTATGATGTTAATATTTTTGAATGTTTTAAGACTTATTTTGTGACCTAACATATGGTCTATCCTTGACAATGATCCATGTACTGAGGAGAAAAATGTATACTTTGCAGCTGTTGGATGAATTGTTCTGTAAATATCTATTAGGTTCATTTATTCTAAGTACAGATTAAGTCCAGTGTTTCTTTGTTGACTTTCTATCTGGGTGATCAGTTCAATGCTGAAACTGGGATATTGAAATCTATTGTACTGGGTTCTATCTTTTTATTTCTATAAATTTAAGGGGTACAAAATCATAACTTAGCCCTTACAAATCTGTTCTTTCCTTTTTTTTTTTTTTTTTTTTTCCACTGTTGAAGTTGTGTTTCTTTGTTTTTTGAAAGTTTTCATTTGGTATTCCATGAGGGAAATCTGAAGTGATTATTTTTACCCCAGAACTTCTACAGATTAATTTACATAATTGTTTTCTCAGTATGTTACAGCAAAGATTTTGGGCAAAAGAGGATTAAGAATGACGAAATAAATAACTGGAGTCAAGATTTCTGTTGGCCAAAATTGGAAATTTGATGAGTATTCCTCCCGGTCCTTTACATAAACCGGACCCTCAGTCCCAACACTCTCTAGAAAGTTCATGAAAGCAACCATGGTACCAGCTTATACCTCTGGATTTTTCCACATGTTCTTTTCTACTAGCCCATTTGACAAACTGTTCTCTGTGCCTCTCTTGCTAGCCTATCATCTAGCTTTATAGATCTCATCTTCATATTTGTCTGAGATCCTTTTTCCTGCCAGCACTCTCTACTCACATTGTGAGGTAAAAGTGGGAGAGCTAAGGTTCTTAGGCTATCACCACCTGAGATGTTAGGTCTGTTGCCCTGGGAGCAGTGGTGACAGATGGCTATGCCCCTCACTGTATCTAGGCCATACACAGCAGCTTTGTGATGACAACCCAAGGTTGCACCTACAGGTAACAGCCCTAAAATGTCAACTGTCAGAGGCAAGGAAGGACTGGGCTCTTCCAGGCACCACTGGCCCCATGATGACTATAGATGCTGTCCATGTCCAAAGAGTTTCATGGGGAAATTCACCACATTTCTAGCTTTTTTAATGTAAACAGGGAAACTTGAGTGAGTAGAATGTTCTTATGACTGATCATTTCAAGATACTGAGTGGCCAAGCATATTGCTACTAAATGCTGTTCAAACCAGTTTCTTGGGCTCATCTGTCAGAGTGCAGCAAACAAAAATAATTTTTGACTTAGAAATTATTTGATTTGGCTGGGCACAGTGGCTCACGCCTATAATCCCAGCACTTTGGGAGGCTGAGGAAAGCAGATTACGAGGTCAGGAGACTGAGACCATCCTGGCCAACATAGTGAAACTCCGTCTCTACTAAAATACAAAAATTAGCCGGGCGTGGTGGCATATGCCTGTGATCCCAGCTACTCAGGAGGCTGAGGCAGGAGAATCCCTTGAACCAGGGAGTCAGAAGTTGCAGTGAGCCGAGATCACACCACAGCACTCCAGCCTGGCAATGGAGCAAGACTCTGTCTCAAAGAAAAAAAAAAAAGAAATGATTTGAATTATCCTCATTCTCAGTAACATGTATCATCTGACAAAAAAAACTGTTTGAGGGGATGGCGGGACTTAAACCCAGCAGATCCTAGGAGAAATGCTCTGCAGATCTCACCTTCACAAGTCTGCATGCTGTGTTCTTGCCTCGGACAATATTCTGAAACCATTTATTGCAAACTGGCTTTTAACATCCCAATCTCGATCTTGTCAGTCAGCCTTCAAAGAGGTGTTTTCTGACTACCCAAATTATAACAACTTTCTTTTTTTTTCTGATTTTAATATTCTACCTCTTTCATATGCTTGATAAAACTTCATGAGTCTTATAATTATTTTATGTATTTTCTTTCCAGTTTGTTTATCACCTTTATCCTTGGAAGGAATGCAAGCCTAATAGGGACTGAAATTACGTCTGTATGTCTGCCTTACTTGCTATTTTATCCCCAGGGTACAGATTTTTACACATGGTAAATTACAGGCAATATATATCAGGCATCCTGACTGAATGCCACTAAACCACTTCTATTCTCTTTCCTGAAACTCCTGCATTTTGGCAACTAGTTCTGATACAACTTTTTTTTTTACCACATGCCTTTCCTGCCTGGGCTATTATTTTCCAAATCCTCTACCTATGGTTCCTTCATGTGGCTTATAAACCCAGCGGTTCATACCCAGTGTCCTTCTCTGCCTTCTCCTGATCTGAGCACGAAGCCTTCTATTCTGAAAGCTGACATTCCACATGTCTAAAATGCAATTACTTTCTACTTACAGACTCTAGCATCATCTAGCTCTATTGGTTCTTTATAGCTTCCTCTGTTTCTACGGAGATGGATGGATTTAGCCACTACTGTGTAGGGCCAAAGATTACAGAAACAGAAGAGATGGGATTAACTTGGACACTCTTTGTGTAATTAGCATCTAATGAATCTATCCTCAAAATAGATCACTTACAACACCATTAGTCCAGAATCATAGCTGTTCAGACTTCGTGTTATAAGATGTCGAACGATGACTCACAGCAGAGACTCTAAGAAGCACTTCTAGGGGAAAATGTCTACTGAATAAACAGTCTGATCAACAGAGAGAGAATGACTCATTTTTGTTTCCTGTCTTAATGTGTGAAAATGCTTTTCCTGTAGAAATGGACTGCATTAAGAAGCTTGGAGTCATTTTGCCAGACTCATTTGTGCAGTGGATTAGGACCTAATACTGTTATTGAATTGTACGTCTTAGAAAAGAAAGAGAAGCATGTATGGTGTGTGCAATTTCTCTTCACTTCCAAAACCAGGCTACAAGAGTTTTTTTTTTTGTTTTTTGTTTGTTTGTTTGTTTGTTTTTTTAACTCTGGTGGGGAAGAGTCTATAAGAGTCTTCCCTTTCGCAAAATAGAAAAATTAGGCTGAGAACACAAGGGGTTAGAACAATGTCAAAGACCTAATAAGTGACACAGTGAGCCTAAATCTTGGGTGTCCTGATTCCTGATACTTCTCAAGGCAGAACACTTTCTCTCAATTACTTGGCGGCCTCTCACAGTTACAAAATTTTAAGTCATATATCATGATAGAAGATGGAAGCTTCTTGACTAACGATAAAAGGAAAATTACAAATCCATCCAGCAGAAAGTAGAAATTATAATGGAGCTCATGGCCAGGAAGTAATTTCAAATCAGATTACCCTCTGTCCTCATTTAAGAAAAACATTCCCCCTGTTTTTCAAGATGCCTCTGCTATTGCCCTAAATTGTGATCTAAGCTTAAGTCTCACGGTTTAACATGTGTTGCTTATTCCATTAAATCACGCTGCTTTGGGACAAACTTCAACAGCCCTCAAGGGGTGTGGTGGAAATACGTGCTATTCTGTCTCACAGTGTCATGGTCCTCCTTTTTGATCTAGTAATTGTGGTATCAACCACCTGTATGTAAGTGTCGTCTCATGGCTCTCGGTGTCAGCTACACCATGCCTAACTTGTTCCAATATGTGGTCTCTTTGTTCTCTTTGTGGCAACAGCACGCAACATCAGAAAAAATGAGGGGATTAATACCACAGGGGTGACACTGGCAAACAGGGCATGGGCTTCAATGGACAAGTGCCCACTTCCCCGTGCCTCACGTAGATTACACTGAAGAATACTCTCTAGGGTTTCTCACAGGGTGCTAGTGAAGTTAGCATTCATTGCCCTGTGCAGCAAGCAGCTCAATTACTCTCCCTTGCTATTTATTTTCCTGAAACCTTCAGTGTTTCGCAGGCCACCCACTTTTTTCCCACAGGGTTACATTCTAAAATAAATTGTCTGTGTACATATTGCTGCTTACGGTCTGTTCAGGGAGAACCCAAGCTGCACAGGACTATTTCTTGTGTGCTTGGCAGATGTATTATCCATACTTCTCCAAAGAAACAGAATCAATAGAATCCACCTGTCAATTGATTTATTATAAAGAATTAACTCATGGAATTATGGAGACTAAACAGACTTCAGATCTGCAGCTGGCAAGCGGGAGACCCAGAATAGCTGATGTTCCAGTCCATGTCCAAAGTCATGAGAAACAGGAGAGCTGATTGTGCAAATTACAATCCAAGTCTGAGTTCAAAGGAAGGAGATAAGCAATGTCCTAGCTCAAAAACAGGCAGAATTCCCTCTTATGTAGCCTTTTTGTTCAGGTTAGGTTTTTAACTAATGGGATGAGACCACCCTACATTGGGGAAAGCAGTCTGCTTTTCTCAGATTACTTATTCAGTTAATCTAATTCAAAAACACTCTCACAGACACACCCGAAATAGTGTTTACCAAATGTCTGGTATCACATAGCCCAGTCAAGTTGACATATAAAATTAATCATCACAGTGGGATAGAGTATTGCATTAATCACAATTAATAAAGAAGCTGTATGTTCCAAAACTTATATATGTTATGTTATAAATCATTTTTAAAACCCACATATCAGATAGATAGTCATTTTTAATTTTAACTTATAGAGACAAAAACTAAGGAACAGCTGGGCATGGTGGCTCACACCTATAATCCCAGCACTTTATGAGGCCAAGGTGGGCATGTCACCTGAGGTCGGGAGCTCAAGACCAGCCCGACCAACATGGAAAAATCCCATCTCTACTAAAAATACAAAATTAGCTGGCTGGGTGTGGTGGCACATGCCTGTAATCCCAGCTACTCCGGAGGCTGAGGCAGAAGAATCCCTTGAACCCGGGAGGCAGAGGTTACCATGAGCCGAGATCATGGCATTATACTCCAGCCTGGGCAACAGGAGAAAAACTCCACCTCAAAAACAAACAAACAACAACAACAAAAAACTAAGAAACGAAGGGTTAAATACATTAGTCAAATTCACACATATACTTACTAATAGTAAAGGATCAATATAACATAAAACTACATGATTTTTCTAAAATTAAATACTACCTTTCCAAGGAGGTCAAAATCATGTCCCAGGCATACCAAAATAATTTGATTTATTATATTTTTCCTTCAAAATCTAAGCTCCTTAGTATGGTACCCAAATCCATTATGATGATTATACTGTTACATAGTTATCTTATTTATTTTTATTTCAACATCCCAATCCTTATTGGTTTGTTTTATGACAATTAAATGAGATAATCTGTAAAATGTGCCAGTAGGTACTAGTTATTGCTGTCCTTTAACTTCTACTATATTAAGAAATAGAGATATATGTATGAATAAATCTAAATATATAGACACAGAAATGGAAAACAAGTAAGTGTATTCATAGCTACATTTGAGAATGTCTGTTTTAATGTTCTTACATTACTTGTTTCAACAATGTTCTCATGGAAATTGTATTAGTCCGTTATTACACTGCTATGAATAAATACCCGAGACTGCGTAATTTATAAAGAAAAGAGGACTAATTGACTTGCAGTTCCACATAGCTGGGGAGGACTCTGGAAACTTACAATCATGGCAGAAGTCACTCTTCACAGGGTGGCAGGAGAGGGAATAAGTGCAAGCACAGGAAATTCCAGATGCTTATAAAATCATCAGATCTCATGAGACTCACTCATTTTCCTAAGACTAGCAGAGAGGAAACCATCCCCATGATTCATTTACCTCCACCTGGTCCCACCCTTGATATGTAGGGATTATGGGGATTACAGTTCCAGGTAAGATTTGGATGGGGACACAGAGCCAAACCGTATCAGAAATCCTCACATATTTAACCATTGCTTCAATAACATTTATTTCTAATTTCTAAAGTGACACAAAATTGAATAAAGTAATGCATATGTTATAGAAAATGTGTAAAGTTAATAATCTATATTGAAAAAAACTCTATCTTCTCTACCACCTTGAGAATAACTATTAATATTTAATGGTAATGTATTTGTGTGAATTTACATTTCTATCTTTGTGTGAATTTACATTTCTATCTTTATATTTGTTTCTATATACCCATTCATATGTTCACGTATATCCATAACAATAGTTTAGCTAACATATAAAAACATAGGTGTGATGATTAATTTTAGGTGTCAACATCATTGGATAAAACATAGTCAAGATGGCCGAATAGCAACAGCTCCAGCCTCCAGCTCTCAGTGTGAGCAACACAGAAGATGGGTGATTTCTGCATTTCCAACTGAGGTACCAGGTTCATCTCACTGGGGCATGTCAGTCGGTGCAGGACAGTGGGTGCAGCCCAATGAGCGAGAGCCAAAGCAGGGCGAGGCATCGCCTCACCCAGGAAGTGCAAGGGGGAAGGGAATTCCTTTCCCTAGCCAAGGGAAGCTGTGACACACAACACCTGGAAAATCGAGTCACTCCCACCCTAATACTGCACTTTACCAAGGGTCTTAGCAAATGGCACATCTGGAGATTATATCCCGCACCTGGCTCAGAGGGTCCCACGCCCACAGAGCCTCCCTCATTGCTAGCACAGCAGTCTGAGATCTAACTGCAAGGCAGCAGCGAGGCTCGGGGAGGGGCGCCCGCCATTGCTGAGGCTTAAGTAGGTAAAGAAGGCGGCCAGGGAGCTCATACTGGGTGGAGCCCACCGCAGCTCAAGGAGGCCTTCCTGCCTCTGTAGACTCTACCTCTGGGGATAGGGCACAGCTAAACAAAAAGCAGCAGAAACCTCTGCAGATGTAAATGTCCCTGTCTGACAGCTTTGAAGAGAGCAGTGGTTCTCCCAGCAAGGAAGTTGAGATCTGAGAACAGACAGACTGCCTGCTCAGTGGGTCCCTGACCCAGTAGCCTAATTGGGAGACATCCCCTACTAGGGGCAGACTGACACCTCACACCTCACATGGCCAGGTACGCCTCTGAGACGAAGCTTCCAGAGGAACAATCAGACAGCAACACTTGCTGTTCAGCAATATTCTCTCTTCTGCAGCCACCATTGCTGATACCCAGGCAAACAGGGTCTGGAGTGGACCTCAAGCAAATTCCAACGGACTTGCAGCTGAGGGTCCAGACTGTTAGAAGGAAAACTAACAAACAGAAAGGACATCCACACCAAAACCCCATCTGAACATCACCATCATCAAAGACCAAAGGTAGATAAAATCACAAAGATGGGGAAAAAGCAGTGCAGAAAAGCTGAAAATTGAAAAAATCAGAGCACCTCTCCTGCTCCAAAGGAACACAGCTCCTCACCAGCAATGGAACAAAGCTGGACAGAGAATGACTTAGACAAGTTGAGAGAAGAAGGCTTCAGTCGATCAAACTTCTCAGAGCTAAAGGAGGAACTACAAACCCAGCGCAAAGAAACTAAAAACCTTGAAAAAAGATTTGACAAATGAATAACTAGAATAACCAATGCAGAGAAGTCCATAAACGACCTGATAGAGATGAAAACCATGATACGAGAACTACTTGACAAATGCACAAGCTTCAGTAACCAACTCCATCAATTGAAAGAAAGAGTATCAGTGATTGAAGATCAAATTGAATGAAATGAAGCAAGAAGTTTAGAGAAAAAAAAAGTAAAAAGAAATGAACAAATCCTCCAAGAAATATGGGATTATATGAAAAGACCAAATCTATGTCTGATTGGTGTACCTGAAAGTGACGGGGAGAATGGAACCAACTTGGAAAACACTATGCAGGATATTATCCAGAAGAATGTCCCCAACCTAACAAGGCAAGCCAACATTCAAATTCAGAATACACAGAGAATGCTATAAAGATACTCCTCGAGAAGAGCAATTCCAAGACACATAATTGTCAGATTCACCAAAGTTGAAATGAAGGAAAAAATGTTAACGGCAGCCAGAGAGAAAGGTCAGGTTACACACAAAGAGAAACCCATCAGACTAACAGCAGATCTCTCAGCAGAAACTTTACAAAACAGAAGAGAGTGGGGGCCAATATTCAACATTCTTAAAGAAAAGAATTTTCAGCCCAGAATTTCATATCCAGCCAAACTAAGTTTCATTAAGTGAAGGAGAAATAAAATCCTTTACAGATAAGCAAATGCTGAGAGATCTTGTCACCACCATGCCTGCCCTACAAGAGCTCCTGAAAGAAGCACTAAAATGGAAAGGAACAACAGGTACCAGCCATTGCAAAAACATGCCAAAATGTAAAGATCATCTATGCTAGGAAGAAACTGCATCAATTAATGAGCAAAATAACCAGCTAACTTCATAATGACAGGATCAAGTTCACACATAACAATATTAACCTTAAATGTAAATGGACTAAATGCTCCAATTAAAAGACACAGACTGGCAAATTTGATAAAGAGTCAGACCCATCAGTTTGCTGTATTCAGGAGACCCATCTCACGTGCAGAGACACACATAGGCTCAAAATAAAGGGATGGAGTAAGATCTACCAAGCAAATGGAAAACAAAAAAAGGCAGGGGTTGCAATGCTAGTCTCTGAAAAAATAGACTTTAAACCAACAAAGATCAAAAGAGACAAAGAAGGCCATTACATAGTGGTAAAGGGATCAATTCAACAAGAAGAGCTAACTATCCTAAATATATATGCACCCAATACAGGAGCACCCAGGTTCATAAAATAAGTCCTTAGAGACTTACAAAGAGACTTAGATGCCCACACAATAATAATGGGAGACTTTAACACCCCACTGTCAACATTAGACAGATCAATGAGACAGAAAGTTAACAAGGATATCCAGGAATTGAACTCAACTCTGCACCAAGCAGACCTAATAGACATCTACAAAACTCTGCACCCCAAATCAACAGAATATACATTCTTCTCAGCACCACATTGCACTTATTCCAAAAGTGACCGCGTAGTTGGAAGTAAAGCACTCCTCAGCAAATGTAAAACAACAGAAATTATAACAAACTGTCTCTCAGACCACAGTGCAATCAAACTAGAGCTCAGGACTGAGAAACTCACTCAAAACCACTCAACTACATGGAAACTGAACAACCTGCTCCTGAATGACTACTGGGTACATAACAAAATGAAGGCAGAAATAAAGATGCTCTTTGAAACCAATGAGAACAAAGATACAACATACCAGAATCTCTGGGACACATTTAAAGCAGTGTGTAGAGGGAAATTTATAGCACTAAATGCCCACAAGAGAAAGCAGGAAAGATCTAAAATTGACACCCGAACATCACAATTAAAAGAACTAGAGAAGCAAGAGCAAACACATTCAAAAGCTATCAGAAGGCAAGAAATAACTAAGATCAGAGCAGAACTCAAGGAGATAGAGACACAAAAAACCCTTCAAAAAATCAATGAATCCAGGAGATGATTTTTTGAAAAGATCAACAAAACTGATAGACCACTAGCAAGACTAATAAAGAAGAAAAGGGAGAAGAATCAAATAGACGCAATAAAAAATTATAAAGGGGATATCACCACCGACCCCACAGAAATACAAACTACCATTAGAGAATACTATAAACACCTCTACACAAACAAACTAGAAAACCTAGAAGAAATGGACAAATTCTTGGACATATACACCCTCCCAATACTAAACCAAGAAGAAGTTGAATCCCTGAATAGACCAATAGCAGGCTCTGAAATTTAGGCAATAATGAATAGCCTACCAACCAAAAAATGTCCAGGATCAGACGGATTCACAGCCAAATTCTACCAGAGGTACAAGAAGGAGCTGGTACCATTCCTTCTGAAACTATTCCAATCAACAGAAAAAGAGGGAATCCTCTCTAACTCATTTTATGAGGCCAACATCATCCTGATACCAAAGCCTGGCAGAGACACAACAAAAAAAGAGAACTTTAGACTAATATCCCTGATGAACATCAATGCAAAATCCTCAATAAAATACTGGCAAACCGAATCCAGCAGCACATCAAAAAGTTTATCCCGCATGATCAAGTAGGCTTCATCCTTGGGATGCAAGGCTGGTTCAACATACGCAAATCAATAAACATAATCCAGCATATAAACAGAATCAAAGACAAAAAAAAAAATCAAAGATCATCTCAATAGATGCAGAAAAGGCCTTTGACAAAATTCAACAGCCCTTCATGCTAAAAACTCTCCATAAATTCAGTATTGATGGAACATATCTCAAAATATTAAGAGCTATTTATGACAAACTCACAGCCAATATCATACTGAATGGGCAAAAACTGGAAGCTTTCCCCTTACAAACTGGCAAAACACAGGGATGCCCTCTCTCATCACTCCTGTTCAACACAGTGTTGGAAGTTCTGGCCAGGGCAATCAGGCAGGAGAAAGAAATAAAGGGTATTCAATTAGGAAAAGAAGAAGTCAAATTGTCCCTGTTTGCAGATGGCATGATTGTATATTTAGAAAACCCCATCATCTCAGCCCAAAATCTCCTTAAGCTGACAAGCAACTTCAGCAAAGTCTCAGGATACAAAATCAATGTGCAAAAGTCACAAGCATTCTTATACACCAATAACAGACACACAGAGAGCCAAATTATGAATGAACTCCCATTCACAATTGCTTCAAAGAGAATAAAATACCTAGGAATCCAACTTACAAGGGTTGTGAAGGACCTCTTCAAGGAGAACTACAAACCACTGCTCAATGAAATAAAAGAGGACACAAACAAATGGAAGAACATTCCATGCTCATGGATAAGAAGAATCAATATCATAAAAATGGCCATACTGCCCAAGGTAATTTATAGATTCAATGCCATCCCCATTAAACTACCAATGACTTTCTTCATAGAATTGGAAAAAAACTACTTTAAAGTTCATATGGAAACAAAAAAGAGCCCACATTGCCAAGACAATCGTAAGTCAAAACAACAAAGCTGGAGGCATCATGCTACCTGACTTCAAACTATACTACAAGGCTACCGTAACCAAAACAGCATGGTACTGGTACCAAAACAGAGATATAGACCAATGGAACAGAACAGAGCCCTCAGAAATAATACCACACATCTGCAACCATCTGATCTTTGACAAACCTGACAAAAACAAGAAGTAAGGAAAGGATTCCCTATTTAATAAATGGTGCTGGGAAAACTGGCTAGCCATAAGTAGAAAGCTGAAACTGGATCCCTTCCTTACTCTTTATACAAAAATTAATTCAAGATGGATTAGAGACTTAAATGTTAGACCTAAAACCATAAAAACCCTAGAAGAAAACCTAGGCAACACCATTCAGGACATAGGCATGGGCAAGGACTTCATGTCTAAAACACTAAAAGCAATGGCAACAAAAGCCAAAATTGACAAATGGGATCTAACTAAAGAGCTTCTGGACAGCAAAATAAACTACCATCAGAATGCAAAATTTTTGCAATCTACTCATCTGATAAAGGGCTAATATCCAGCACCTACGAAGAACTCAAACAATTTTACAAGAAAAAAAAAAAAAACCCATCAAAAAGTGGGCAAAGGAAATGAACAGACACTTCTCAAAAGAAGACATTTATGCAGCCAACAGACACATGAAAAAAATGCTCATCATCACTAGCAATAAGAGAAATGCAAATCAAAACCACAATGAGATACCATCTCACACCAGTTAGAATGGCAATCATTAAAAAGTCAGGAAACAACAGGTGCTGGAGAGGATATGGAGAAATAGGAACACTTTTACACTGTTGGTGGGACTGTAAACTAGTTCATCCATTGTGGAAGACAGTGTGGCAATTCCTCAAGGATCTAGAACTAGAAGTACCATATGACCCAGCCATCCCATTACTGGGGATATACCCAAAGAATTATAAATCATGCTGCTATAAAGACACAGGCATACATATGTTTATTGCGGCACTATTCACAATAGCAAAGACTTGGAACCAACCCAAATGTCCATCAGTGAGAGACTGGATTAAGAAAATGTGGCACATATACACCATGGAATACTATGCAGCCATAAAAAAGGATGAGTTCATGTCTTTTGTAGGGACATGGATGCAGCTGGAAACCATCATTCTCAGCAAACTATCACAAGAACAGAAAACCAAACACCACACGTTCTCACTCATAGGTGAGAACTGAACAATGAGATCACTTGGACACAGGAAGGGGAACATCACACACCAGGGCCTGTTGTGCGGAGGGGGGAGGGGGGAGGGGGGAGGTATAGCATTAGGAGATATACCTAATGTAAACGACAAGCTAATGCGTGCAGCACACCAATGTGGCACATGTATACATATGTAACAAACCTGCACATTGTGCACATGTACCCTAGAACATAAAGTATAATAAAAAAATAATAATTAAAAATACACTTAAAGTTTATTTTTAAACAAACAAAAAAAAATAGCCAAGTAGCTGGTAAAGCATTATTTCTAGCTGTGTCTGTGAGGGTGTTTCTGGAAGGTACTAGTGTTTGAATCAGTGAACTGAATAAGGAAGATTCACTCTCATCCAGTACGGGTGGGTACAATCCAATCAGCTGAGGGTCCATATATATATATATTTTTATTTTTTCTCGCTTCCTAGCTTGCTGACAGTGTGTCATTTTCAGCCTCCCTTATCATATGGGCCGATTTCCCTAATGAAGCCCCTCTCATTTATCTATTTATCTGTCTTTTACCTAGCAATCATCTATCTATCCTATTGGTTCTGTCTCTTTGGAGAACCCTTGCCTAATAAATAGGAAAATGATGATATATGTATTTTCTTTCAGATGTTTCAGTTTGGAGTGATGTGATGTCTTTCGAAGGTGGCTTCAGTTTCAGTGAAAGCAGATGATTAAGGGAAATAAAAACATTCATAACAAGTTTTGCAGGGTGGGATGGTGGCATTTCAAAGTGAGTTTGGTAAGTAACTGAGAAGAGACCTTGATTGACAGGATTTTCCAGAGTATTCAGTCACTCACAACAGATACCAATTATCAATATTAGGAAGATAGGAAGATGATTATTAACACAGACACTGTGGAAACGATCCCAGGAGTTTCTCATCTCTTATAAGACCCCAGAGGAAGGTGTATGAAATCAGAGGAAAGCTATCTGTCTCAGCTCTCTTTTACTGTTGGTGTATGCTTGCATACAGGCTGTGGTCTGAATGTTTGTGTACCCTACAGATTCATATATTAAAATTATATCTCCCCAGGCGATAGCATTAGGAGGTTAAGTTATTGAAAGGGATTAGGTGATGAAAGCAAATTCCCTTCTGATTGGAATTAATTTTCTTATAAAATAAGCCAAAGAAATCTGGCTAGCTCCTTTCACTATGAGAAAACATGGCAAGAAAATGCCATTTATGTATCAGAAAATGGGTCTCTACCAGATATCAAATCTTTTAGCAATTTATTTGTGGTCTTCCGAACCTCCAGAACTGTGAGAAATCCATTTCTGTTGTTTCCAAATCACCCAGTTTTTGGTATTTTGTCACATCAGTTTGAACAGATTAAGAATGTATTTATCTTAATATATTTAACTTTACTTTTGTTCTCTATAAAATGGGAATCGGTAGTCACTCTATTAAGTCTTTATGTGTTACTATCTATTCAACAAATATGTTGAATAAATGAATGAACGAATGAACAAATACAAAAGTGCCTTATCATGTGTTTGCTTTTTAAAAATATGAGCAGTAGAGGAGGCAGAGCAAGATGGTGGAACAGAAGACTTCACCAATTCCCCCGCACCCCATTCAAAGACTCAAATTTAACAATTATCTACATAGAAACCAAACAAAAAAAGCACCTTCAGAAGAACAAAAAATTAAGTTAACACTTACAGTACCAGATTTTAACTTCACATCACTGAAAGAGGCACCGAAGAGATATGAAAAAGTGTCTCGAATCGCTGACGCCATGCCTCCTCCATCCTCTGGCAGCAGCAGTCTGGAGAGCGTTTCTCTGCATTGGAGAGAGGGAGAACTCAGCAGTTGTAAGGCATTGAACTCAGTGCTGCCCTGAGATAATAAGCAGAAATAATAAGCAAATCAAACTCAGCTGACACCTGCGCCTGGCGAGCACATTTAAACCAGCCCCAGCCAGAGGGGAGTTGCTGATCCTAGCAGTCAGAACATGAGTTCCTCCAAGTCTCACCACTGTGGGCTAAAGGGCTCTCGGGTCTTAAATAAACCTGAAAGGCAGTGTAGGCCACACGGACTGCAACCTCCGGGCAAATCCTCATTCTGACCTGGGCCCAGAGCCAGAGGACTGCAGGGGCACAAGACCTACTGAGACACCAGCTGGGGCAGCTAAAGGAGTGCTGGCATCATTCTTCCCTTAAGCCTGGGCTGCAGAGCTCGGGGCTCTAAAAGAGACCTCTTCTACTTGAGGAGAGGAGAGAGAACAGTAGCGAAGACTTTGTCTTGCATCTTGAATCTAAGCTTATGCATAGCAGGATAAGGTACCAAAGTCATGAGGCTCCCTTTCAACATCTCTACCTCCTGTACAACATCTCTAAACACACATGGGCCAGAAGGGAACCTGCTGCCGTAAAGGAAAGGATCCAGTTCTGGCAGGCTTCATAACCTGTTAACTAAAGAGCCCTTGGGCCTGGACTAACAAGTAGTGATTCCCAGGTGCTATATAGAGGGCTTGGGTGAAACATTGAGACTTGCTGCCTTCAGGTGAGGCAGCACATCCCCAGCTGTGGTGGCTATGGGGTGAGGCTTCTGCTTGAGAAAAGCAGAGGGAAAAATAAAGAGGATGTTGTCTTGCATGTTAGGTACCAGTTTAGTCATAAGGTAGAGCCCCAAGTGAGTTGTTAGGGTCCCACCAAGCCTTGGCTCTTGGATGAAATTTCTTGACCTGCCTTGGGACAGAAGGATGCCCATTTTCACCATTATTCAGTATAATATTAGAAGTCCTAGCTAGAGCAGTCAGGCATAAGAAAGAAATACATGTAATGCAAATTGGAATGGAAAAATTCAAATTATTTTGGTTAACAACTGGTATAATCTTATATTTGGGAAAACCTAGAGATGCACAAAAATACTATTAGAACTAATAAACAAATTTAGTAAAATTGCAAGATACAAAATGAATATACAAACATCAATAGCATTTCTATATGTCAACAGTGAACAATCTGAAAAAGAAATAAAAAATCAATCCCACTTACAATAGCTACAAATAAAATTAAATACCTATGAATCCACTTAACCAAAGACATTAATGATCACTATAATGAAAGCTATAAAGCACTACTGAAAAAAAATTGAAGAGGACACCAAAACAATGGTAAGATATGCCATGTTTATGAATAGGAAGAATCAATATTGTTAAAATGTCTAGGCTATCCAAAGCAATTTATAGAGTCAATGCAATCCCTATCAAATTATCAATGACATCCTTCACAGGAATAGAAAAAAACAATCCTAAAATTTATATCTAACCACAAAAGATATAGAATAGCCAAAGTTATACTAAGCAAAAAGAACAAAACTGCAGGAATCACATTATCTGATTTCAAATGATACGACAGAACTATAGCAATCAAACCAACATAGTACTGACATAAAAATGGACACATAGACCACTGAAACAGAATAGAGAAGCTATAAGTAAATCCAAACACCTACAGTGAACTCCTTTTCTACAAAGGCGCCAAGAATATACACTGAGGAAAAGACAGTTTCTTCAGCAAATGGTGCTAGGAAAACTGGATATCCATATGAAACATAATGAAACTACACCCCTATCTCTTACCATATACAAAAATCAAATAAAAAGGGATTAAAGATCATCTGCCTATATCCAAACATCTCACACACTCACTAAATATATACAATTACCATATACCCACATATATCCAACAACTACCATATACCCACAAAAATGAAATTTAACATTTTTAAAAAATATATGAGAAGTAACCATTAACAATAGCATTTTCGGGTTAGTGCCTTTGTGATGAATCCTTCCAGTAAGAAGAGGGAAATCTTAAACCAACAAATCCAAAAGTATAGTGAGGCAATGTGGAGGAATGAAGAAATACAATGCACTGAAATGCAGATGGTCTAGGTTTACAATGCAGCTGCTTATGCTTCCCTTCAGCAACTCGATCAGTTTTGCTCCACTTTCTCCATCTCTATGATGGGCTTCATCTTTTAATAAAGGACTGATGACTAAACATTAAGAGCTCACTCCATGCCAGGGACATGTCTAAACATTTAGAGTAAAGAGGCTGCAGTAAAGCATCCTTCTCCAAATTCAGCCTCATTGTGTAGGAGGAATTGACATAACCCTACACCACAGGATTAGTCATCACTTTCATTCTTGACTTGCTAAGTAAATCAGCACATTGTCCTCCACTGGCTGCAGGGATTGATTCAGGGTGAAAATTTACTTCCAAATCAAGCCAATGAGAATTAAGACAATGCTTGCTGGGGTTTCTGGGAATGAAAGGTTCTTCCACTTCATCTAGACATTGTGTGAGAAGATCAGCAATTTATTAGCCCAATATGAAAATGAAGAATGTGCTCAGAAGTAGTAAGGCTAAAATAAAGATACTGGTAACTACGTGTGCAGCTGGTATCTTTGCAATTTATATATATATAAACCAACATGTGTATGTAAATTTATTCAAATGAAGTATTTTCTGTTTAAACTGATGGACTCTCTATCAACTGACAAACATGTGAAGACTTCTGTCTAGTATCATATGATTATCTCTTAAAATAGCCCTCTGTCATTATATAGATACTATCATTGTCATTCTCATTTTATTGGATCTTAAAGTTGAGAAAATAAGAATTTTAATAAATTCTGAAAATCACACAATTAATAAGAAACAAAACCAATTTACACCTGATTGTAAGCTTAGTGTCTGGATTTTTAAGCATTCTGCAATACTGACTCTGCAGATTTAGACCCAATTCCATTTTCCACATTGTGTTGTAAGCCAACAACTGTGATGTAGTGCAATGATGCTATAATAGTTCTTTATATGAACAGAAATGAGACCAAAGAGGAAGCAGTCATTAGCCATTTGCTTTATGTTACCTTATAGGTATTGGAGTACTGATAGATCTGTCTTTCTCACAGAGTAATTTTAAGGAAACTGCAGCATAAACAAGATCAAGTTTAAAAGTCCACTAAATGTTATATAGTGAAGCAGAAAATCTTTCACCTCAGTCAGGAGACATGAATTTGAGCTCTTAGTTTATTCTAGACATATCCACACTTTTCTCGACCCTGTTTTTCTCATTCATAGGAAAGGAACTTCAACTAGTTTTTCTCCCAGATCTAACTTTGGAACTCTGTGGCTTTTTGGCAGGTTTCTATCACCTAGAGCTCTGCTCCCTGCACTTGTGAGTGTGTGGTGGTGAGAGGCCTGATGGTGATCACACTTCCAGCCTTTCTTATCCCTGTGCCTTCAAATTGACCTGTGGTTTGATCACTGGTGTGCAAAATGTTGCAGAATTTCACCCCCAAAGCAGTTGCATTTCAGATGGCAACCCTATCATAGCAGGCGAGAAATAGATGAAATGGTGAAAGAGCATAGTTATCAAATGCTGTGACCAGAAAGAAAAACAGAATGCCTTAAAAAATCAGCCAATCAACAGTTGCTGCTAATGCCAAGTTTTCCATAAACGATTAAAGGGTAGATTATTGCTCTGCCTGCCATCGTGAATTCCTTAATTATATTATGTTCCTCGGCAGTGCCTGGCACAGGCTTGGGAGTTTTCAAAATTCTCATTTAAATTCATAACTATCAACAATTAAAAATGTATCAGAGGAAACAAACAAAAATCTCACATGAGCAAGTATTCACATGGTAGATGAAAGGCTAAAATATGGAATACCCATGAGAGATCTTTCTACATTATTTAAACAATGAGCTCAACAATCTACTTAGCTTAGGGAGGACTTGTCTCTATGATACCTAATTCCATAAACATCTGGAGATTGGCTGTGACAGAGGAGAGTGAAAAAGATACATCTCCGTGTGTGTGTGTGTGTATACACACGTATGTACTCATTCAGTTGTCAGAATGGCAATCTATTAAAATTATTCACCCAGTATTGGTGATAATATAGTGAGACAACCTCTTCCTCCATCCTGAATATTATTGGTGAGTGTAGAAATGACTATTGAATGAGTAAAATATTAAATTAGTGAACTCAGATTCAACAATTTAAACTCTAGAATTTATCCTAAACAAAAAGAACTCAAGTGAACAAATATATAATTTTAAGGGATATCACAGCAAGTTTTATAAAAGACAAAAATCACAGATAACTAAGTTATTAAAAAGGGGATTACCTAAACGAAACAAAAAAGATATTAATACAACACACTACTATGAAACAATGAAAACAATGATTGGTAATGATTTACATCCACTGTCATGCAATGCTTACTCATAATATATTGTGTGTGATATGGCTTAAAAATGCTAACCCATGAATTCCTACTACATATATGTTCATAGAAAATATTAGGTGAAATGAAATACAGTATAATGAGTGGCTACCTCAAGACAATTACTACTTACTTTACTGCCTACAATATTTTATATTTCCCAAATACTATTATCAACAGTTCAAAGAATATATGTTAAACCATGATAGTTAATTTTTAAGTTGCACTTTCTTTGGTATGTTTCTAGTTCTTTCACTAATCCTGGAGAAGGAAGAGGAAAAAATGGTACTGAAGAAAGTATTCGAGTTTATTTTTAAGTTTATTTTCATTACCTCTTATCTCATCTTTATTCTTTCCCCACTTAAAGCAACTCCTCATCCACTTCAGGCCTCAGATAGCCATCTCCCTGTGCCAGGAATTTAGGGAAGAAATAGCTTTCAATTCAATCCCAATAATGTCCTCAGGAAGCTCACAGTTTTGTCATGTAAAATAAGAAAAGGTCATACAATATGAATTGAAAGGTAGAATGTAAAAAAAATGGGCTTTTTCAAATGAGAGAGGCATTGCTTTTCTAGCTGAGGTAAACCAGGGAAGTCTTGAGAGTTGAAGAGTCATTCAGTAGACCAGAAAGATAGAATAGGAATTAGATCTTAAATGATTAAAGGAGAATATTGAAGGCAAAATGATAAATAAAGGCTGTTCTGTATGGGCAGTGACTGAGTCATAGTGAATAAATAGGAATTGTGGGATGAATATCTGGATACACATATTGGATCAGACTGAAAAGGTCTAGAGGCCATTTTTAAATATTTAAGGCCTTATTCTATTATCAATATGCGTTTTTGGGAAGGCTTTTAATGGAGAAGGGTGTATTATTGTCAAATTCACAATTTATAGATTTTCATACTTTGGTGTAGTGATTTTAAATCAAACTTAATCTTTTCATCATTATTAGTTCCTCTATTCATCTACTTACATCGTGAGCATTTGAGTTCCTTCCATATGCAAGGCAAGATGCTCTGACGTCAAATAATACCACTAGGATATTTGTGGTGTCACCAGAGATGAAAGTATTACACAGAAGGTCAGACATCAGCCAGCTTCACGGACAGACATCACAGTCTCTGAATAGTGTGGTGAAAGACATGAGCTTTGGGGTAAACCAGACCAAAGGATGAGTCCCAGCAGAAGCAGGGTCCCTCCATATCCTGAACTTTAGTTTCCTTTTTTATTAAACCACAGTTGGTATACATGCCATAAACTCACAAGAAGGTTACAATGTGATACTGCAAAACCAGGTGCTTCGCATGTGTTAAATCTCTCCACCTTCACTTTTCTCACCTTTTAGTTTATATCTAAGTAATGGAGAAAAAAAGCAATGTTGCTTTACTGCTGCTAATTGGATACACACAGTAGATGATTTTATCTCTATGTGTAATATGTTTCCAAACTCCAGAGTGAAGTATACAACTGTCTAACAGACATGTCTATCTCGCTATTTCTTAACATTTCATACTAAGTATGTCCCATACTGCCGAAGTGTACCACCAGTCTCTGTCCATAACTGTCCATACCCAGACACATGAGTAAAAAAACTTCTCATCTTCAAATCTCATCTTCAAAATTCTTCTCCCTCTCAAATGTGATGCTCATTCCTAGGTCTTTAATTTGCACTTTTATTGTCTTTCTGGATGACAAGATTGTAATTTCAATTACCCCATCTTCCTGCACAATATCTGGCATAAAATGTACATTCAAGTTAATTCATTTGAATAAAATTTGGTTTTCAAAGCTCAGTATAGGAAGTACTTGTAGACTAACCATAAAGAAAATAAATTATGGTTTGTTACTAGTCTCCAAAGAGAGAAAGTCAGACTGATGGAGATATATTCAGAGAAAGAGGCTAAAGGAACCATTTATTTCACTCAAGGGTGATGTTTACAACAAGTCATAAAATAGGTAATGTTCCTTTACATCTCCAATGAATGATTTGAAGAGAACTAACTACACAGAGAGTGTGGTTTTTCCCCAATAGGGATTACATAGAGATTATAATGAATTATTTAATTCCAGTAATTCAACCTTAAAGCAGATTCAGTCACTTTTCCCTTAACAGTGTAATTAATGCTCCAGGAAGTATATTTCCCTGGATGTTACTAAAGATTTTACTGTACTAAAACTGGAGGATAGAAATGAGCAATTTGGAATGCTCTAGAATGTCAAAGGACTTTTTGGGTACATTTTAGATAGACCAGCCCTAAAAATGTCTCTGTTTCCATAGTGACTACAGAGGACAGAAATAAGGTTTTGTTGAACTGGTCTTCATAGCTCAGCTCCAGTACCTATGGTTTTAGTCTTTCTTCAGGAGTCTCTACATTAAAAGAGGAGACAGAATGTTGGAGGACTATAAAGGTGGGCATTATCATGAGAGTTTATTGATCCTTTCTTCCAACTGTTATCAGATGAGATTCTGTGATATAACACACAGGGTGAAAACTACTGGAAATGCACACAAGGAGGCAGTTTGAATTATAGGAGAGCAGGGCAAGAATTCTATACCCAGACTTGAAACCCATGGGGGTGTGAGAAAAGAGCTGAAGATGAGAAGATACTGTACATCATTGAGATTTTGTTCATACTGACCTTTCCCTAGAGCTCAGCCCTCAGTGCCCCTATTTTCCTGTATTCTCTTTTTCGGGGACCTCACTCTTTCTCATGTTTTTAAACACATGCTTATGTTCACAATTCTGATGTTTATATCTCCAGTTGAAACCTTTGACTGAATTTCAAAATCTCACGCCCAGCTTTCTACCCGATTCTTCTGCTTAGCCTTATCTCACCAGCATATTAAACTTAATTTCAACACTGATCTCTTAAGAGAGTCTTATCTTAAAACATCATCCTCCCTTAATAACTGCTCTTCTTTACAAGAAAATAGTACCACGTTTGGTCAATGTCATCAAGCTATAAAACTGATAATCTTCATTAACATCCTTCCTTTTGCACCCCCATATCCAAGCTTTACTTCCCTTTGTTGATTCTACCTCCAAAATGTCTTGAATCTTTCCAGTTATCTCTGCAACAACTGCCCCTCACTTACTCCAACTTGTGATTAGCTCTAACCTTGACCACTCCAGTATCTCACTTGTTTTTTTCTATATTATCACTTTCATCCTCTTGTAATCAATACTATGCATAGCAACATAAATAATATTGTAAAGAATCAATCCTTTTATATCAAGTCCAAGATTAAGTTTGTTCAAGGGTTAAATAAACATGTTTTCACTTAAGCTAAATTCCAAAATCCCTATGTGACCCTTGTGACCCATATAGCCTGTCCTTTGCCTACTTTTCCAATTATACATTATTCAGCTCTCCCAGTATAATTCAGCAAAAGTGGCTTTAGTTTTCACCAATCTCTTTCCCATTTTAATGGCTTCTGGTGTTTTCTTCACCTAATATTCTCCTCTCCAATTATCTGTAAATCTAGCTCATTTTCATCCATTACATCTCACCTTATACATCATCTACTGCAAGAAGTTGGCCATGACTGCCATGAGGAGGCAGGCATTTAGCATTAGGAATTATCTCCCCCATGTGTTTCCTTCGTAGCATTTATCACAAGGTACATGATTACTTCATTTTCCTTTATTGTCCCTCATCCCCAGTAAACTGCAAGCTCCGTAATTGCAGATGTGTGGATATATATACAGTACACATTTACCAAGGTGAATAACTTGCAGAGACTCTGTCACATGGTGGGCACTGAGCACATATGTGAAGAACAATTCATTGACATACTGAATGAATGGATGGATGGATGGATGGATGGATGGATGGATGGATGGATGGATGGATGTCTTGCATTGATCTAGAAAGCTAGCTGCTCTTAAAAATATAAAGCCTTTATTCAATCAAATTTTACTGTATGCTTATATTTAGGCCAGTGTGGGTGTTCGAGGTCATGAACTGCTGCTAGGATACTTTTCTTCACCAAGGACTAAGTCTCTTCTATCTTGTGCCTTCTCCAATTTTAGATTCCCAGAATTGTCTCCATTCAACCTCTGGATAGAAAAAGAGAGATCAATGTGAGAGGTCACTATAGGGCAGACCTGGAAATGCATCCCGACTGCTCACCTTCCTCTAGACATGCCTGTCACATGACCCACCACAGGGCCCTACCTAACTGCATGTGGGGCTGGGAGATGTAGTCAAGCTCTGAATCTGGAAGGTAAAGAGAAGAGTTGGGTCAAAAATCTGACCATCTTTGACATACAAATTTTAATTTCAGGGTGTGAAACCCTGTCCTGCACCTTGATGTTTTTCTACTATTTCAAATCTACAGTTCATCAATCTCCTGTGAACTCATGGTGTGAGCTAAAACTATTAGTCAATTATTTAGACATCTTTCCTACATATTTTCCAACATTGATCTTATTTTAAAATGTGTGTGCATAAGGGAGTGATTAAGTATCAAAAGTCGATGTGGAAGAATGAATACTTTACTTTCTATTTATCCTTTAAGTTATGTGCTTCAAAGCACATAGTAAATGAGGAGAATTCCACAGCTCCCAACTTTGATTTGGGGAATTCACTGGCTGCCTGTTATGTAAGTCCCTAAGTGCAAAGTTCTCCCACATGCAAACATTTCTGATAATAACTGGAGATAATATCCTATGAGAAAAACCTTGACATCTGAGGAGGCAGTGGACAAGTGATTCTTTTTTTGTTGTTGTTCTGGCAAGGACGACAACTCTGAGCACTATAATTACAATTGAGACTTCTCCTGAACAAAATCCACAAGCAATGAGAGTAATGAAAAGACACCAGGGAAGGAAAGATAATGAAAGAGCCCACACACAAAGCTCAGAGAATGTCCTTGGCAAAAGAATGTGAGTAGGAGATTAAGAAGTACTTGAGAACAAAATAAAAAGGTAATACAATTAATTCTATGCTGGGGCAGCTGTTTTTGCTATTAAGGAAATTGAAGAAGATGTACTCAGCCCTTGGAATAGCACTTCAAATGTATGCGGGGAAGGACCCTGAGGGAGCTGAAGGCTCCATGCACTCAATTTTCAATACATGAGTGAGCACATGAATGAAGAAAGAGTCAGGGATGAGGGAGGCATGCTGTGCCAGCTAGTTCCTCAGGGTCCTTTAATGTTTCAGGACATTCTGGAATACGGTCAACCTAGTGGTGAGAACAGGGTGTAGACCCTGTAAGTATGGGAGGATCAAAGGATCGATATCCTCAAAAAGGCCCCCTCAGTGAAGTCATATAGCAATGTTCTATTTTCACCTGGAGTGGTGTTAAGCCCAAGACTGGGATAAGGGTAATGGCACTAAAGCAGGACCTAGAATATGGTTACCAGATGAAATAAAGGACACAATTTAAATGGGAATTTCAGAAAAACAATATTTTTTACTGTCTCCAACATTTTATGGAGCATCCTAATACTAAAAAAAAATCTATGTATGCATATGTGTGTGTGTGTGTGTGTGTGTGGATGTGTGTGTGTATATACACACATATATACACTTTACAAATATAAAGTATACATATACTTTATATATATACACATATATACTTTACAAATATATATATTTTACACAATAAATACAAAGTATGTACATATACATATTTGTATATGTACATACTTTGTATTTATTGTGTATGCTTTGTATTTATTGTGTATGTGCACTTGGATTTTTCTAAAAGCATACGGTCATATGCATTCACAAAAAGAGAGTCTGAAATTGGAATTTATGTTTAAAAGGCAAGCAAAGTGTAAAAGTTTGGAAGATTTACATCCTGACCATATGGTAGGATGTATACTTATATGTATACATATATACATATATACTTTGTATTTATATGTATTTATTCTTATTTATACACATTTTCAATTTGGGGGGCAGCTGGTATTTATATTTGCTAAATCACTAAACTAGAAGATCTAAAGATTAGACCATGTCTTTGAAAAGACCTTTGAGTTTATAGCCAAAGCTCAGTATCAACATTTCTTCATAGGCTCTTAGACCTGAGAAATAAGAGGTGTCTCGTGACTTACACTCAGGCACACAAAGTCACCTGAAGCATGTGTAGTTGTTCAGGTCAAGGACTTTGCTCCATAATGCAGCATCCTCCCTTTTTGGAGCTTTGAGCTGTGAGCATAGCTGGCACTGCAGGAGTTACTAGGTGATAGGATTTGGCTCTGTGTCTCCACCCAAATCTCCTCTCAAATTGTAATCCCCATGTATTGGAGGAGAGGCCTGGTGGGAGATGATTGGATCATGGGGGTGGATTTCTACCTTGCTCTTCTTGTGATAGCAGGTGAATTTTCACAAGAGCTGATGGTTTTAAAGTCTGGAACTACCCCACCCCATCCCCACCTCTCTCTCTCTCCTTTCTCTCTCTCTCCCTCTCTCCTGCTGCCATATGAAGAAAATCCTTGCTTCCCCCTTTGCTTTCTGCCATAATTGTAAGTTTCCTGAGACCTCTCCAGCCATATGGACCCATGAATCAATAAAACCTTTTTTCTTCATAAAATACCCAGTTTCAGGTGCTTCTGTATAATAGTGTGAAGACAGACCAATATAGAAAATTGGTACCAGGAGTTGAGACACTGCTATAAAGATATCCTGAAAATGTGGAAATAACTTTGGAACTGGATGATTTCCAGAGGTTGAAACAGTTTGGAGGCTCAGAAGAAGACAAGAAGATGTGGGAAAGTTTGGGACTCTTTATAGACTTGTTTAATGGTTTTGACCAAAACGCTGATAGTGATATGGACAATGAAGGGTCCAGGCTGAGGTGATTTCAGATGGAGATGAGGAACTTATTGGGAACTGGAGAAAAGGTCACTCTTGCTATGCCTTAGCAAGGAGAGTGGTGGCATGTTGCCCCTGCCCTAAAGATCTTTGGAACTTTAAACTTGAGAGAGATGATTTAAGGAACATGGCAAAATAAATTTCTAAGCAGAACAGCATTCAGGAAGTGACTTGGATTTTTCTAAAAGCATACAGTCATATGCATTCACAAAAAGATAGTCTGAAATTGGAATCTATGTTTCAAAGGCAAGCAAAGTGTAAAAGTTTGGAAAATTTACATCCTGACCATATGGTAGAAAAGAAGAACCCATTTCCTTGGGAAAAATTCAAGCTGCCTGCTGCAGAAATTTGCATAAGTAAAGAGAAACTGAATGTTAATAGCCAAGACAATGGGGAAAATGTCTTCAGAGCATTTCAGAGATCTACATGGCAGCCTCTCCCATCATAGGCCCAGAGATCTAGGAGGGAAAAATGGTTTCATGGGCTGGGCCCAGTGCCCTGCTGCTCTCTGTAGCTTTGGGACATGGCACCCTGCCTCCCAGAGGCTCCAACTCCAGCCAGGGGCCAAGGAACAGTTTGGGCTATTGCTTTAGTGGAGGCTTCCACTGCCAAGGCATGGGGCTTGCACCCTCTGAAGCAGTGCTCCTTTCAACAGCACGTGGTGTTACGCTTGCAGGTGTGCAGAAGACAAGAGTTGAGCTTTGGGAGCATCCATCTAGATTTTAGAGAATGTATGGAAATGCCTGGATGTCCAGGCAGAAGTCTGCTACAGGGATAGAGCCCTTGTGGGTAACCTCTACTATGGCAGTGCAGAAGAGAAATATGGGGTTGGAGCCCCCACACAGAGTCCCCACTGGGGCACTGCCTAATGGAGCTGCAAGAAAAGAGCCACCATCCTCCAGATCCCATTAAAGTAAATCCACTGACAGCTTGCACCACACACCTGGAAAGGCTACAGACACTTAATGACAGCCCATGAAAGCAGCCAAAGGGGGCTGTACCCTGTAAAGCCATGGCGACAGAGCTGCCCAAGGCCTTGGGAGTCCACCTTTTGCATCATCTTGCCTTGGATGTGAGACATACAAAGAAGATTATTTCAGAGCTTTAAGATTTAATGACTCTCCCACTGGGTTTCGGATTTGCATGGGGTCTGTGGCCACTTTGTTTTTGCCAATTTCTCCCATTTGGAACAGGAACATTTACCCAATGCCTGTATCCCCACTGTATCTTGGGAGTAACTAACATTTTTTTATTTTACAGGCTCATGGGCAGAAGAGCTCAGATGTCTTGGCTCAGATGAGATTTTGGAATTGGACTTTTGAGTTAATACTGGAATGAGTTAAGACTTTGAGGGACTTTTGGGAAGGGTTGATTGGTTTTGAAATGTGAAAAGGGCATGAGATCTGGGAGAGACCAAGGGCAGAATGGTATAGTTTGGCTCTGCATCCCTACCCAAATCTCATCTTGAATTGAAATCCCCACAAGTTGGAGGAGGAGCCTGGTGAGAGATGTCTGGATCATGGGAGCAGATTTCTCACTAGCTGTTCTTGTTATAGTGACAAGAACTGATGGTTTTAAAGTGGACACTTTCCCCCTCACTCTGTCTCTCTCTCCTGCGGCCATGTGAAGAAGGTCCTTGCTTCCCCTTCTGTCAGGATTGTAAGTATCCTGTCACCTCCACAGCCATGCAGAACTGTGAGTCAATTAAACCTTTTTTCCCCTCATAAATTACCCAGTCTCAAGTAGTTTTTTTTTTTTTTTATAGCAGTATAAAAACATACTAATACACTGAGCATGGTTGCAGCCCTTTCCAACCAGTAAAACACTATAAAATCTCCTGAGAGGAGTAACCAAGGAGTAAAAAGGCAAATAATCATAAAAGAAGGAACCAATTTTATTTGGTATTGTACTGTTTGTTGTTTCTCAAATGAAGTAAAAGTTACCCTTGAAATTAAAAGTATCTCTCTTATAAAACTACCTTGCTAGCTCTATAGTGTTCGTGACCCAGTGGAGCTCCAGGCACATCTGTGGAAGGTAATTCTTCACAGACACTGTAGGATTTCATTGCCGCTTTTGGGTTGTGACTCAGCTCCTTTGGTAAATATAGCCCATTACAGACTTTCTCCACGAGCCGAATTATAGTAATTCAATTTTTAAACCCACAAAACATTTTGTTGCAGTAATTAACCCAAAGGCTTTAAATTGTATCATTTCTTGATGGATCACTTATATTTCTATTTTCTTGATTTCTTACTGGATTTTAAAAATAGTCCCCTCTGGTCTTTCACGTGATCTTATTTAAGCCCCTTTCCCCTAGTGAGACTTTCTTTACAATAAAGTTACTGGGTAAAATTCATTAATTAATTGACAGAAGATATTGAACTCCTGGGTGTTTGAACAGATATACAACAGTGGAGTTGAAGAGAAAAAATTGGAGGGAGAATTAGTTCTTCTTTGTTTGCAGAGATACAGTAGGACAACTCCATAGCTCGCCTCTGTTGGTCATGAAACTAATCACGAAGAGGATAATGAGAACTAGAGTCTAAAGGGAGAGATCTGGAGACAGATGAGAGAGTAGGGCTTCTCATCCAATTAGCTGTGGTCAGATTAAAAGCGGTACAAAGACAAACTAACACTACAAACACCTTGACTTCATTTAGATATAGTTCCAACAATGTATCTATATACTGTACAAAAAGCAAAATCTATTCACATTTCTACATATTGATTTACATATTGTGGCAGCTGCTATTAATGGCCAACAAAAATCCCTTCAGCAAATATCACTCCACAACCTTTGATTGTGTCCTAATATAACCACTTCCAACGTTCTACCTGCATGCTTTCTCTTACCCTGAAGCAAGCAGTCAGGACATGCTAGGGAGTAAAACTCCTGAGACAGTCGTCAGCTGGTACTAACAAGTTAAGACAATTTTGAAGTATCTTTTATAAGGTTTCCCACAGGTTCCAACAGGAATGGGTGTCTGTTCCCTACAGCAAAAGTCTGCTCAAGATAGTGCCTGCATGGGCTTTCTCCTCTACTTAGTATCAGTTTGATATTAAGTTTGATGGAGGTTTCTTTATAGGTGACAAAACATTTTTATCTTGCTGGCTTTAGAATTCTCTGTTTGTGAGTTTAGACACTTTGAATATAATGCACCATATAGAAAACCTTTTTGCATTATATCTCATTGCTAGTATCAGAGGATCCTTTAATATTTAAATTTCTTGCTAGACTTGGGAAGTTTTCATTTATCGTTTCATTAATTTTTTTATTCTTTCATTATTCCTTTGGCCTCTGAGACCCCAATCAGTTGAATAATTATTCACTCTATGGTGTCCCATATGTCACACCTGCTTTGTTCATTTTTTAAAAATACTTTTTCTCTATATTATTATCTGGCTGGTTTATTTAAAAAGACCTGTCTTGAAGTTCTCAGATTCTTTCTTCTCTTTAGTCTAGTGTATTGTTGAATCTTTAGAATGCATTTTGTAGTTTATTCAATGAATTCTTTTGTTCTATAAATTCAGTTTGGTTCTTTTCTTATGATAGCTATCACTTTGGTGATTTTTTTCATTCACATTTGGAATTATTTTTTCTATTTGTTGTGTTTTTCAGAATTCTGTTGTATTTCTCTGAGCTTATTTAGAATCAAACATTTGAATCATTTTTCTAGAATTTTGTAATTATTTCTATTAAAATCTGTTGCTGGAGAAATATTGTGTTCCTTTGGAGGTGTCATATTTCCTGGCTTTTCCATGTTTCTTGTTTCCTTAGTTGATATGTGCACATCTGGTATAACAGTTACTTCTTCAAGTTTTTAGAATTTGTTTTTGTGGGGGAGGACATTTTCCTGAGGATGTATCTATTATGATTTTGGGCAGGGCGATTTGGCTTTGATTCTGAGTGTGTGCAAGAGCGTAGTCTCTGTATGATTTCTTCACCTGTAGACATTTGTGGTATTTGCTATTTCCTTAGTGGCTTAGGATACAGTTACTAGTGGAAGTTGTGGTAAAGTTGAGTGGAGGTTAACATGCCAGGTAGACCAGACTTTGATCTCTAGTGGTGGCTGTAGTGAGCTGAACATGCCTATCTTTAGGCCTTAGGGTGGTGTATGCTGGCATCTGTCTTAGTAGGTACAGTCAGGATGATTCTTGACCCTCCAGGTGACTTACTTAGATGCTGGTAGTAGCATCAGTGAGCATGGTGGGTAGATGAGTTCTCAGGCTCTGAGAAGCTGGCAATGGCAGTGGCAAGATGACCTTCTGGTTCTTAAGTGGTATGCACTGGTGTTGGCAATGGCTGTGATGGACTGCATGGACCAGTCTCTAGTTCCACATGTGGCATAAGCAGATAGGTGCCAGCTGAGATGGTAGTGGCTGGGTGGTCAGGCCCAACATCAGGCCACTTGGTAGAGTGTTTAGAAGCCAACACTGGTGGACAGGACTGTGTGATCCCTCGGTTCCTGAACTGTGTGCTTTGGTCTGGGGGTTAGGGATAAAGGCAGGCCAGAAGGTCTTGTCCTCGGGCCCGCTGATGATGTGCAACTGCCAGCAAGGGCAGGGTAATCCCCAGGCTACCTGTAGAATTCTTGGGTTGGGGGCTTCAGTGGCCATACTGCTGTCCTGCAACTGTAAAGAGCAGAGGTACTGGCCAGCAGAGGATGCACACATCACTCACGCCTCAGCTTTGGTAGGTGGCACACTTTGTGCCTGATATAGTAGCTTGTGCCTTGGAAATGTCTTAGCTCTGAAAGTTGTAGCACATGATCATTCATATCTCGGCCCTGAAGGTAAGAGTCCATGCTTCTCTTGTGCCTCAACCTCAGAGTCAGTGGGCTCCAGGAAATTACACATCTGTTGGGGTGGGGCTTTAAAATGGAGCTTTGCTGCGGCTGCTTATGTCTCAGGGAGTGTGTGGGGCCCGCAAATCCTGTCTCTTGGAGTAGTCCCCTCACACAATTGTTTGGAAATTCCCTGTTAGGGAGCTTCCCAATATTTGGGAAATACTCACACTTAATTTAGTTATTTTAGGGCCAGTGAGGGTCAAAGAGAGCTCCTGTTGCTAGAATTGCAGCTGTCCATGGTGAGAATGTGGACCACTGGGGTCTCTCACTCACTTTTTCCTTGTATTAGGGAGTCTCTTGAGGCTTCCAGCCAATCCCAGAAGAGCAGGCAGCCTCTCTTCCTTCCCCTTATTTGCCTTGGGTATTGCCTTCGACTTTATGTTAAATTTCAGTGTTCTCTCTTAGACGATCTATCTGAAGTGGAATTATCTACCTTCTATTTTGGTTCCTTTTAGTGGACAAGGTTTTAAATAGTCTTACTCACAACCTCCTTAGAAGTGTTAATTAATTATAGCATCATCTACCCCTTTCCTATTGTGGAAACTGTAATGTCATCTGTCTTGTTTGGTTAAGGCTCTCATGTGAGGACATCAGCATTCCCTATCAGCTGTTTTCTTCAATCCAATCCCCAGGATTTTGCAGACAGAAGGTAAATTTAATATACCCTGCTGTATTACATGTTAGGGTTTTGGCTTCAGCTTTAGTAAGCACTTCTACGCTGCTGAGCTCGATGGAGTCACACTTTAGCCCCCTAGTGAATGAAGACTGTGAAACCTATTTCCCAAGCCTCCTTGTCTACATTCTACCTATTTTCTTCGTGGTGCTTTCAGGAATAAGGCAAAAATTACCTCTTTCCAAACCAGAGAGAGTCTCAGGTCCATCTGGCTGCAGTTGTCCTACAGAAAAAAAAAAATCAAATTCGTTCAGAAGTAAGTGATTACCATGACAGAGAGCCACATGATAAAGCAACATTTTTACACACACACACACACACACACACACACATATATACACACACACATAGTTTTACTTCTGAAATATATTATGGAGTATGAACCAACTGGGCATGTCAGCTACTTCACTATAATCTTTAGGAGTAACAGAATTTCTGCTCCTTAACCTTGGAAGAAAGAGAGAATGGGGAGGGTAAAGCAGTTCTTTGTCTTTCCCGGAGATTGACGTGGTAATGATTTCTTTTTGTTTTAATCTCACCATTACAGTCAAAGTCACCAAAATATGAATGTCAAAACATTGTCTTTAAAGACAGTGAGTAAATTTTATTCATCGCCCTATCACATAGGAAGGTATTAGAGAAAAGAAGAATGAGTAAATAATTGCTTAAATAACTGTGCTCAGTTCTGCTTGCCACTGGACATCTGGACCATCTCCAGAGGAAATCAAGCAGCTACTGAATGACATAGAAACAGAGCCAGATGATAGACCTAAGGATATTTTGCTTGGGAAAGACAAGGCGCAGGGGAGACACAAGAGCTCTCATCAGATATTTTAAAGACTGTTGTGTATAAAAAGAATTAGCCTTATCTTGAGAACAAGAGTCAATATGAGACAGTCAATATAAGAGCTAATATGAGAGAAGGCAGATTATAACATTATTTATAACTTCAGCAAATAATTATGTTTAACTGTCACATAGGCATGCATGCATGAAGTTGTCAATATTAATAAGATGCGATATTTGCCATTATAGACTCTTTAACATAAAGTTGAAGACAGACAAATAAATCAGTCAAAAAATTTAATAATTAAAAAGTATAGAATCTTTGAAGTTTATTCCAGACTATTATGCAGTTGGTGAAATGCAAACACATGTCTTTCATTTATTCCAAGCACACACTCTTGAGTATCTTGATATACTGAAACTTTTTATTGAGTAATGCCCAGTACTATTCCTACGATGATATAAAGATATAACTTTATACTCCTTGCCTTTAAAGATGAACACAGCCAGGAAGGTAAGACATACGTGCATTAAATGGGAAGTCCATATGCAAGTGATATATTTATCAGAAATCTATTTAGGATTACATATAAAATGTTTGTGGTCCTAAGTGTCCAAAAAAATGAGAGACTCACTATGGCCAAAAAATTCAGAGATGCTTCATGGAGGAGCTAGGAGTCAGACTTGACCTCAAGGTAGAGTGAGATTTATTAGATAGAGAGAAGACAGAAGCTGTTGTAGCTAGCAGAATCCCAGCAGGACCGTAATGTAACATGAAACAATCCGTGGTTCGTGGCAATAATCAGACACAATGAATTCTGCCCCTGGAAGAATTGGCATGCCGGGCCATTAAAGCCTATTCACTACTTAGCAAAGTTTCTGTGCCTACTTAGTGAGGTCTCAAGCAACACAGAATGGTGGTTAAGACAGTTATGAGTACAGAAGGGAGAGTAAGCACACGAGCCACCATCCACAGTAAAAAATGTGTGTGTGAGTGTCTGTGTGTGTAGCTGTATATGATTTTGTAAATGCATATGCACATATGTGAACCTATGCCTAATAAAATAAAAAATACAAATATATATGAGAGATATATATGATTTACCTGTATTTATATATGGAATTATTATATGCTGATATAACACTCTTATTATAGTTCTAGCTATAGGTTATAAGAAGTTGTTGTTCATCTTGATGTAATTAAGAGAACTGAAATTGCTAAAGAAAAGAATTTTGGAGAGGAATATTGGTTGTCCCCCATTGCATTGTATACTGGGAAGGTGTTCCGTCACAACAGATGCCAGATTATGTCTGCTTCTTGAGTAAATGATAATTTTGTTATCTTTTTGCTTATTTCTATTTTCTATCATTCTACAATAAACATTATTAATGAAATAAATAAGAAAATATGTATTTATAAGAAATATATTGCATAATGTTGTACAGTGTGTAAAAAATTTCAACACATACTCATTTATTTAACTTGTACAACATTCACAGCATTTGTCCAAGGGGAAATTCGGTATTGGTTATCTCGTTGACCTGCCATAGCCACAGACCTGGTAGGCATCAGACTAAAAAGCAACTACCCACAGCCTGTAAAAGAATCTGGCCCACCTCAATTGTGCCATTTTCAATGAACAGAGAATCAGTTCTGCCAGCCAGACCGTTAGAGTGGAGTGGGGTGGATTTTCCTCTCCGGGTGACTCCACAGTTGTCCTTGCTGTGACAATCTGATAACCTTCTTTCTCTTCAAGTGCAGAGAATAGCAGAAACATGCAGGATCAGATACGAGAAAATGGATTTTGACAAGGCATTTTCAGGTTTTCAAAAGGCAGGTCTTCATTCTGGCCTGATGTTTCATCTGGATTTGTAATCTCCCCATTATGAGAAAATCAAAAGAGGTCATTTGGAGAGGTTTTATCTTCTTCTTCTGTAAAGTCCTTATGAAACATTTATGAGTTTTCTGACCATATCAATCCAAGCTTTTTTTGCCATTCTTCCTTCCCAAGCTATGCCCTTCAGAGGTTCCTGGCTTATTCCAGGAGATAGTGAATATGACCTACACTGTCTTTTGAGATTAACTCATTAATGACGACGGTTTCCCCTTCTGCAAATCTCTCAATCTCTACTACTCCTAACTTTCTGAAATAACTAGTGCGGAATTTATCAAGTGCAGCTGCTTAATTTTGGAGGTTAATTCTCTACAGCATTGATTTACTTTGCAATTAACCCTAAATATGAGATAGCATGCAAACACTGAAATAAAAATTGGATTTTTTATTAGATTAAAATTAGATTTTCTCTCTCTTACTAGTTGTATGTTCTTGGGAATGATTCAACCTTTCTTAGTCTCAGTTTCTTCATCTGCATACACTAGGTAGAATTAAAGCTCACAGACTTCTGCTGTAGGAAAGAAAATTTCTGCCAGTATTTATTAATATGTATGAGCTACTTAGATATGAAAAAAATCAATATCAGTAACTTAATTTTTGAAATATTTATTAACTACCACATGCCAGAGCCTTTGCATCTGTAGTGTGATCATTCCATAGATGAATATGGTTACAGATACTTAAGATCTCTGAAAGAAAACACAAGAACAAACTATTAAATTCAAATAAGTCAGAAGTATAAACACCAGTAGAAAACTCTTGATAAATCAGTATAATAAGAAAAATAATTTTAAAATTAATTGAGCATCTACTATGCACAAAAATTTAAAATATTTTTTCAATTCTTTCTTATAATCATTCAGTTTGGCAGATTGCATTATTTTAATTTTGCTAATGGAAAAAATAAGTGATGCTTGGGAATATTAACCTGTCCAAGGTGTAGGAATAGATTTTAGTAAGTTATATCCAACTCCAAACATATTTTTTCTATTTTTTCCTACCACACTATATTCTTTATTTTGTTCATCTGTTGTATGTAATATGATACCATAAAAAAATCTTTCTTTCTCTTTCTCTCTCAAATACACACACAATACATATATTTTATATATTTTATATACACACAATATCCTATAATATGTTATATTAATAAAGGCTCTATGTGTATATACACACATACTTATATTAAGATATAATTAATATAATCAATATAAATAAAATATACATAAAAGACATAAGATTCACAAAATAAAACTGAAAACAAATTGTGCTCAATTAAATTTAAATTCAACTCCATAATAAATTAATTTTTTTTTGAGACAGAGTCTAGCTCTGTCTCCCAGACTGATAAATTAAATTAATTCTTAATGTACTACAATAGCTTCCTTCAAAATTAAACTTTCAATTTCAAAACACTGTGTATTTTGCTTAACAGTTTTCTGTTTTGTCTGTGTGTGTGTTAACTGTTCACATTCATATTAAAGTTTGAGATTCCCATGGAAAACAAAAAGTGGAAAGCTTTATGCTTCCTGTTTTCATTAGAAGAGAAATGTATAAAATTGAAACTATTTAAGTTTTGAACAATGTATTGACTGTAAACAATCATGAAGACTTAATGTAAGAACTGTAAGAAAACAGTAATTTAATAGTGCTAAGTTTTGAAGCACTAATTAAATCTTAGCTAAACCCTGTTGTAAAGAAGCTTCTGTAGTAAGTGTCTTTTCACAAACTTTTCATTTCCAAGTCTCCAGATTCCAGAAGTCTATATCTTCTCCTTTTAAACCTAGACGGACTCTCATGACTGACTTGGCCAAAACAGTATGAAAGACATCCAACTCTAGGTCAAAATACGCTGTGCGCTTCTCCCTAGGTATTTTTCTTTGGGCAGGGGGTGCCAGAGAAGATGGGAGAGTAACTGACTCCTAAAACACTAGCCACCATGTTGTGAGAAATCTCCAGATGTCTTTAGAGGAGCTAACATGGAAAAGAAACAATACACAAGCCACATTCTCAGCTGGGCTTCTGGGCAATAACCAGCACCAACTTGCTCAGCCTTGTGAGGTCATCATCTTGAAAGTGGATCCTTCACCCTCCAGTTAAGCGTCCAGGCTGATGCTGTGTGGGGGAGAGACAAGTTTTCCCCATCACACCTCACCTAAATTGCAGATGGATTTATAGGCAAGCTAAGTAGCCATTGGTGCTTTAAGCCACTAAATTTTGAGATGGATTGTTATATTATAGTAGACGACTTATTCACTTCCTAAGAGAAATGCTCTACAGAGACAAAAAGTCTACAAAGTCCACAGCGACTATAGCATGATCAATTTTCTTTTATTTACTAATTTTTATATTAATGGTATTTTCTAAACTGAGGTTTTCAAAACAGGGATTAAGTGTGTTCTTGTTTCACCCCCTGGTTACAGCACTGTACTTTGAAAATTTTGTTCAGTACATATGTCCAAAGGCTGACATATGTTCACCCTTGCCAAATTATGTAATGCAAAACATGAGTTCAGAAAAAAGATGATGAGTTCTTAAGGAACAAAGGTTCAGTTCTCTACTAGATTTAGGAAAGACATGGAGCATCAAAACACTTATTTTATATAGGTAATCTATGAGAAGTCTTACAGGACAGGACTTTTATATTTTGTTTAATACTTAATCAAATATTTTGATCAACAAATTTTACTTTTATTACTCACTTTTACAAATGATATTATTATATAATTGCTTTACAACAAACTACGCATATTTGAGTTTTGCAATTTGGTAAGTTTTATTATATTCATGCACCTGTGTGACTACAATCTCCATCAGTATAATGAACGTATCTGTCACCCCCAAAGCTTTCTCCTGTATAATCAACCCCTTTCGTAATTAAAATTCCCCTCTCCCACCTGTTACTAGCCCCTATCTAGGCAACCATTGCTCTGTTTCTTTCACTATTGTGAAAATGAAACCAACTGATGTCGTGAGTCTCCGGGCATGATGCACTGAGAAGGATCTAACATTATCTCTGTTGTATTATTGACAAAAATATTTAACTGAATATAATTATAAGAAAAAATTAGGTAAAATTTAGAAGATGGGTAGTTCTAGAAGACAGATGTCCTAGACTTTTTAAAAATAGTAATATAATGAAAGACCAAAAAAGATGAGAACACTATTTGAAAACTATTTTAAAGAAGATTAAAGTTATATGGTAACCAGCTACCATACAGGATAGTTGTTTGAATTTTGAAATAAAAAATATAAATAACAAATTTGAACAGTTAGGAACATTTGAATATGAATTATCTTCTAGGCAGTATTACTGTGTCAATGTAAAATTTCTTATGTATATGAGTGATTATGCAATATCCTTGCGTCCCAGAGATGAGCTCTGAAATATTCAGGAATGAATGTCGTGACATCAGAAAGTTTTGTTTTCAAATCAAAAGGCAAATACAGTAAAATGTTAAAATTGACTGATATAGATAAATTTTGGGGGAATATTTGTTGTATTATTAAATTGTCTATAGGTGGAAATATTTTAAAATAAAAAGTGATTTAAAAACTATTATTTATCAGTAGTCTTAGGTGAAAGCAACTGAGACCTAATCTAGCTAATTAAAGCAGAAAATAATTTATTAGAAGTTATTGGGTAGTTCAGAGAAGCTCCGAGAAGGCCAGATAGTTAGGTGTGGAACTTCATCACCAGAAACAATGCCAATGAGCTCATTTCACAAAGATAGCATCACTGATTATCCTGGTAATAGACAGTGCTGCTGTCACCAAACCTGAGCAAGGACAGAGCAGCTCAGTCCACCACCTCTGTGCCCATGGGAAGTAGCTGCTCTTTTTTTGCCAGAAAGGATTATGCAGAGTTTCCAGGTTCTGAGACAAAGTCCAACTTACATCCAAATGATTGGCTAAGCTTTATCATAGGATCCCAGGAGCCCAAGAAAGCAGAAATATGACTTCTTGCACAGTTAGAGGTGGTTTGTGCCTTGTGCTAAAACTCACAAAGTATGGCGGTCAATTAAAGAAGAAAGGGAGTTGGCATGCTGGACGAATGTCAAATGACAAAGGCCCAAATGACAATAACCTTCACCAGTAACTTCAGTGTGACCCTCAGGTGGCAAGAATCTAACTTAGAGCAGATTTTTGGGAAGTACAAGATTAAACCGATCTTTGAGGTTTCTACATGGTACAGCACAGCTAGCCATGACAGGAAGCAAAATAGGAATTGGGACCTGGAAGATTTTCAATGAATAGCGATTGATCTGCCTATTGGCCCTGAGAGTGCCTTAGCCATGGATGATGAAAATAGACCTCAAATACCAAATAAAACTACAACAGGCTATTGTACTAGGATTAGTGTTGAGATTGAGAACACCAATCTCCTGATTCTGGTAGCATCTTCTCCTGGTAGATGAGATGGACATTTTAGGAGTAGGCTAATCTTCCAGGGTGTTTTATAGCTTCTTTGTGTTTACCGTAGAATCAACTCCCTTACCTCCTCTCACTCAACAAGGAGCCATCGGCACCTCCTGGAGTATCTGTCAGTCTCATGAGGTCAGAGGCCATGTCTGTTTAAGGGTTCACCTTTACAAAACGCCTCATTGGCCTGGCAGCTACCATGGTCGAAGGAAGACATTGCTCACGTGAAAGGGTTCAACATGGTGAAGTTTTTCCCACCCACTGCAATGAGACTGGGCTTTCCCCTACAGACTTTCCCCTTTCATGGCTTTGCAAATAACTCTGCTAATCCTGGTCCTTTAGGTATGTTTTCCATCATAATTATAAGCTTTTCAATAAAGGAGGCTATATGTCTTTTTCCTTTGCATCTCATGTTCCTCTACCATAGGAGGCACACAATAAATATTTGTTGACAAAACACCACCAATGAAAACAAAACCACGCAAAAACAAAATGTTGTCTTTAACATAATTTGTCCATTCTTATTTAAAGTATAAAATGAATAGAAAATTTCCAGAGATTTCACCCAAAATTCTAGACATTGTACAATTCTCCTAGATTGTTACTCTCATAAAGTCAATTTAGCGAACTTTCGTCTTCAGCCCATAATGAACAAAGCTGTCATTGTATATTGTATGTGCTTTATTTTTTGTGTGAAAAACAATAAAGACTTGTCCTTCAAGATTATAAACTTATTGGGAAAAATATACTTGTCAAATACCATATTTATACTCAGCTTTTAATTAATGTCAGAAACTGTTTTAATACATAGTACCATGCATTCATGTGACCCTCATAACAGTCATACAGTTGATACTTTTATATTAATACCTCAATTTACTGATGAGAAAAATGAAACACACAGACATACATAGCTAGTAATCTAAGAATTCTAGCATTAGAAGTCAGGCAGTCTCACATCAAACTGGAACAGAAAAAGAATATTAGAGAAAACTGAAGAAATCTGAGTGAAATATAAATTTTAGTTAATAATAATGCATTGATATTGGTTCATTAGTTGTGCCAAATGTACCATGTGAGATGTTAGCAACTGGGGAAACTGGGTGTGGGGTATGTGGGAACTTTCCATGCTATCTTTACAACTTTTCTGCAAATCTACATTCTTCTTAAATAAAAAGTTTGCTCAAACAAAAAAAAAGGAGAAAGCAATGAAAATAATAAATTTCCCAATAAAATTTATACAGGAAACATTATTTGAAGCTTGCATTGAAAAATCCTTGAAGTATACATAGCTAAGAGTTTTTCAGTGTTTAATGAAGGGCTGCATATATTTCTATATAATCTATTTTATAATAAGAATGTTTTTTGTATTTCACATTTATTTTGGGCAATGCAGATAAGGTGAGAAAGGAATTTTGAAATGGGTCATATTTAAATTTTACAGAGAGGAATAAGAGAAAAACATTCTGGACAGCAACAACGTTGTGAGCAACAGGTCAAAGTTACAATATGACTTATTCAATATCTGGAAAATATGTAGCTATGAATTCTCTTTTTTATACCTATAATTTGGTCGTGTTCTATTAATGAATTTCCCCTCCCATCAACTTTTATCATAAATTCAAGCTGCCTCATATGAGGTCTATGTAATCAAAAATGCACCTCCTCTACTGAAATCCTGGGAAGGATGGGGGACAGGGCCATTGATATAATCAAGAAGCATCAGTCACCTCAGCCAATGGCAAGCAGCCTTGGATATGGAGTAAGTGTAAAAGCCCCTTCTGATAGATGTCTTTTTCAGACTCTTCATTTCTATCTGAGGAGTCGCTGTAAAATTGGCATTTGAGCAATAACAAGACTTTGCAATTCTCTCTTTGGAACTTGAGATTCATGAATGATGCATGTCTATGCAGATTTTTCACCTGTGACAGGAGTAGTATGGGCAATTTCTCTAATATATTAAGAAAACCAGCCATGATACCAGTAACGGATGTAAACGAAATATTCCCATCAGTTAAGTCAGTTTATTTAACTATTTCAGGTCAGCTTGTGTGGTGGGAGAATGCTGAGCACGGAAATCAGTTATTGATGAGAATCTTACAAACAGCAGCCCCTGATCATGAGGTTCTCAGTGAAAAGATGGACAGGTTGTTGCCTGCTTACTGCTTCATTTAGGTATTTTTGTCTGTTGAACCATGCCACCCGAGTTGGGCACATCCCACGTGAAAAACCAGCTGGTGAGCTCCGCAGAGCATTTCTCTGAGAGATCACACAGATGTCAAAAAAGGGATAAAAATTATCTGTAACCAGTACCCGCCTCTGAATGAATTGGCAGGCAAGGGCTTATAACTTGATGTGTTTTGGATTTCAGGCATTTGGGTCTCCTAATTCCTCATATTGAGGCTCCTCATTCTCTGTCATCACTTTTATCTGACAAAGTCCTAAGTAAATTATATTTAGGGAAATTAGATATTGCTTTTGGCACCCTAGTGAACTATGCATACTAAAGATTAAGAAAATATTTTCACAGTAAGAGAACTCTGGACTGGGAAAACAGGAACCTCATTTCTTGCCATGACTGTGGAATTGACCAGCCACCTGCCCCCGGAGGAAGTCACTTGACTTTGCTGGGTCCCACTTGCCTTATCTAAATATAAAGCAATAGGACTTAGTTATATTCCAATAACGAAATGCTCCAAACCTTTCCTCTGACTACTTACCAAAGAAATGTTGACTTTCAAGACTAAAGCAATTTGAAATGCACTCTACTTAAATGTTTGTTGCTCTTCATTTCAAATAGCTACACTCTGCAGTCCCACACAGGGATGATAACAATGCCTCATCTTTTATAGTCTTACTGTTTCTCTTCCCTCAGGTTGTTCCCTTATTATTCCATGTGCTGTATCAGATCACACCACCAACAGACCTGAAGATGCAGCCAGTGTCCTCTTCATTTTTCACACGCACACAAATCCACATACAGAAGGAACCCCATCATGTGCCGCAATGCGGCTTCTTCTGCCCGATCTCTCTCCTCCTCTCTACTTGGTGTATGTCAGTGTGATTGCCCTTAGTGTCTTTTGGTCCTGACCCAAGAGGGCACCATCTGACCCTCCCACTGTGCAGTGGGCTTCTCCTTAATGTCTGCTTGTCCTAACCCAAGCGTGCACCATTTGACCTTCCTGCTGTGCAGTGTGCATGTCCTTCATGTCTGCTTGTCCTAACCCAAGAGTGCACCATCTGACCCTCCCACTGTGCAGTGTGGTCTGTCTGTCCCACCGCTCTACCAATCTCTCATGGGTAGACAAGCATCTTGCCTTTCTATCCCTTCTGTAATGGTTAGGCAAAGCAACAACAGCAACAACAGGGACAAACAACAACAAAGTTTCTCTGTCTTGGTTCAGTAGGGATGATTGCATAGAAATGGCCAGTTAATTATCTTGCTTATATTAAAAAACAAAGTGAATCCATGTGAATTTTTTAAAAAAATATTAGGCCGGGCACAGTGGCTCATGCCTGTAATACCAGCAGTTTGAGGGGCTGAGGTGGGTGGATCACCCGAGGTCAGGAGTTTGAGACCAGCCAGACCAATATGGTGAAACCCTGTCTCTACTGAAATTACAAAAAATAGCTGGCCGTAGTGGTGTGCACCTATAGTCCCAGCTACTCGGGAGGCTGAGGCAAGAGAACTGCTTGAACTTGGGAGGCGGAGGTTGCACCGAACCGAGATCGCACCACTGCACTCCAGCCTGGGCGAACAGAGCGAGACTCCTCAAAATAAACAAACAAACAAACAAACAAACAAATAAAATGTGAAAAGTATCAGGATGTGCTTTTTAGTATTCGGGGTCAGAAATAAAACCTTACTTTTCTTTAAATAAACCTGAAGGCAAAATGCAGAAGATGATATTTGCCATGAATCTTTGAGGAGAAACCAGGGTAAGGTTAATGAGGATCGCCAACTAATTTGTGCACTTCTTAAGAGCATGAATCATGTTTCTGTTTTAATTATCTCTCCACTGCCATAGGCAGTTCCTGAAACAAAGTTGAAAGTGAACATAGACTAAAATATCTTTGTTTAATGTATCGCACAGGTTATCGGATCCCCCATAAGACCCTGTGAGGGAAAAAGGGCATATGTCCTCCTTTCATAGATGAGAAAACGAAAGTACAGAGGGTAGAGTGACTTGTCCACTGTCACGCACTGACATTTGGCAGAGACATGTTGGCTTGTTGCCATCTAAGACCCCAGCTGGCATCTCTCATGTATGGTGGATTCAGTTGACTATCTTACATTGCCTGGATAGAACACCCTTTATAGATCATAATCCTTTCTTTCAGACTTAGAAAAACCATAACTGAGGACCACCTGCTATGAGTGTCACAGACAAGCCTCAGAAGCCACTCATTGTGGTTATAAGGGAAATTGAAACATGTGCTAATGTGGGTGTGGCAAATGATTTCAAAGTGAGAGTTAATCAACTGGATTGAGAAACTTGGCTATTGACCGTGCAGAAGCTGCTATTTAGTGGAATATTCACCAGCCATGCTGCTTGTGATAAAATGCAGTTTTTCTACATGCTCCTGTGACAGTATATTAAAGAGGCCTGAGATACCATTATTAACATGTAAAAGGATACCAGATATTTCCCTAAGAACCTGCACTGATATCCTAGCATGGACCCTTAATGGCCCTTTGATCTGCTCAAGTCACAGGACCTTTCCCAGGATAAGCTCCTCACCCGTGATTTAAGGAAAGTGGGAAATGGCATTTGATAAGAGTCTAGGTACACAGAAGGTAAGTTTGCAGTCCAGTCTCTGATGAGATAAAATAAAACACATATATAGCATTTGTTTGATATTTGCCATGAATCTTTGTTTAATACCAGGTACCATTTGTTTAATACTAGGTACCCTTGTCAGTGCTTAATGAATATGGACTCACCTAATTTGCTAAATTCATTAGAGAATAAAATAATTCCCATTGTAGTCATGTGGAATATGAGAAACAGAAAGTAATTTGTTCAAAGTTACATGGCTGTAAGTGGCAAAGCCAGGATATAATCCCAAATCAAATAGAGATGACTCTAAAACAAACAAATTTTTTTTAAAAAAAAAACAGGCTTTGTACTGCATTTCTACTTTTCTGAAATTGGATGAAAGAAATAGACTAGGTCCGAGTAGTTTGCTGGATTCTGACTTATTCTGTGAGAGAGCTATCTTGAGTGCAGCTAAATCTCTACGACCTGTGGTTTTGGTGATGGGAAGAGGGTGAGCCCATAGGCCTGACTTGTTTCCACTTGGCATCTCTCATGTATGGTGGATTGAGTTGACTCTTACATTCCCTGGATAGAACACACCCCACCCTTGATAGAACACTCCAACACAGAGAGCAGTGTGGCATAGCAGCTAAGAGCAGAGGCTCCAGTGCAGCAAAGCGGCTGAGAGCAGAGGTTCCAGTTGGGTTCCACTACTCCCAACTCTTCTCTTTCTAGCGGTGTAACTTTGTGCAAACCAATTAACTTCACTCCAACTCAACTTCCTCATATTCAAATGGTTGTGAAAATGTGCAACCCTTCGGCCCATTGTGAAGACTAAATTACATACATATTTATGTATGCATACATGTGCATACATATATAATAAATGCTAAAATATGCTCTAAAACATAATTTAAAACTATATTGTGTGTGTGTGTGTGTGTGTGTGTGTGTGTGTGTGTGTGTGTTTGGGGCTTAGTAAATGATATATAAGTACTAGCTATTATTGTTATATTTTTTGCTTAAATATAGCAGAATTAAATCTGAATATAAGTAAAAACTAATACATGGAAACAGGTTTACATTTTTAATAAACATAATGAAAACTTAGAGTCCAATGACTTGGTTTTGTAATTATGCTTTCCAGCTTATTATATGTAAAACTATGGATAAGTTACTTAAACTTTCTGAATCCTGATTTCCTTCATTGTAAAATATAGATAATTATATGTACTTTTAAGATTTTCTATAAGGAAATCCTTTTCTGGCATGGTCTAAATGATCAAGGAAATTGAGATCTTTCTCCTTCTGCAGAAACATAGGCAGGACACTACTCCCCACTCTTCCATAGATTGCTGGTTTGTAAAAGGCATATGATGATCAAATATATCCCTATGGTATTGACAGGTAAGTTCAATCAAGGAACAAGCAAAGGATTTGAAAAATAGCTGTCCCATAGAATCTGTCAGAGTCCACTTAACTAGATATTAGTAACTGCCAGTTTCTCTAAATGACTATTAAACCTGCAGTATATAGGCTCTTAGTCATCGAAAACAATATATATCTGTTAATTGACACTCCACGTCTTAAAATGCTTAGACTCCACAACCACTGTGGCAGGCAGGAAAGGTTCATAACAATAAAAAGGATTCCTAAAGATGTACAATTGGTATTCACATGATACTGAAATAAAACCCTTGGTTAATGACTATAAAAATAAACAAACAAACAAAAAATACATTGAAGTCCTACAAGTTATGACACCCACCTGGGTAAATTCCATGAAATCATGCACCGCCTTTTAGGTTCACTTATAAGACTGCCAGTCTCCTTTCAAGCCTGAACCATGTTGCAGAATTGCCATTCCTTCTGCTTTGGTCTTTCCTGAGTTAACTGCCTTGAGATGTATAAATTGTACTTCATTCTTCTTTCCCACACAATATCAGTGTCCTTCGTCATGGGCAAATTACTCTGGAGCCAGATGGATCTTTTTAAAATATAAACCTCACCATGCCACATCATTACTTTGTTTATGACTTCTCTGCCTTTAGAATAAAGTTTGAAAAATACTCTATTAGGTGTGTTTGTCCTGGCAGGATCTAGCCCCTGAGTCCCATAATTTTAAATTACTAGGCTTGAGTTCCTCTACTTCCCCTCACTCCCAAAACTTTCCACACCACACACTTCCATTCATCCTTGCGGTCAAAATGTAATGTTCTTTGGTTCTTTGGTCAGGGACACCTTAATCTGATTATTCACATTTGATGTTAAGTCCCCTTATGTAACATTCACCCCACTTCAATTTTTCTTTTTTATTGTTTCTTCTTGAAACTTAGCCCACTGTCTTTATGTGAATGTCCATTAAGACCATAAACCGTATGAGGTTGAAAACGAATATTCTTGTTCACTGCAATAGTCTCTGTATGTAAGGAAGAATCTAGTACTTAGCATGTACCGATCAAATATATGTTGAATTATATTAAAATATGAATATACCCCTTAGCCCATTAATCATGCTCTATGATTATTATTACTATTATTTTTATTAGTAGTAGTTCTAATATTAAACTTTCTTTTTTAGCTGTATGGTACATTTCAACACTGGATACTGAAAGAGGGACTTTCTTCCTTTTCATTTCATCTCATGTTTACCTAAGTTCCCTGTATCTGAAGTCCTTTCTAAGGTACTGCGACTTTCATCTTGATAGAATAGTGTGCTATTTTCCTGTACTCAAAGACACATGGATGCATTTTCATTTTTTTCCCACTCTAGTCTAACTTGTTTTGACAACTCCTATTAAACACTTTTTATAAGGAAAATGAATCCCTATAAAAATTCTTTTAAGGCTTTTTGTTGTTGTTTTTCAGGGTTTCTTTGCATGTGTTATGCAAATAATGCAGCTGTGGCTCTGAAATACTTTCCATAAAGGAAAAAAAAAAAGAAAATCTACTAAAATAGAATGGAGATAACACCAAATAACCAATTTTATACTTTTTTTTTCACAAATTACATTGAGTATCACTAAAATCATATGAAATGAACCAGGCCTTTCCCATATGGGTTAGTCTGTTTCCAGCTAAATGCTACAATTAAAAGTGGCTGCCTTGCCACTGGATGTTCACGTGGCCAAACCACAAAGCTACCTCCCAAGAAGGAATCATTGTTGGTGAGCAGAAGTGTCCCATCCACTGTCCTCCTTCTCTATGACAGCCTCAGAACCAGAAGCCCTTTCCCCATGTCAAGGACATGCCCTAGTTTTTGCTCCCCCTTTTTTCTTTTCTCATAGACTTGGGATTAGTAAGAGAAGATAGATCTCTTTCAGAAGATGACAATAAGAGTGCTTCTACCTTCTCATTTTCTTTCTTCTTCTGTAAAAGAAGTGTTGGAGAAGAATAATCTATAGAAAGTTTTAGTTGGAAGGATCCCCGTTACAAAAGACAGGTTAACAAGAGAAAATCGAACACAAGTTCACTAACATGTACATTTCACATATACATGGAGGACACCCAGAGAATGAGAAGTCCTCAAAAAGGTAACTTTGAATTCCAGTTTATATGGCATCATTAACAAAGAACAGTATATTTTTAGATAAGTGACAAGATAAGGGAAAAGAACTTTGAGTCTCCAGGGGCAACAAATTGCGAGAAGGCAGATAACTGGCAGATAAAGGCTGGTTAGTGAAGTTTGTTAATGTAGATTCCTCTGGTCCCACTGCCAGGTCTATGAGGGTTCAAAGTTGTCTTCAGTAGTTACCTTTGTTTCCCCTGACAGAGAGGAGTGGATCTCTTTTGTCTTTGTAAATCTAACTTCTGCTTTTAGGCAAGTAGAGGGAGGGCAGAGAGCTTTTTTGTATCTTCTTCTTAATTGTCTTCAGCTCATCAACACTTCATATTTTGGGGAAGCATATTCTGGTCTCTCCAAGAAGATAAATATGATTTTCCTTAGATCTTTCCATGGCCCCTCCTTTCTCAACTTTCAGGATCCAGCTTGATCAATGTTATTTCCTCTAAATGAACCTTCCTTGACCAACCTACTTTACTCTGATTTAGTATCTGCATGGACTTATGTCTGGTTCCCTCACTATGTGAATTATGAATATATGAACTATGGGGACAATTAATCCAACTTTTTCAATGCCAAATTTTTATCTATGACAGTGACAGGCACACAATGACAGAAACATATTTGTGGAAGACAAAGGAAGGAAGGAAGAAAGGAGGGAAGAAAGGAAGCAACGGAGGGAGAGAGAGAAGGAGGGAAGGAGGGAGGGAGGGAGGAAGGAAGGGAGGAAGGAATAGGGGAGGGAAAGAAGGAACATTCAACTAGCAAAATTTTAGCTTGGGGATGACTGAACCAGGATGGCATCTAAAGAGCTAAAAATATGCTGGGAAAGGGGTGAGGGAAGGATCTCCTAAGGCTAGTTTCTAATCTAGGTTCATAAAGGGATGACCAACAGAACTTTTAAGTTCCCTATTTAGTCTTGATCTCCAGAAGAGAAACATGAACTTCAGAGAAAGCTTAATCCCCAGGAATGCAAGGTACTTATTTGGCTGGAGTGATCATGTGCTCGCTTTGAAATGTAGGTTTTATTTACTTTCCAACACAGCATGCAAAATTCACTAATAGACAAGACCACAAACAAAAAACGATATGCCCTTACAAGAAAGAGATTAGAATAAGGTCTAGGAGAAAGAAAAGGGAAGCCTTGTGTTTAGGGCTCTGTTAACCTTTAAAGGAAAGGCCTTAAAAGGTTATCATAGTTTTTGCATAAGGAAGTTTTCAACAATTTAGGAACATAAAGAGAAATTCAGGGCAAAATCTTCAGGCTGCTAAGTGTTACAGATGCAGGCACAACTCAGGCAAATATATTTTTAATAAATAAATAAATGCTAAAATATGTTCTAAAAACGTGAGTTAAACAACAGTATTCAAATCTATATATAGTCACATGGTAATTATCTCCCTAAAGCGTTCTCACTGGAGCATTCCTTTCTTTGAAGCCATTGTCTTGCTTAAGAGTCACTATTCCTCCTGCTGGTGAAAAGATTAAATTCCTCAAGGATCCTGCCACATCAAATGTTCGATTGTATGAGAATAATTTCTAAACAGCATAATCCTGCTTGACAACAACCCACTTTGTGAAAAGCAGACAAGCTCTGGGAATCCCCCGGGTGTTTCCTCAGTGCTCAATGTATTTTAGTCAACTCAAACCAGGTGTATGCACTCTTTCTTCCTGCTCACATACCAGGCATCTGTTATTCTGCTAGTTCCTATCAAGGACAATAGAAACAACTTCTTCTAACATCAGTAAGAGGTCAGTGCTTATTTCTGAAGTCCTAGATGTCTGGAGGCTAACATTCTTCAGTCCTGGCAGAGGGCTTGCATCAGTCAAGAGAGGCTAGGCTGTTACAAAATAACACAGGGCACCAACCTAACCGTCTAACATAACTATATTAGTCTGTTTTCATGCTGCTAATAAAGACATACCTGAGACTGGGTAATTTATAGAAGAAAAAGGTTTAATTGACTCAGAGTTCCACGTGGCTGGGGAGGCCTCACAATCATGGCGGAACGCAGAAGAAAAGGAATCTTAGCGTCTCGCAGGGCAGCAGGCAACAGCGCCTGTGCAGGGGAACTCCCTTTTATAAAACAATCAGATCTCGTGAGACTTACTCAGGTTCAGGAGAACAGCATAGGCAAGACCCGCCCCCATGATTCAATTACCTCCCACGGGGTCCCTCCCACCACTTGTGGGAATTATGGGAAGTACAATTCAAGATGAGATATGAATGAGGACACAGTCAAACCATGTCAACAACAAAACTTATTTATTGTGCTAACAATGTCTGCATCATGTTCTGTCAACTTGCAATCAACCTTCCTGATTATCCTGGCTCTGTGAGAGTGGATGCTTCAAACTGTTGGAACCGAACTGTCAATTCCCTCCTGGGCAGGGGTCGCCACGAAGGATCACCCACACGAGATTCACAGCAGAGAGTTATTTATTACTAGCGCGCTAGGGTCCCAAGCTCTAAGTTGGCCCTGGGACCCCGAGTGCTTGTTACAGGTTGTTTATATAGGCAAACACAAGTTCAAACACAGCTTAGGGCGCGAAGTTCAAACAAAGCTTTAGGCGCGTGGTAATTGGGTCTGTCTATGGCCTGAGCAAGGTATCTTGTTCTGATTGGTTGGGGCGGGACCTTAGGAGGTTCTTTCCTGGAATTGCTGATTCCGGGAACATCGGGGACATTGAGTCAGGGTGGGACCCCCATGAGGTTATCAGGGTGGGACCTCATGAGGCTATCAGGGTGGGGCCCCATGAGGTTATCAGGGTGGGACCCCATGAGGCTATTTCCCGGAATTGTCTTTCTGTTTGGGTTCTGGGAACATCGGGGGGCTATCCGTGGCCATCTGGGGTTTAAGTTTCATGATGGCCAAGCTTTCTAAATTTTATGAGGCTTAGGAATTATGAGGCCTAGTTTCAAAACTTGTGGCTTGTCAATCCCAACCATCCTTTCATAATTGCTGTATCACGAAAAAGAAACGTGAAGAATTGAGCACCAGCTTTTAAATGTTTCAGCTTGGAAATGGCACCCATTACTTCCTGATATCATCAATTGCTGGGAACTGTTTACATGGAACCCCGTTAAGGAAAGGGGACGAGAAAGGTAGTCTTCCATGCATCTTGGAAATATTAGACACACCAAGATTGTCTACCACAGATCGCTAATAGGACTTTTGGTCCTTTTCTCAATCTTTCAGCAGTTTTTTTGTCTTACAATTCAGTACTTTCTTCTGCACTCCAGCTCTGTTTAACTGCACTCATCATATGGAGTGATGGTGGTTGGAGGTAGAAGGTGGAGACAAGAAAATTGAAAGAAGGAGGAACGTTCAGTAAGCTAAATCATAATGTCAGGAAAAGAACAGTTCCAATATATTGTCCTGTGAAATTGGTAAATAAGAATATTGATAGAGATACACAAAAAGCATTCATAAAATTAGTTACAATGACTAGGGAGGATTAGATGCCAGAGCTTCTGCTATGCATTTTATGTAATTTGACTCCACCTTCCATCACACGCCTCCATGTAATCCCTAAAGTCATAGAGTTAGAGCACAGGAGGATTTGACTGTAGCTCCGACTGACTTCAAACCACATCTTCTTTCTACCACATGGTATGAAGCAGTGACTATTTAATTAATGTTCACTGGTCTGAACTGCAGAGCGATGAATAAATGCAAAGAAAGCCCTGGGTGAATTGAGGGAGAAAGTTCTGAAGTCTGAGAAGATGTAGGTGGTTGCTTGCAAGCACTTCTTTAGGTGTTTCAATGTCAAAAATTCAATGAGAAATAATTATATTCTTTTCCTAAAGACCATTGAATGCTTATGATGAAAAGATAAGGGGCTTTAACAAATGTTAGTGGAGCTCCCTGAGACATTCAAAGAAGTTTAAAATGTAGTTTCTTCTTTCATTTTTATGGCCAGAAATGTTAAGTACTTTATTAGCATTTCACTTAATTAGTAACTCTGAAATAAAAGGGAAGATCAAGTATGACACTATCTAAAAACAGAAACACCATCTCCAGCCTACTCACTCCAGTATCTTCTGGGAAATAACCAAAGATTATGGAGAGCTCATTGTTGATATTTTAGCACTAGCCATCTTTCACATTTAAAAGGTGATTTCACTACTATTTAATTTTAGATATTTGAAAAGTTATGCTGGCCTTGCAATGAACTTAAATCCATCCACACTACCTCGGGGTAAAATCAATTTCATTGCTTAAGTATTCATAATAAAATAATTATCAGGGAAAATGAGAGCTGTATCTCAATGTTACGCTCCACTACTTGATCTGCAAGAAGATACAGATAATAGCTACAGGGTTTTGATTCACTACTTTTGTTAGTCTCTGTTCAAGGCTTTACATGTGTTTATGAACTTATTCCTCATCATATTAAACATCACAGCTGGATGAGGTAGTTACAAACACCTTCAGTTTACAAATATGGGACCTAAGACACATGCTAGAGTATTGGTTAATATTTGTTAACATTTACTAAGTATTCATGAAGTGACAGATTCTATTAAATGCTTTCTGAATTTAATGGTAAAATCCTCACGTCAGTCCTATGAGATGGATACTGACACTAACCCTCTTTTACAGATGAGATCACTGAGGCTCATAGAAATTAAATAACTTGAGCAGAGTCATCATGCAAGCCATGGGTGACAAAGCAAGGATTCAGCTTTCACATATTGTCCTGGTAGACCTTAGATCAAAACGTTAGCTTGCCTGGTTCGAAATTTAAGAATGTTTTCTTCCTTTCTAGTGGCTCTGTCATTAAAACAGGGATATATATATTTTTTAGTTTATTTTATGGTTCAAAAATATGCTTCATTAATCCATAGTGATTAAGTCTTCTTTAAAAAGCTCAACCACTTCTAGAATGTCTGTAAGTTTCTTCTGGAGTCTTAAAAAAGAGAAATTGTGATATCTAATCATTAAAGTTAACTGCATCCAAACATGCTGGAAATTCAAGCTCCCAAGACCTGCTTTCTTGATTGTAACCTCTAGTGGCTCTTAATCCAAAATACAGCTGAAGCTGTCTATGCATTTGATGCCACTCACTTCTTTTTTCTCTTCTTGCAGTATCTCTTCTGCCCTGGATAACCTGATATGATGGTTTGACTTTGGTAGAGTTTAGGGATTTGGTGCTGACCCATTAATTTTATTTATTCTACATATAATTTGATTGATTCCTTGGCATGAAATCAGATCTTAACCTTCCCATTCAAATATCCAGGCATGATGTGTATCTGTTACTGAAAAAGTGCATGAATAGATGAAGGCATATATGTTCTGCGTCTTTGGGGGATTGTAATCTAAATCCCTCCCATATTCCTTGAGTATTACAAATCTATTGCTTCTTCTCTCATTCACATTCTTAAACCTTCTACTTCTGAGGGAATGGAGACAATAACATTATTCATAGCTAACGTTAGTGCCAGAAACTGTTTCAAATATTTAAAATATATTAGCCCATCTAATTATCCCAATGGTAACGTGAGTCAGGAGCTTCCACTACCCTATCAGCCTAGAAAACTGGCACACAACATACTTCAGCCAATTAAAGTGCTCAGTTGGAGAAAATTTCAGAGAGCACTGGAGGTTGACACACTTCGGTCATTTCCCTCTTCCCTTGCTAACAAAACATTGACTTTCCTGTCCACTGCCATATGGCCAGTCATTAGCAATCCAAGCCTTTATTATACTAAGGTAGTCTTGTGACCCAAATATGAAGAGCAGTAAGCAGGGGTTAGAGGAATCCTTCAGAGAGTTTGTTTTCTCTATAAAAGCATGGAATCTTACAAGGAGAAAATCTTTTTGCCTCTGATTCTTTCCTGTTTTGTTGTCTGCACAAAGGTTATAAAGAATAACAGAGACCTTTTTTTTTTTCATAATGCAAGAGACACACAGGCGGCAAATGTAAAGCCTGGACATAGTAAAGAATAAAGAGGGAGAGCATCTATTCTCTGATTACATTACTGAGCTGCTGAGCCAGCACTATGCCACCTACCCTCAGAAAGCCTTTGATTGCAGATAGCTAATACCGTGACTACTTAAACATTATAAATGGATATTCTGTTACTTGCAGCAAAAAAGTACTTTTAGCTGAAACGAATTTCACACTCAAAGTGAGTGGGGCACTGCAAATTACAGACCCAAGGATAAGGATTTGGCTAATTAGCAAATACAGTTATAGCAGGAGATAAGAATCCAATATTTGCAGGCATGTTAGACAGGATTCCAGCCTGACCCCCAAGGTTCCTGCCTCTTGGTGTACTCGCACCCTCTCTGTTATTCAGTCCATCACTAACCGAGGTACTGCTGTGAGGAGGGTTTTTCAAATACAATGAAGTTCCCTCATCAAATAATCTAAAACTAGAAAGACTATCTAAATGGGTCTAACTTAGTTACGTGAACCTTTTAAAAGCAGAGAGTTTTCTCTGGATAGCTAAAGAAGAGAAAGTCAGAGAGATGTGTCTAGAAGTTAAAAAAATAAGAAAATTTAAAAAGCATGTTTGGAACTACTATGGGAGCCACATGTCAGTGAACATTAAGCAGCTTTATTGATATGAGAGATAGTCCCTGGCCAACAGCTACCAGGAAAATGGAACCTCAGTCAATAGCTGCAAAGAAATTAATGTTTCCAACAATTGATGAGCTTGGAAAAGGACCTTGAGTCTCAAATAAGAACCACATGCTCTGCCAGCATCTCAATTTCACTCTCATGAGACCCTAAGCAGAGAACCCAGCCACACCATCCTGTTCTCCGAATCTGTGGAAACAGTGAGATATATTTTAAGCTGCTAGATTGTGATAGTCTGTTAGGAAGCAATAGAAAACTAATGCAGTAGGCTAAAAGTAGTTGACCCTGGTTATAGAGGAGGAAGCATTTAATTAAAATATCTGCGACTGCACATTGAAACTACAACCACATCCCATCTGAGGACGTAATATTAGGAGAAAGGAAAAAAAGCACAGTAATGGATATTTAAGTTTCTTATAGTTGTCAGCAATGCCACACAACAGAGATATCAGATTAGGTATGTGGTGAGAAAGCTAGACACAGAGAGGAAAAGATACACAGCCTTCTAAGATGGGCCTTTTGCGCCAGCAGCCTGCAACCTTAGTTTACTAAGAACGTCACAACTTGGAACCATTTTGTATTCTAAAAGCCAACTTTTGTAACTCAAACTAATATAAGTAGTGCAACCAAAACAGTGGATTCAGCAGGAGAGAAGTTTGACAAGAGGTCCATGAATTTCTCAAACCCTTCCCATTCAGCAATTTTAAATGCAGCAATTCATGTATTCCGGCAAAGTAATATTCAAGTTGATTCTGTGCCCAGGACAATGGACTCAAAAGGCCGTAGGTCAGAGACAAGTAAACTACAACTTAGAGGAACGCACGAGGCAGCTTTGACAACTAAAGGGCCTATTCCAATGTCATTGGGAGGACGATGGTACCTCCAGTGCCCACTTGAAGAAATGACCACTGAGTTCGCTTAGTTCTCCACCATACCCTTGATGACAGAAACAGCCTAGATGGGTCACAATTCCCCAAGACTTGTCATACCACACCTACGTTGCACCCCTACTTAATTTTAACACGTGTCTTATACATACTGACAACTAGTTTCTCAGCTATTCTGCATGAAAGAAATCGTTCAGAATTTTAAGCTGGACAAGTCAGTGTTTGCCCCCAACTCTATCACTTATTAGATGAACTGTGCCCACTTGACTCACCATGTTTGTTAAATTATTCCAAATATGTAGTTGATGCATGGGTTAATGATCAACCTCTACTTCTATACAGGATTAAAACACATCTTGAGGAAGAGGAGCTGTCATTTCAAATATACTGACTGCCGTTATCCCCCCCATGCTTAAAACAGCAGTTCCATTCTCAGAAATCTTTCTGTTTCTTGTGCTCCATGTTAATGTGCAGGGAATGGCTGAAAGGACCATTTTTGAGTCCCATGTATGTTATTCACTAGCTGCATGACTTTGGTAAAATTATTTCCCAAGGCTTGGTAAAGTACCTGACACCAAGTCAGAATACATAAGATGTTCAGCACCCTCCCCCACTTTCCTTCCAAGGTTTTAGTCACTGTGTCTCTAAGGGGATTCATTACTTAATGGGCATGATATATACTATTTGCATGATGGATATCCTAAGACTCCTGATTTCACCAGGATACCACCTATGCATGTAATAAAATTACACTTGTCTATCATACATTTATGCAAATAAATAAATAATATATTTTTCCATTTGGAAGTCTTTTATCTTATAATCTGAAGTACTTTTTTCAGTAAGGTACAAGGAGACGATGGGGTTTAGCAGACAAAGACAAAATGTTCATTGTATAAGAATGAACAGTAGGAAAAGAAATCACATCATGCCTAAGACCCACTTGATAATCCATTGGCTCAGCGCTGTTGTTAGGCATCTGGATTCCTTTTGTTCATATTAAAATGGCCCAAAAGCATTCCATATATTGACCTCAAGATTCCCTGCTTACAAGGTTTTGTGATTAGTTTCCAATAATTATATTTGTTTGACCTCCCCAACTCCCATACCTCTGAAACATAGTGAATTATTGTTAGGTGATTAAACATCATAAACGTTATTTTTAAAAATCACATTTTAATGAATTGATCCTTCTATGATTCTCAGAGAACTTTCAATTCAAGTGCCATTTGGTTCCAGTCACTTTCCTACCTATAAAGTATGTGAATTTGTCAGAATAGATTAATTCAGCAATGGCCACGACTAATGCCTGGACGTTGAGTAGTTTGGCACAGGACGTGCTCCTTTCTTGCTGACGTCAAGGTCCACTGCGCTCAAGCATTCTCTGAGGGAACTGTGCTGTAATATTGACAAAGGAATCTGACCTCCTTACATCCATGAATATTGTCATCTTAAGCTGATGTGTTTTCAGCAGCAAAGATGTGAGAGAATGACAGAGTTTTCTGGGACATTTTAGGGTTTGTCCTGAAAATAAAGAGCATCATTCCCAACCACGTCCCATATGACAAAAAGTCAGTTGCATGGTTCTGGTCTCACTGCAATGGGTTTGGAAATATAGACTCCACAGGGCTCACTGCAAGCGGTTTGGAAATATCAACTCCACATATATACACCTCCACAGGTGTGGATAGACAGATATAGATAGATAGATAGATAGATAGATAGATAGATAGATAGATAGATAGATAGATAGATCTTTTAAATGCCTGCAAAACTTGGGTTCTAAGTCAGTTTCTGCCATTTATGAATTCTTTGGTAGAATGTTGTATAATTACATTGATCCTATTTCTTTAGCTATAAAATAGGACATTTGATTTGTTTTTTCTGTTTTGTTTTGTTTTTTGGGGTTCTTTAAAATTATACTTTAAGTTCTAGGGTACGTGTGCACAACGTGCAGGTTTGTTACATATGTATACATGTGCCATATTGGTGTGCTGTACCCATTAACTCATCATTTACATTATGTATATCTCCTAATGCTATCTCTCCCCCCTCCCCCCACCCCCACAATAGGACCCGGTGCTAGAGAGGATGTGGAGAAATAGGAACACTTTTACACTGTTGATGGGACTGTAAACTAGTTCAACCATTGTGGAAAACAGTGTGGCGATTCCTCAAGGATCTAGAACTAGAAATACCATTCGACCCAGCCATCCCATTACTGGGTATATACCCAAAGGATTATAAATCATGCTGCTATAAAGACACATGCACACATATGTTTATTGCAGCACTATTCACAATAGCAAAGACTTGGAATCAACCCAAATGTCCATCAGTGACAGACTGGATTAAGAAAATGTGGTACATACACACCATGGAATACTATGCAGCCATAAAAAAGGATTTGACTTGTTTTTAATCAATTTTTTGTTTTCACAGCTAAGAATCACTATATGTCAGGCACCCTACTGGGCATTTAGGAAACAAATATGAGCAAAGCAGATACCCCCCTTTTTCATGAAAGTGACATGATACCAAAAAAGGCAGCTGCTAATAAAATAATGAATAATCAGAAATCCAAATGGAACTCCGTATTAGTTATGAATGTTAATAAGAGGGTATGCAGGATGTCATTAGAAAGTATTTTGGGGTATTTGTCATAAGAAGTTATGGACGGATTTTTTGTCATAACTGTAATTGATGTGAGCTCTGAAATAGAAAATAAGTAGACTAAAAAACAATGTGGGGACATTTTCAAAGGAATTAAAAGGGATATATTGATATTGGAAAAATAAATGTCTGTTTTCCATACATCAATAGATGCAATGAACAAGGTAAAATTTATTATTTCTTATACTGTGTGTAAGAAAAGATATTACTCCATAATCCACCCCAAACACAAAAGCAAAACAAGTAAAACAGCAACAAAGGAAAAATCTCTCTTCCCCAAAAGGCAATAAACACTTCTTTAATAAATGTACCCTGTTTTAGAGATGACTTACTTAGTTCACCTCTGTTCTTCATTTTAGCAGTTACAGGTCATCTTACACTGGGTTGCAGACTCAAGCCTTAAAAAATCTGTGATGTCTGAGCTTTCTGCTATGTGTCCTTTTGAAACAATTCATTTGTGCCCGAGATATGGATCACACCTGAACTGTTCTTTGTACTAAAGGGAAGGCACAGTGCCTGGTATACAGTCAGTGTGTAATGCATTAGTTAGTTTTTACCCTTGGTCTCCACAGCCCTAGAGGTGGAGACAGGTAGAGATAGAGTTGCCATCATCATGGCTACATTAACCCAAAGCAGATTTTAATTAGAGTGTCTTTAATAAGTTTCTGAGAATCTAGAGGTCATGTCTCCCTTGATGTTTCAGAACATAATGTCTCATTGAGTTTTATTGACATTATCACTGACCCCCAGTCACCAACTAAAATCTGCTTGATTTTGTCTTGAAGTTTTGTAGTGCCCTATATTTAAAAATGCTAAGTCCTATAAACAGTGCCCTATGTGGTTATTAAAAACCATGCAAATTGATGATATATAATAACTTAGACATAGATGAAACACATCTGATACTTAAAAGAATAGGCTTCTTTTCCTCAGTATTCTATTCTTTTTCAAATTCCAGGCAATAATTACAAATTAAGATTGAGTGTGCCTTTTCATATTAGCTGAAGTTTTGATTCCATAAAATAGACACCAATACAAGGTTCTGGGTGAGCAAACACATGCAGTCTAGATTCGATTTTGCCATTCTTCACAAAAGAACATTGGATTCAAAGAGTAATAGGTGCAAATGTTGGTTTTACTACTTACTTAATTGATATTAGGTTTAAAGGACACAGTAATCTGGGCTCAGCAGAGGAATTCCCTGATGAATTAGTGATGTCTGTCAGGAGCCTGGGGAGGAGCTATGAGAAGAGGGTATGTGGCAGCCCAAGATTTACTTATTTGTCATTCCTGTCAAAAGCAATCACTGTGACTTCCCATATTCCATAATGTCCCTTGGCAGCAGTGGCCTCATGAGTCTAATGGGTATAATCACATCTACTATGAAACCAAGAAAATTACTGAGGCAAGTTTGAATCAATTTAGAGGTTAATTTTGCCAAGGTGGAGAACATGACTGGGAAAAAGGAACAAAAAATTGCAGGAACACCTGTGATCTGTGCTTTCTTCAAAGAGGGTTTGAATACTTCAGTATTTAAAGGGGAAAGAATGGATAGTAGGGGAAAGAGAAAAGAACAAGAAGGGATGGGTGGGTAAAAGAGGCAAGTGATTGTATTATTTTGAGGCTTTGATCCACATTCGCCGAATTCACATTTTCCATGTGAAAGAGGGGGAAGAAGAACAGTCAACTATGAATTAGCCTTGCACTCAGTGAATCTGCATTTTTCATATCAGGTGAAGTAAACATAGAGTAGAGGAAGCAGTCAAATATGCATTTGTTTCAGATGAGTGGAGGGATGACTTCTAGTCCTGTCTTTGTCCTGTACCTTTTTTTAGATTTGCTTCACGGTATTTTTCTTTTTTTTTTTTAGAGATGGAGTCTCACTCTTGTCGCCCAGGCTGGAGTACAGTGGCATGATCTCGACTCAGTGCAACCTCTGCCTCCCAGTTCAAGCGATTCTCCTGCCTCAGCCTCCTGAGTAGCTGGGATTACAGGAGCCCGCCACTATGCCCAGCTAATTTTTGTACTTTAAGTAGAGATGGGGTTTCGCCATGTTAGCCAGGCTGGTCTCGAACTCCTGACGTCAGATGATCTCCCTGCCTTGGTCTCCCAAAGTGTTGGGATTATAGGTGTGAGCCACCATACCCAGCCATCATTGTATTTTTTAAAAACATTTTTCTAACTTTTCTTTTAGGTTCAGAGGTACATGTGCAGGTTCGTTATATAGGTAAATCGTTTTGTTGTGGCGGTTTGGTGTACAACACAATATTTGGTGTATATCACAGTATTCAGTAGGTATGTTTTTGATCCTCACCCTCCTCCCACCCTCCACCCTTAAATACGCCCTGGTGTCCCTTCGTTGTGTCATGTGAACTCGATGTTTAGCTCCCACTTGCAAGTGAGAACATGAGGTATTTCGTTTTCCATTCCTGCATTAATTCACTTAGGGTAATGGTGTCTATCCCCACCCATGTTGCTGCAAAGGACATAATCTCATTCTTTTTATGGCTGTGTGGTATTCCATGGTTCATATGTACATTTTCTTTATCCAGTCTACCATTGATAGGCATTTATGTTGATTCCATGTCTCCTTTGCTATTGTGAATATTGCTGCCATGAATATATGCTCACATGTGTGTTTATTGTTTTGTACTTTTGAAGATAAGCTGTTTATTTACATTGCCAGGATAAAATTTAATAGAACTTTGTTTTAGGGTAAAGATAAGAGGGCCTACAGGGATTTTCTTGTGAGCAAATACTGAGGAAGTTCTTCCAGGTGGGTACATGACCTTCTATCTTTGCGGCTATCTATGTAGGAACAAAATGGGAGGCAATTTTGCATGACTCAGTTTCCAAGCTTAACTTTTTCCTTTGGCATAGTGAATTCCAAGCCCTAAGATTTTATTTTATTTTCACAATACCATGCACCATTCCAGGATAAGGAGAACTTCAACTGAGTCAATGCCTGTAAAAATTCTTCAAAAAGCAAGGAATTGAAAAATAATAGGTTTGAGTAATGATAATTGCATTGTTGAGTCATTTAGGGATCATGTTAAGGTGGCTTGAAACACCTTATAATTTTATTGCCTCACAACCCTCAGGCAAGTAATGCAAAGTTAGAACAGATATTCTTGAGAATTAAATGAGTGCCTTGATTTTGACATGAAGCACAATCTCACCCTGTGTGAGACAAGTTTGCTTTGAAAAAGTAAGAGTGCTGCACAGTTTAAACCTTTGTGGATACTGGTGTCCAGCAACTCTAAAATCAGAAAGTTCGGACTTCGTTATTTGCCAGCTCTGTTATCTTGCACAACTTTATCTCTTAATGCCTTGTTCCCTCATTGATAAAGTTGTAATATTAAGAGCACTTAACTCAGGGAGTTGTTGAAAAAATTAAATAAGTTATATATGAATTAGAATTATTCCTGACATAATGGTTCGTGGCTATTATTAATCAAATGGCACTCGAAGGCAGAGGATTCTAGAACCAGTAAGCCACACAAGCACTTTATGAAAACGAGGCATCTAAAATTATATGAGGTGAGGACTGAGAAACCAAAGTGGCTGGGAAACCCAAGCCTGGCCGGGGGAGTCCACTAAGTACTGTGTAGTTGTCAGATGCAGTACTGATCTTTATGAGATAGAACTTGATCATGGACCAGCACCTCAAATCACTGATGAGCCAAATACCACAGCAGATTTTCCTAAGGAAGATAGCATACCTACCAGTTTAATTATAATCTCTGTATTTCGTACTAAAAGGCATTGGCTTCAGTTCAGTGAAAACTGAATCTGGTAAGCCATATAGCTCTACATAAGCAGACATAAATTCTACATGGACACATAAAGACCACACAAGAGTATTAGGCGCCCAGTAAGCCTGCACTGCAGAATCGTATTTCCTTGACCTCGTTCTAATCATATTGTAACAGAAACTCAAGTTCAGTTGTTCACCGCTTGCAGTCCATTAATAAGAGCAAGGCCTAGTATAAAGAAAGCAACTTTTTATTCCAAAACTAGCTAAGGAGAAGAAGTATAGGCTCCCCACCTTAAGGGTGCCACTTTGCTAATGGAGCAGAAAGCAGGTGCTTTTAAAAAGCATGAATGGCACATGGTTGTGGGAAAACACAGTGGGGAGTCAATGTAACTCACTTTGCTGCCTTATCTACCAGGCAGCGGAGCTGGTGACCACCGATGCCTTTGTAGAAAGAACTAAGTTAAAGGGACTGAAAATCTCCAGGTGGGAGAGAGTTTGCTAACAGGCATACTTTGGGTTGCAGATTGACTGTTGTCTCTCAAGCAATCTCCTGGTGGGAGAAAGTTCTGCTTTGGAGCTTCTAAGCACAAAGTTAGATGGACTTGCCCTGTGGGGAGAGTCTGGTGAAGGAGAGGTAAAAGGTTATAACCGTACTTCTAGAAAGCACAGTAGGAAGTGGGAAAAAGGAGAAGAGAAGGAGGAAAATAATTAAAATATCTCTTTGAAAAGTGGGGGTACTGGGTTACAATGTCCCTTTGGATATTGCTAATTAGAAAAAGTTAGCCCATAGGCAGTTAGAAAAAAAAAGTTTGCCTAATGACTATAGTAGAAATAGTCTGATTGCCCCATTTCTTTCTAAAAAGGGGATATTCCTGCATATTGGGGGAAGGGGTACATGGGCAGTCTATACTTTCAAATCAATTTTGGTGAGAACCTAAAACTGATTCAAAAAAATAGAAAATATAAAGGAATATATATTCCTTCTAAAGGATGAAATTTAAAAAAAAAAAAACCCAGAAAAAGAGAGTAATTCAAAGAGATTATCTCCCTGAAAGTATGAGCTTTGAATCTTTTTTTAAATCAGAGTGACTAAACTTTCTTGTCTTGTTCCTGGTTTGACTCGTCACTATTAGGATTGCTTTTCTTCCTGGTAGAGTCAGATAAATAAACGCAAGGGAAAGGCGTCTCAGTTAAAGTTGGGATGTGGTTCAAAACACTACTATCAGTGATTCTAGCATTTTGAAGCTACTTAATGATGAAGCTCAATGAAGAAGAAATAAGTCCACAATGCAGAAATAAAAAAGTGATTTGGAGAGTACGGCTTATTTCAAGAGACCAGAGGGAAGATTCTATTCTCATTGCTTTTAATCAAGGGTAGCCAGGGTGCAGAGCTGCCTCAGTCTGTTCTGGCTCCCGAGACAAAAAAACCTATAGACTGGGCGGCTTAAGCAACAAACACGTATTTCTCACAGCCTCAAGGTGACAAAGGATTAGATTGTTGATGAGGGCCTGTTTCTTGGCTTGTAGATGGCCACCTTCTTACTGTGTCTGCACCTAGAGGAGACAGAGGAAACTCGTGTCTCCTCCTCTTCTTACAAGGGCATCAATTCCACCATGTGGGCTTCATCCTCGCAATCTCCTCGGAAACTAACTATGGTCATGTGTTGCTTAATAAGGAGGATACTTTCTGAGCCATGTGTTCTTAAGGTGATTTTAGCAGTTTGTGAACATCACAGAGAGTATTTCTACAAACCTAGCTGGTAGAGCGCACTACACACCTGGACTATGTGGTCTGGCCTAGCATTCTTGGGCTTATAAAGTTGTACAGCACATTACTGTTCTGACTACTGTAGGCCATTGTAACACAATGGTAAGTATTTGTGTATCTAAACATAGAAAAGGTACAGAAAAAAATACTATGTAAAGGCTAACCAATTTAATTTATATTTAAACATAGCCAGAAGAAAAGATTTGGAATATTCCTAATGAAAAGAAACAGTAAATGTTGGAGGTGATGGATATCCTAATTACCTTGATTTGATCATTATACATTGAATGTGTGTATCAAAATACCACATGCACCCCATAAATATGCATTGTTATTATGTATCATTAAAAACATAGATCCACAGATAAATAATAGATGAAAAAGGGTCCACCTATGCACCTACACAGGGCATTTACCATGAAGGGAGCTTGCAGGACTGGAAGTTGCTCTGGGTTAGTGAATGAGTGGTGAGTGAGTGTGAAGGCCGAGGATATTACTATACAGCACTGTACACTTCATAGACACTGCACACATAGGCAACACCAAATGTATTAAAAACATTATTTTTCTAATAATAAATTAAACAGTATACTGGAACTCATTTACTTTATAAACTTTTTTTTTTTTTTTTGAGATGGAGTCTCGCTCTGTCACCCGGGCTGGAGTGCAGTGGCATGATCTCAGCTCACTGCAAGCTCCACCTCCTGGGTTCACACCATTCTCCCGCCTCAGCCTCCCGAGCAGCTGGGACTACAGGCGCCCGCCACCACACCCGGCTAATTTTTTGTATTTTTAGTAGAGATGGAGTTTCACCATTTTAGCCAGGATGGTCTCGATCTCCCGACTTTGTGATCTGCCCGCCTTGACCTCCCAAAGTGCTGGGATTACAGGTGTGAGCCACCATGCCCAGCCTTTATAAACTTTTCAATTGTTTTTATCTTTTTATCTTTTTTGTCAAAACAGTTTAAGACACACATTGTACATCTGTGCAAAAAAATAATAATAATTCTTTCCTTATATACTTATTCCATATGTGCTTTCTTATTTTTAATTTTTTTATATTAAACATTTTTATTAAAACTAAGATAAACACACACTAGCCTCGGACTACACAAATTCAGGATCATCGTAGGAAGCCAGATACAGCCTTCTGACTCAGAGGACCACCATAGTCCTAAAGAGAGGACAAATATTTCAAAGTACAGGTATAATCCCAGGGGGATGATGACTAACTGAATAGCAGCCAGGCAGACTCTAGAAGGGGAGAAAAGGTAGATTCCCTGACCTAACACCCTCTTACTGATCTTATTATTGATTTCTTTCCTGACTTACTCCTCTTTGTTCACCACACTTAAGCCTGCAGGGTCATTTTAAAATATAAAATGATTTCTTCAATGTATTTCCACCATACGTAGAATAAAATACCAGGTATTTCCTTGCTTTAGAATGTAGAAGACAGGCCAGGCACAGTGACTCACACCTGTAATCCTAGCACTTTGAGAGGCCGACGTGGGTGGATCACCTGAGGTCAGGAGTTCAAGACCAGCCTGGTCAACATGGTGAAACCCCATTTCTACTAAAAAATACAAAAATTAGCTGGGCATGGTCGTGGGTGCCTGTAATCCCAGCTACTTGGGAGGCTGAGGCAGGAGAATCTCTGGAACCCAGGAGGTGAAGTTTACAGTGAGCCGAAATCGTGCTACCACACTCCAGCCTGGCGACAGAGTGAGACTCCATCTCCATAAAAAGGAAAACAAAAGAAACAGAATCTGGAAGATAATTCACAAAATGGCATTCCCTGCCTCACTTTCCAGTATTGTGTGCTGTATACCATGCAATAACCTCCTTGGAATTCTTTCAGTTTGTGGAAGTCTTTCTCACTTACACATTGGCATTGAGGTTTCTCTCTATCTCAGGTCTTCTTTCCTCTACTCTTCACGTGGCTGGATACCTTTCATTTTATTTTCTCCTTCTAAATGTCACTCACTGAAGCGATCCTATCTAAATAAACAACTTACACCATTATTTTATTTTATTTATTTTATGTTTAGAAACAGTGTCTCATTCTGTCACCCAGACTGAAGTACAGTGGTGTAATCGGAGTTCACTATCCTCAAACTCCTGGGCTCAAGGGATCCTCCTGACTCAGCCTCCCAAGTGGCTGGAATTATGGGCCTGAGTCACCATGCCCCGCTTGCTGTTCTCTGTTATGCCCCACTATTTGTTTTCTTTCTATCCTTTATGACAACCTATTCATTACTTTCTTCATATTTTGTTGACTGTTACCCTTACTAGGCTGGAAACTTAAATGGAAACAAAGACCATGTTTTTTATCTTCTTGATACAATTATCTAAAATAGAACCTCACCTAAGTCATGACTGAATGTACCTAATTGTACTTAATAAAATCTACTGAAGGAAAGAAGGAAGGAAGGAAAAAATGAAGGAAGGAAGGAAGGAAGGAAGGAAGGAAGGAAGGAAGGAAGGAAGGAAGGAAGGAAGGAAGGAAGGAAGGAAGGAAGGAAAGGAGACAGGGAGGGTGGGAGAGAGGGACCAAGGAAGAGAAGGAGGAAGGGAGGGAAGAAGGGAGGGAAGGGAGGGAAAAGAGGAATGGAAGGAGGAAGAAGGAAGATGCACCCACTCACTATGTCAAGGAGAGCTGTGAATCCATTGATATGTAGGAATCATCGTCACTAATGCCTACTCTCATTCTTCAACATCAAGTTCAAAAGGCACCCCTGTGAAACCATCCCTGATGACCAGGAATAGGATTGGGTGCTACCGTCTTCCCACTCTCATCACATTCATTCTGTGTCTTCAGAAAGAATAAGCAAACCAAGAGTTACAGTCTTATCTGATGCCACACCACCACAAATGCCTTAATGACGGAGAGGATGTCCAATTAATCTCTACATTCCTAGCACACTCTGTTGGGATGGAACATAATAATCAGCCAATAAAATTAACTGTGATTGTTTCCGTTAACACTATTGGTCTTAGTGGTATTATCATAAATTCAGTACTTTAAAGTAAAGTAAATCAAATTAAGCCTTGATATTTTTAGCTTTATGTCAGTTAGTAGTCTGGTCCATTCCTGAGCACATGAGCCTGTTAGGCTGAAGCTACTGTTGTGCTCACTGTCCCTATACATCAGCAGCATCGATGGAGCTGAAGTCTTCCCAGATAATGCATGTCAGTTTATAGCAACATACCGGGTGGTCTTGTTAGAGTACAAATCCTAATGCAGTGTATCTGGGGTGGGGCCCAATATTCTCCATTTCTAGCAAGCTCACAGGAGATGGTGATGGCTGTAATTCACACAACACTGAGTAGCAAAGTGGCAGAGAATCAAGAGAATCAAGAGAGTCAATGTAACAGCACTTTATCAACATTAGGAGGAATATTGTTTTCTGTTGGCAGAAACTCCTCAGTTAACGTAAAGCCATAATTCAGTGTCAAAACTAATTTCAGGTGAATGGAAAGTTAATGACAAGCCCATAAACCACTGGTTATGGATTGGTCAAGCATGACACAGAATTAGTGCTATGTAGTAGTGACTGAAGAGTCTTGAGTCAAACTGTCTGGGTTCTTACCTTGTTATGCCACTGGCTTGCTTTGGGACCCTAGTAAGTTATACACCAGATTTATATCTCTAAAACCTCAACTTTCCTTATCTATAACACAACGTATTAGATCGAGTACATTCATATTACATATAGGGAGGAAGGAAGGAAGGAAGGAAGGAAGGGAAGGAATAATACCTCTGCATTAGAATCTGTGCAAGAAATAAAAAGTGACACATATTACTCTTAGCACAACGCTGGCAAAATATAAATATAGAATATATTTTAGCTATTTTTTTAAATTGGCACTAGTTTTCACCTTCTGGGAAGCCATTTCCAATTTTCTCCAGGGAGAATTAACCACTATTAGCTCAGTGCTGCCATAAGAGGCAGAGTTAACAGTGACCTGCTATGGTTTGTGTGAACGAGATGTCTACATGTGCTCATTACTGGTAGACTGCAACTTCCTGAAGGACAAGAGGGCCTTGCACATCTCAGGTGGGTCAGTGCATTCTGATTTTGATGACTTGTCTTTTTGGATAATTCAAAGCAGCAGTTCCACCTCTATCTTTGGTATTCGACATTTTGTAAAGTTCTCTATTCATTAAAATCTTTCTTTATTCTTTGAAGTGTATCCCATTGTTAAGGCCCAGCTAAGCTGACTTCTCCAGGGAAGCAATCTCTGATGCTCCAGCCGTGTACCCACTCCCTGTTGTCAGCACAGTGACTGAGGAGGTAAAGCTCCTCATGGTAGAGTTGAACTGATTTCCTTGACAGACGAATTTCTATGTCAATGTTTATATGTTGTTTTCTTTTTCCTTTATTCCAAGGTGAACTTGGTTTATATTAAAAAGATACTATCTTGAATGAAGGATGTGGTCATAGTCCAATAGTCCCTGTCTCTGTTGACAGAATCATGGCAAGACAGTTGAATTCCATTTTAGACCTCAGACTTAAGAAGCCATACAGACCCACAGACAAACATACAGACCCAAACAGGAAGAGTCCTGGAAGGATTCAAAATCATGTTATACAATAAACAGCAGAATGAACAGGCATGTGAGAAATCAGGTTTGGTTTGCATAATAACAGAACATTTCCCTGTGAAAGAAGAGACGGACCTCTTGTAATGCCCCAAAGAAAATTGTAAGGTTAAACAAACTCGTGGTGTCAAATTCCAGGCTGAAGAGCTATTGGATGAGGTCTTCGGGTTTGCTACTCAAGGATTCAGTGAGAGTTGGACTAGATACCTTTTAATTCTATCACTAATTTTGAGAGTCTATGATGTTTCCTGAAAGCTACATGTAAGTGGAGACTATATTTTCAATTCCCAGGAAAGGACCCAGCACTTAGTGTCATGTACTTAGTGAGTATATGTTGAATGGGTGGATTAGATTTCTATTTTGTTCTAGACTACAGGGAACTAGCACATCTCGGAGTATCCCAAACTTCTCTGTCCACTAACGAATATCAAAATAAGGCTTTAGGAGACTTCAACGTATTTAATTAGCTTAAAGAGCCAGAATCGTTTGAGCTAAATTTCTTATCTTAAATTTCTCATTCTAATTGTGAAGACACAGGCAATAAATGTAATCACCTTGTATTCACATTCATGTCATAACTATTTCTTACCCAGTGCCCGTAACTATCTCAATTATCTGAAATGGTTCAACACCACAGTCAAAAATAGGCTAGAGTTGGCAATAACAATAAAGCTAAAAAGGGTCCCGTCTACTTTATGACTCTGTGGAACCATTATACTCCTCAGTATCCAAGTGAGTCAGACAACAAGAAGACATTAAAATGTTAGCATCCTCAAACAACAGTGTGGTTATTGCTTATTAATTATACCAAAGGAGCACAACTAATTAGTTTTAAAAGGTAGCATTATGTATGCCAGCGACAGATCAGAGAAAGTCAGTGGGCCGTATAAAATTCTTCAGAGAAACAACTGACACCACCTATTTTTCTTTTCTTTCTTTTATTTTTTTCTTTTCCAAGACAGAGTCTCACTGCGACACCCAGGCTGGAGTGCATTGGTGCTGCAATCTCGGCTCACTGCAACTTCTGCTCCCTGGGTTCAAGCGATTCTCCTCCCTCAGCCTCCCGAGCAGCTGGGATTACAGGCATCAGACACCACAACTGGCTAATTTTTGTATTTTTAATGGAGACGGGGTTTCACCATATTGGCCAGGCTGGTCCTGGACTCCTGACCTTAAGTGATCCGCCCACTTTGTCCTCTCAAAGTGCTGGGATTACAGGCATGAGCCACCACGCCCAGCGGACACCATCTATTGACCGTTGTTCTGCACACCTAAGACACATAAAAATAAACATACAGGACTGGGAGAGCTTGATCCATAGCTTTCCATTTCGAGTGTGGATTACAATTTGTGCATCGTAATACTTGTTTTCACAGGGATTTTTCTCCTTCAAATAAAATTAGAAACAATTTTCAATCTTCTTTTCTTAGCTTGTCTCCTCTCCCAGTGAGAATACAGAGGATGGGAGAGGAAGATACAGGAGAAATATCTAATTGTTTGTCAAATGTATCTATTATGAAAATGAATTTATAATTTTGGATTTAAAAATGATGATACATTGCTTTTTATAAGTACTTCTGAAATTTGTATTCCTATCTTCGTGTATTAGTGAACACCTTTCCCCACCAAAATGTTATCATTATAATTTTTTAAATTTATTTTAAAACCTCTCATTTACAGATTAAAAATTGTATCTGTTTCTTTAATTTATATATCCTTCATTTCTAGTGCATTTTTATTATGTCAAACGTCTCCCATGTATACTTTTATAAATTACCTGGTCTTATCATGAGCAATTATCTTATTAAGTTGTTTTTCCCCCTTAATGTAAGAACTATTAACATATTCTGGGTATAGTCAATAAAAACCTACCCAAGTGTCCCAGATTTGGTGCTGATCAAGCAAGAAGGTAAACATCCTGATAAGGAACATTTTTAAGGATATAAAGTTAAATATGGTCATGAATAAGCAAATGAAAAATCTCAAAACAAATGGGAATTAGCAAAACAATATTTTGTTTCCAAATTTTGGCTACCCTCTGAGAGTTGGGATGTGACACAGTTAAAATTGTGACACAGTTAAAATGAAATCGAGTAATTTCATGAAACATAAAAGAGTTACAAAAAAATGAAGAAAAACAACTGCATCTTAGGAAACAAGTCACTTATTTGCTGAGAAAATTTAAAGTCACACAATATTTCTGCCCACACCCTCCCTGAAAATGTATTATATTAAATCTTAAAGTTTATTGCAGAACTCACTTGGTTTGCCATATGATTGTGTTTAGAAAGGAATCCAGGAAAAAAACATGTGGACACTAGATATCTGAATGTGAGAAGATATCCGAAATGGAACATACAAATAGCATAGATATATACATAGATATGGAATACATAGGTGTAGTATCTGTCTCCACATCTACATATCTAGATAGATAGATAGATAGATAGATAGATAGATAGATAGATAGATAGATAGATAGATACATCTATGTATCTATATATATCTATAGTCACTGATTGGGGGAAATCACACACCAAATAAGAATTCTTGGCATGGTTACTTGTTGTGTATGTATCCTTGAGCAAGTCACTTCCTTTTCTTGATCTCAGTCCCTTCATTTCTAAAGTGAGGAAATTAATAACAAGATCCAACTGAGTTGCTCTGATAAGTGAGCAGCACACAAAAGTTCTTATAAACTCTGAAATCATCTATGAATATTAATATTTTGTTGTTGAACAATTTTACAGAAAGATGAAAGAAAACTATGTTTTTGCTTAAATAAAACTCAAGTGATTACTTTAGTGCTCATTTTTAGTAGTACTGGTATTAGTGTTGTTTTTATTTAACTAAAATTTCTGAGTGCTTATCACGTGCTGAGCAATGATCCACACAAGATATAATCTCATTTAAATCACATCAGATCTTTTCAAATGAATGGTAATGGAATTTCAATTTGACAGACAAGAAAAGTGAAGTCCAGAGTAATCAATTAATTTTTCCAATGCAATGAGGATATGATGAATAGTGGCACCAAAGGATAAAACCATGCCCTTGGGCATCACAGTACACTGTTTTTCCAGCAGAGGATTAAGAAGGGTCAACTTGGAAAGTGAGTTTTCATTACATAGAACTGCCTCCTTCTCTTAATGTAGGCATACTACGACTGCTATAGTTGCGTCCACCAGACATAACTGGTGGGGGTGGAGGAGTTGCCGTGTAGGACACAGGATGTCTAAAATTCAAAATTCTCAATTCCTACACAAACTTCACATAACTCATAAACTCTGCCCCAACCCTTGCTTTGTTGGCTTCGCAATTCTACTTCAACCACATTCTGCAACCATAGCATCCAGCACAGCCCATTTATTTAACATATTACCTGTACACATACAGTGCCCCACTACCAGATTTCTGGGAATGGAGAGGAAGGGGTTGGCCTTGTATACACATGCTATTGGTGTGTTGCCCCCATTTCTGAGTCCTGCATATAACTTCTGGAATGTTCCACATGATGTTATCACTTTTTCCTTCTTCATCCTTATTAATATTAGCTCAGATTTCTATTTCTTTTTTAAAAAATCTATATTTGCCTCTTTTGCCCAGCACATCTCTTCTTTTTCCTTCTAATACAAAATATTAACCACATTAACTGGTCCTCCTAATGCTATCCCTCCCCTAGTCTCCCACCCCCTGACAGGCCCTGGTGTGTGATATTCCCCTCCCTGTGTCCATGTGTTCTCATTGTTCAACTCCCAATCACGAGTGAGAATACGCGGTGTTTGTTTTTCTATTCTTGTGTTACTTTTCTGAGAATGATGGTTTCCAGCTTCATTGATGTTCCAGCAAAGGACATGAATAATATAATACATTGAGGGATTGCATTGGGAGTTATACCTGATGTAAATGATGAGTTGATGGGTGCTGACGAGTTGATGGGTGCAGCACACCAACATGGCACAAGTATACATATGTAACAAATCTGCACATTATGCGCACATGTACCCTAGAACTTAAAGTAAAATAATAAAAAAATTAAAAAATTTTAAAAAAAAGAAAATTAAATGAGGATCATATAGGTAACAGGCTATATAAATGGCAGTAAACTGGAAATACTTGAGGGATAATTTTAATGCTTTTCATTGATGGTTATTGATATGCTCACTTTAAATCTAAACACAAGAATTTTCTCTTTTGAACCAAGGTTATTTTGGATGTACAAGTAGAACTTCACCTTTGTTTATCCAAAATAAAATCAATTATTTAGAATGGTTAAAAAAAAAAATACATTGTTAGTAACTCTAGCCACCATGTTATATAACAACTCTCATGAACTTATTCCTCGTAAGTTAAATTGTGTATCCTTTGACTAACATCTCCCCACTCCCACTCCCATTTTATATTTTAAACTTCTTCTACTTTCCTACTGGATCTCTGAAGTATTTCAGTGAGAAATGCTTTCAAATGCAATTTAACAGAATATTTAACTAGAAGTGCATGTTGTGGAATTTTGAAGTCCACTCAAAGAGTCACTGCACAAAATGTAAGACTAGGAACACTGTTGGTATAACGTAGTGAACTTGCTGTCACTGATAGAAATCAAGTTACTAGACTTCAAGAAAAATGATATACAAAGGGTTCTCACAGTGAGCAGGATGTTGGTCTAAATCAACATTTCTGGAAATTTTGTCTGATGACCATCTATCCCTGAGTCATTTAGGAAACTTAAGATAAAGCGGATTTCTAAGCCCCAGAGTAGGATTACTGAAAGAGAAGTTCTGGAGTGAGGTCATGAAATATGCATTTTTTGCAAGATTCCCAAATGGTTGTCATTCAAAGTTTTGAGAATCCTTTGTCCATATAGTCATTAAAATTTCTTTCAATTATTTCATTCCAAAGACTAGTGATTTGTCATCTAAAAATGGAACAGTAGACAGGAACAAGGCTGACTCTGGAATGTTGAACTACATGTGCCAGACACTCCCCTGGACAGGAACTGCTGAAGAGGTGGGAATGTGTGTAGCTTTGATCAGCCCCTAGTCCTTAACAGTCCCTGTGCATTTTACCCACATAAATTTACTCAATAAATGTCTGAACCTATGACCCATTCATTCTCTCATATCTCTTTCCAAACATTTTATTCATGAATTCAAGAACCCTATTTGAACAATATTCTAATACTAGACACTGATCCAGGCACTGAGTCGCAAACTAAAAGCAATCATTTTCATCCCTGAGGAACTTACGTTAGTGTTTAAGTGGAAGAAAACAATGGGGAGAATATAAAGCAATAGTTTATTTGAATATGGGATATTACAACAAAGACATGCAAATCGTTGCCATTTAACACTGTAGGATATATTTTTTTAACTTTTATTTTAGGTTTGGGGGTTTATGTGCAGGTTTATTATATACGCAAACTTGTGTAACAGGGGTTTGTTGTACAGATTTTTTCATTACTCAAGTACTTAACCTAGGACCCAATAGGTATTTTTTCTGCTCTTCTCCCTTCTCTCACCCTCCACTCTCAAGTAGGGCCCAGTGTCTGCTGTTCCTTTTTTGTGTGTCCATGAGTTCTCATCATTGAGTTCGTACTTGTAAGTGAGAACATGTGGTATTCGATTTTCTGTTCCTGTGTCAGTTTGCTAAGAATGATGGCCTCCATGTTGCCACATTCTTTTTTATGGCTGCATAGTATTCCATGGGGCATACGTACCATATTTTCTTTGCCCAATCTGTCATTGATGGACATTTAGGTTGATTTCAGTCTTTGCTATTGTGAATAGTGCTGCAATGAACATTTGCATGCATGTGCCTTTATGATAGAATGATTAACGTTCCTCTGGGTATACACCCAGTAATGGAATTGCTGGGTCAAAAGGTAGTTCTGTTTTTAGCTTTGAGGAATTGCCACGTGACTTTCTACAACGGTTGAACTAATTTATATTTCCACCAACAGTGTATAAGTGTTCCCTTTTCTCCACAACTTTGTCAGCATTTGTTGTTTTTTGACTTTTTATTAATAGCCATTCTGACTGATGTGAGATAGTATCTCATTGTGGTTTCGATTTGCATGTCTCTAATGATCAGTGATATTGACCTTTATTCATACGATGGTTGGCAACATGTATGTCTTCTTTAGAAAGGTGACTGTTCATGTCTTTGCCCACTTTTTAAATGGTTTTTTTTGTTCTATTCTTGCTCAGAGAAATCAGAGATGACATCAAGAAAAAAATGTAAAAACATCCCAGGCTCATGGACAGGAGGAATCAATATCATTAAAATGGTCATACTCCTCAAAGAAATTTACAGATTCAATGATATTCCTATCAAACTACCAAGGACATTCTGCGCAGAACTAGAAGGAACTCTTTTAAAATTCGCATGGAAACAAAAAGAGCCTGAATAGCCAAGGCAATCCTAAGCAAAAAGAACAAAGCTAGAGGCATCATGTTTTCTGATTTCAGAAAACTACACTACAGGGCTACAGTAACCAAAACTGCATGGTACTGGTACAAAAAGAGACACGTACTCCAATGGAACAAAACAGAGAGCCCAGAAATAAGGCTGCACACCTACAACTATCTGATCTTCAACAAGGTTGACAAAAACAAATAATAGGGAAAGGATTTTCTGTTCAATAAACGGTGCTGTAGTAACTGGCTAGCCATATGCAGAACATTGAAACTGGACCCCTTCCTTACACCATATTCAAAAATCAACTCAAGATTGATTAAAGAGTAAATGTAAATCTCAAAGCTATAAAAATTCTGGAAGACAACCTAGGCAAGACCATTCTAGACATAAAAATGAGCGAAGAATCATGGGGGGGGAGGGGGGAGAGATTGCATTGGGAGTTATACCTGATGTAAATGACGAGTTGATGGGTGCTGACGAGTTGATGGGTGCAGCACACCAACATGGCACAAGTATACATATGTAACAAACCTGCACATTATGCACATGTACCCTAGAACTTAAAGTATAATAATAATAATAAAAAAGAAAAAAATATATATATACACTGAAACAAATAATGGGCACAAAGAAAAAAAAATTAGCGAAGATTGCATGATGAAGATGCCAAAAGCAATCACAACACAAGCAAAAATTGACAAGTGGGATCTAATTAAACTTAAGAGCTACAACAGCAAAAGAAACTACCAACAGAATAAAGAGACAACCTAAAGAATGGGAGAAAATATTTGCAAAGTATGCATCTGACAAAGGTCTAATATCCAGCATCTACAAGGAACTTAAACCAATTTGAAAGAAAAATAAATCATACTAAGATATTTTATTAGTCACTGAAATAGGGGAGCTTACTATCATGAATAAAGATGTTAAAGGAAGTCTTCTTTGTTACGGATATTCTGTTTGCCTCTCCACGAGCACTCTGTCATCCCTTCTTACACATATTCACATATAGGAGGCCAACAGTTGAGTTGCTTCTGATTACCACTTGGCTCCAATTAGTGAGCAATAACAGCAGGTGATCAGCAGCTCAGAGAGGAAACAGAATGAGACCAGGATGATCAACCTCAAAGCCACACCCTCCTTGCTGAAATTTGTCAGTTAGTTCTCCCCTATGTAAACCACTCTTTTCCCAGTTGATCCATCCCCAAAGCTAAAGCTACTGCTAAGTTCTGATAATTGTTTCTTCTCTTGCTGTTTCAGAGTTAAAGATAGTAATGAGCTTTCCCACTTGCCATTCCCAGGTATATTCACTGACCCTTCTTAGTTTCCTTAACAAAGCCGTACATTTGTAAGTATCCTATTCATTAATTTTTTTTTTCAGTTATCCTTTTTGAGAATACCAAGTCTTTATTTCCTGGGAACTCATTACCTGAATTTGAGAAGAAGCCTTGCCAAGGCTTTTCTCAATAAAGAATACATTTGGAACTTTAGGATGGCTCATGTGGCTAGAAGGAAGTTTAGGAGTTATTAAAGATGAGATCAGAGAGAAGGCAGCAGACAATTATTCTGCCTTTCTTAAGGAGTCCATATTTTGTTTTAAATTTTAATGGGGAGCCAATGTTGGACTTTAAGCAGTGATCCAATGTTGGACTTTAAGCAGTGATATAGTCATATTCAGGATAAGTAAACAGGCCATAGATCAGACTGCCTGAGTTTAAACCCTGGCTCTGACAATTATTTGCTTAGTAACCTTGGTCAGGTTACTTAACCCTTGCAATGGTTACTTTTATGTGTCACATTGACTGGGTTTGGGGGGCCTGGAATAAACTTTATTTCTGGATGTGTCTATTAAGGTGTATTGGATGAGATTAGCATGTGAATCGGTGGACTCAGTATAAGAACATGGCTCTCCCAGTGTGGGTGGGCATCATCCAATCCATTGAAGGCCTAAATAGAAAAAAAGTACAAGAGGGAGGATTGGTACAGTTCCTGCCTGCCTGTTTGAACTGGGACACTGGTCTTCTCCCACCCTTTAACTGGGGTTTACACCATAGGCTCCCCTGGTTTTCAGGACTTCAGAGAAGAATTGATGTTACACCTGTCAATCAAGAAAAATTACTACACAAGTCTCAATCACTTAGGAGGTTTATTTGCCAAAGTTAAGGACATGTACCCAGGAGACAGGTCTATGCCTTTCTCAAAAGATGATTTGGAGGGCTCCAATTTTAAAGGGGAAAGGGCGGGGTATTGAGAAGTACACAATTTTCATGTAGGAGGTGGGTAGAGAAAAATAGTCATTCATGCCTTTGTCTGGCTTGGTGAGCCTGCATTTTTTACATAAGATGACATAGACAAATGGAGCAGAGGAAAAATATAGGGAATTTGTGTTTTATATGAGACAACATAGACAAAATGGGACAGGGGAACAATCAGATATGTATTTGTGTCTAGTGGGCCAGCTGGGGGGCAGGGGTGTGACTGCACCTGTTAAAATAAGCTATCAATTTACATTGCTGTGGTAAAATTTTGACAGAAACACCTTAAAAGCTCTTGCAGCTCACTAGGAATTTCCTTGTGGGAAAAATATAGGGTAGGCATGTAGCTTTTCATCCTCTAGCCATCTTATTTAGGAACAAAAAGGAGGAGGCAAGTTTGTGTGACCTAGTTCCCAGCTTGACTTCACCCTTTGACTTAATGAGTTTGGAGTCCCAAGATTTAATTTCCTTTCAGACACCACTGGTTTTCCTGGATCTCCAGCTTACAGATGACAGACTGTGGGACTTCTCAGCCTCCATAGTCATGTGAGGCTCATCACCATTCTTCATTATGTATATCCTGTTGGTTTGGCTTCTCAGGAGAACCTTCACTAATGGAAGCCTTTGTGCCTCACCTTCCGTGCATGTGAATAGGAGATAGTAATAGCCCCTGCACTTAAAGTAGATGTAAAAATAAGAGTTAATACATAAAAGAACTTAAAACAGTGCTTAGCACATTGTAAGCCATTTAACTATCGTGATTATGTTTTTAAAAAGATCACCCTGGTAGTTCTACTAGAAACACATAGCGGAAGCACAAAAGCAAAAGCAGAGAGATGGCTGCCAAAAAAAGCAGAGAGATGGCTGCAAATACTTTTCATGGTGCAGGTGAGAGACGAGGGTTCGCAGAAAGTGGAGACATCAAAATGTCATTGAACAGACATCCACATCCTAGCATTCTTGAGACCTATAATCAAGTCACCCAACATAATTCAGCCTCAGTCTTGCCTTTGAAGATAAACTTACTGTGGCCTACTTTTTCTGGGTGTTGCGAAGACAAACCATCTGTTTGTGAAGTTCTTTAAAAGTATATAATATAGTTTCCATTTATTTTTTTCGTAAGTTCTTCTCCAGCTCCAATAGTGACAGCAAGTTATTAGTAGCCTATACATAACCTCCAAAATGACCACTAACCATCTGATACCATAGTAACCTGCAGTAAATTTTAGAAACATGTCAGCCAGTTAGGTAAATCTTCTTTAATTTTAATTTAATTCTATTGATGAATGTTGAGGATAATCTCTTGAAATTGATTTCTATTGATTTGTGTCTAATGGAATTCTATTAAACTCCAGTGATTTGCATTGAACAAATTAAATTGCACAGACTAATTGGATTGAAGGCATTTTCACTGAGGTGGAGAGCATTTATGGGGATGAACCCACTGTGATATGGCTTTAATATGGGCTCCTGGGGTGATAGTTATTGAAAAATTATTAAAACTCAGCACATGTGTCGAATATTGAGAGCACTTTTTTAAAGAAAGATAAACTGCATAGGTCTTGTAATTACATTAACTCTTTGGCTCCATCATCTGTAACTAGTTGAGGACTGGGTGTAAGGGCTGCTCTTCTAATGGTTTTGATCTTAATTGTAAAGAATAAGGAATGCAATGCATCTGAAGAGAAAAGGCAAGGTAGAGAAGGAAGCAAACATTCACTCGGCATTGGATGATTCTTTTGTGCCTTTGTTTTTTAAAATAAACACTCAAATAAACCTGCATATAGCTGCCTGCCTTGAATACATCTTGTGTAATATTTCAGATCCTCTCAGCCTTTCCTGTCCCTTATTTTAGCCACAATTGCAACAGTCCCTATTTTAAGATGCACTGCATCCTCTTAGTGTCCCACCTCAGATCCTTGCCAGTTCTGTCATCTGGGACTTCTCTGTTGACACTACTGCAAAGGACATCATAGGAATCCACTGGGGTTCACCTCTACATGCGACCTAGAAATATAGGGGAGTTAGCAGCCCCAAGAGTAAAGCTTTGAGTAACAATGAACAACTTTGGGAGGCCGAGGAGGGCGGATCACTGGAGCTCAGGGGTTCGAGACCAGCCTGACCAATAAGGCGAAACACCACCTCTACTAAAAATATAATAAAAAGTTAGCTGAGCATGGTGATGCACACCTGTAATCTCAGCTACTTGGAGGCTGAGGCAGGAGAATTTTCTTGAACCCAGGAGGCAGAGGTTGCAGTGAGCCAAGATCGCATCACTGCACTCCAGCCTGAGAGCCTGGGTGACAGAGCGAGATTCTGTCTCAAAAAAACAAAACGAAACAATAAAACAATAAATAGGAGTTCATGAATTGAATGTTTGTCCTCCCACATTTATATGTTGAAGCCCTAACCTCCAATGTGATGGTATTTGAAGGCAGAGTCCTCGGAGGTAATTAGGTTTAGATGAAGCCGTGAGAGCAGGGCACTCATGAGCCCTCTTTCTCTCTCTTTCTGCCGTGTGAGGACACAACAAAAAGACTACCACCTGCAAGCCAGCAAAAGGGCCCTCACCAGAAATCAAATTGGCTAGCAGCACTTTGATCTTGAACTTCTCAGCCTCTGGCACTTAAGAAATACACACCTGTTGTTTAAGCCACTCAGTTTATGGTATTTTATTATCAATCTGTCTTACTCCATTCTTGCTGCTACAACAAAATACCTCAGACTGGGTAATTTACACACAACAAAAACATATTGCTCACAGTTCTGGAGGACAGAACATTCAAGAACGAGGTGTCAGATTTGGCGTCTAGTGACAGCCTGTTCCTCATAGATGGTGCCTTCTGTCCGTCCTCACATGACAGGAAGAGCAGTTTTCTTTAAGCCTCTTTTGTAAGGGAACTGATCTCATTCAGGAAGGTGGAACTCTTATGACCTAACTGCATTCCAAAGGCCCCGCCTCTTCATACCATCACCTTAGAGGTTAAGATCTCCATAAATGATTTTGGGGAAACACAAATCTTCAGATCATAGCACAGCCTGAGCAGAATCATAGGTTAATCAATGCATCAATGCTTCCCCATTTATTTTCTTGAATTGGAGGTCCTGAGATGCTCAAGGAACCAGGGACTTGACTCCATGTGTACCTTGACATTGACTTATTCTGCCCCACAGCTTGGCTCCTGTACTGACTCCTGATTTCAAAAGATAGTGTTATAATTGAGCCTTTCTTTGAGGTTCTGCTTTCTGAGAAATCCAGGCTAAGCCAATTCAGTTGCCCTCAATTCACCAATAAATATATAAAGCTTAATATAGAGATTCTTTAAGAAATATTTCACAACACACCATTGGGTAAGTTGGGATTCAGATCAAGGTCTCCTTGACCACAGTGTCTCATGGGAGGAAGAGCCAATTGCTCATCCACAAGCCAGAGATCACGTGGTTCATGGTCTCTAATCTAATCCTTGGAGCTCTGGCATCGTCCCCTAGCTTCACTCTCCAGTTGCCTAGAACTGGACTGACTGACATTCATTTACCTGAGTAGACTTCTAGTCCAATCAGCAGTATTCGAGAGGTGTTTCAGAAGTTTCTAAGAATTACTCTCTGGTGTTCAACACTCCAAATGATTCACGTATAAGGAATATGACCCTTTTACTGCCACATGTCCTGACCTCCATTTTGTTGACCCGGGTTCTTCCTAGATTTTCCACTGAGCACCGGTGGCTAACTGACTGGAGGACTGCTGCAGTCCCCTGGCCCTTGTCACTGAGGTCCCCACATACCTGTGCTCCAGCAGGTCCTGGTTATCCTTGGGGCAATTTTCTAACATGGATCCATGACTGATGCACTATAGGTCCCTAATAGCTGTGAGCAGAAAGGGAAGGGGTTGGAGATGGAGACAAATCCACAAATCCAGGTAATAGAGAAAGCTAAGATAATGAATTCAATGATTACCAAATGCTACATGCTTTCCCATCCCTGTAGAAGAGTTTGCTTTAGAGCCACCAGGTACCTTCCTGGGATCTGCCCTAGAAAATTTGTAATTGAGAGCTGCTAAAGAGGATAAGGATCTATTCACTCTGAAGCTCATGTCACACTTGTGTGTCATTACCCATGGACACAGGCTCAGTGTCTTCAGATGTTTTCTCTGATGCTCACAGTCTCGATGTATTCTTTGATAATTTTAATGCTTTAAGAATAAAGGGCCTCATATTTTTATTTTGAACTGGACCCTGCAAACTATTGGAAAGATAACAAAACTTAAACTCTAAGTCATCTTGTTGGCAAGTACACATTCCAGGGCCTTAGAAGGGCCTTCACAATGTGATCAAATGGTTCATTGGTGCTGAGAAAATTTGTGAAATTGACAGCATAACAATTGATAAAGATATGTCTCTCATCACATATTTATAAAGCATTTCCATACACAAAGCCTTGTCTAATTCACATGGAATCGATGAGAGATTCTTGGGGCAAACATTGCAACCCTCAAACTAGGTTCAGGGCCATTTGGAATTTCCACAGAACCATGTTTACCTTTCTCTTAACACTTAGCAGACTGACCTGTTGGTGATCCTTTCATAGCAGGTCATAAGCTGCTAGAGAATAGAACCCATGTCTTATTATTCTTTGTCACCCCAGCATCCTATCCTGGGGCTGGTCAGCAAGGAGGCAATCCTAAATGTTTTTAAATCTGAACTTATTACCTTTGGGAGACTTTCCATATAATACGACTTACGGCAGTGTTCTTTCTGTAACAAGTGCTTGAATCAGGGGGTAATTTCCCTGTTTTTCCCCCTCTATTTTTACCCTGCCCCCACCAAAGACTAAAAGGCACAAGAATCAAACGAGAGACAAAGCAAAATATTTTGAAAAACCTTTAAGAAATTGTGATCCAAATAATTTTCCTAATGAAGACCTGAGACATCTGTGAAATCCTGGGTAATGAGCTCATTCTGCCTGGTAACTAAGGAGGCAGCGCGTACTCCAGCAGGTCAGAAATATATCCATATGTTCACATTTTTCAGTAGCATCTGGGCCTTCCTATGCTGAAACCTAGAATAGCAGAGTCAGGAAGGAATTGGAGAGCATGTGTTCCAGGGCCCACTTCATGCTCAGGCAATGGGGAGCCAGCGAGGATGCCTGGGGAACATGTCCAGGATCACAAGTCAGAGCCAGACTGAGGATGAGAAGTCCTCACCCTTAGGGGTCACAGGGAAATGTTTCCAGTTTTAAGCTTTCACTTCTGGTTCATGTTGCTTTCACCCTCTCTTACTGCAAAACAAACAAACAAATCATAAAATAACTGAAAGAAGCAAAATATTATTTCTGATGTTTCTACCTGGATGTAAGTCTGAAATAAATTATATAAATTCTACTTCAAATTGTGGGGACCTAACTGTCTCCAAACTTACTATTCAAGTCAGACAATAATCAGATCCCAAGGCCACCAGAAATATGATTGGAATTTTGAAGTTCCCATCAAAAAGGCAGGACTAGAACCGGATCTCCAGACATTACTTGTCCTGCTTCTTGTAACATTATTAGTTTCAGTTTGGTTTTGTTGAGCCCATTAGAGCCCATTACAATAGAGGTCGTATTACCCTCCCCATTTCTGAAAATCCCTAGGGAAGTGACTGAAGTCACATATCCATCCCTGGCCCCATGGAGACATGTCTATAGGTGGAAAGAATATTTTGAAGGGTTTCAAAAGCTTTGTCCTCGATAAACTCTGCTCCATGACTGTTTCATCTTTGTCTGTTCTCCTTATGTGGTTTCTCATTCCCTCCTACTAATGTTTCCTTCATGCATGACCTGCGGACCTGTACCACACACTAACTTCTGTGGCATGCACTATTCTTCCTCCACCTCATCACCTCGATCTTTTGTTTAGCCTGGTGATCTTAGACTCACCTCACTGTAACCGACTTCTGATGAGGGTCCTTTTGTCACAAATGCTTCAGACACTTTGAGAAGCTTGCAGTTCTCCACATGAGCAAACTTCCTCCTCATATCTAGGACCGTGCATATGGAATAAGATATGCCCCCAAATCAACACAGCATCACCTCCTGGAACTCACCCTCATTCTACAGTCTCAGTTTCGATGGAACTTTCTCCCTGAAATATTCCTGGGCTTCCTAAAGTTCGGTCATCTTTTCTGTGTTTCCATACATACCATTATTCTCCCTCCTTTGGTTGTAATTAATACACTGGATTATACCTGCCTATTTATATGTGTGTGCCTCCAAATTTAACCCTGAAGTACTTGAGGTGAGTAACTGGGTATTTTTTCAAGCTATTTCCAGCACCTCTTAAAGTATCCATGACATTAATAAATATTAAATAGCCAAATGACACAGTTTGAATTCATTCCAAGGTCTTCAGTTTGATAGCTGAGCATTTATTAAATAAATACTTTAATGCTTATTTTGTACCATGCAGAGGTTCCTTCCTGGGGTAAAAGCACAGAGAAAAGCAAATGAGAATCCTCTCTTGGAGATTCTATTGCAGAAGAGGGAGGCATGAAACAGATAAGAAACAAGGAAAGAAAAAACAATTAACTCATGGAGAAAAGTTAAGAAAAGGATGAGTTGTATTAATGCTAAAAAACAGAACAGCATGACAGACTGGTGAGATGAGGCAGGAAAAGTCACTTCAGACAGGATGTTCCATGAAAGCTATGTGAAAACCTGGCATAGCCCATATAGCAATCTGGGAGAAGTGTCCCTCCAGGCCAGGAGGTGGACAAACAAGGGCCCTTGGGCTGTAACTTCATGAGTTAACTTTTTCAAAGAATAGAAATTAAGCCAGAGTGGTGAAGCACAGGAAGTTCCCCTTCCAAACAGCTTCCATGTTTGGAAGAACCGAGGACAGTGAGATAGACCATTGATCAGGCAATGGACTTCTTGGCCATGACCAGGAAATTGGAGTTATTATAAGTAAAATCAGAAGCTCCTGATGGCTTTTCATCACTGCTGTGATATAACCTAAGCCATGTTCTGAATCATCTCCCTGGTTTCTGGTGAAATGTGGAATACAGGTAGCTCAGAGGGAAGCCAGACATTCTGTAATGTTATAGCTGTCCAGGCAAGAGATGATGTTGACCTAAGATAGCGGGTTAACAATGGTAAGTGCAAATAAATAGACACATAAGACTTGCTGGCAGATTTGCGTTTTGGAGTGAAACAAAGAGAATAATCAAGAAAACCTCTTGTTTTGTGTTTGGATAACTGGGTGTGTGGTAAGCCATTTACTGAGGAAGAAATGGAAAAGAGTTTTATCAACAAAAATCAGTTATTCTATTTTGGGCCTTTGACGTTTAATGTAAGTTCATACATGATGTTCAACTGTCATACAGGAGATTTTCTAAGTAAGTCTGGACTTCAGGAGACTGGTCAGCACTGAAGAGAGAAATCTGGAGTCTTGAGTAGATATGATTCTACTTTAAGGTATAAGACTGGATGAGAGATAATGTAATATAGAAGAAGGACATCCAGAGCTGGGCTCTGAGCACTTCAAAATAGAATTTCAGTGGAAGCAGCACCAATGAGTAAAAAGGGCTAATGAAGAAGAAGTCGTGGAAACAAACTATTTCAACAAGGTAGGCATGATAGGAACAAGTCATGGAAAAAAATGGCAGGTACTATTTATAAGCATTTCCTCACCGGCCATTAGTGATTGTGAGAGATGCCACATCCTACTCAGACTGCAGGAGTTGATCTTTGCATTTGTCAAAAATGGAGAGTACTGGTCCTCTTCCTACCTCAATAGCGGCCTTTTCCGCATTTTTCTGGTATCTAAACCTTGGAGTGCCCAAAGCTCATAGCTCTGGCTTTTTGCTCATTCTATTTCCAGAATTTTAATGCCCTCTAGAAGATGAGAACTTTCTCACTGAAATCTATGAACCCTGATTCCAATAAAGAGCTATCAGGGAACAACTCTATTTTGATATTTCACAGTAACTCAAGCTCAAAATACCCGAATCTGAAATGGTAGTTTCAGAAGATCTAGCATGGAGTTAATGAAGCTGAAGCTTCAGGACCGTCACTTGCACTGATTCCTTCTAACTTCCAGTAGCTAATTGAGAGTTTTGAGAGTTCTTTTTCTTTTTTTTCTTTTTTTAAGGGAGCTGCCAAATTCTGCAAACTTTACATCCCACAGGATCTGGATTCACTACTGCTTGTTTTCTCCTCCCTCACTCCATTCACTATCCCCATTAGTGGTAACTCCATCCTCCTAGATGGTCAACCAAAAACTCTTGAAATAACTCAGTATTTCTTTATTTCTTCCACATTTCATGTGTTATCCAATGCACTAGTAAAGTCTACCCACTCCATCTCCAAATTGTCCTCAGAATCTTGTCTTCATGGCTATCACCCTAGTTTCTACCACTATCTATCACCTGAGAAATTTAAAAGCTTCCTCACTGGGCTACCTGATTCCTCTTTTGCTCTGCTTTGTTCTATTTTGAACAACATCTGGAACATTCTTTTTTTTTTTTTTTTTTTTTTTTTTGAGACGAAGTCTTGCTCTGTCGCCCGGGCTGGAGTGCAGTGGCCGGATCTCAGCTCACTGCAAGCTCCGCCTCCCGGGTTTACGCCATTCTCCTGCCTCAGCCTCGCGAGTAGCTGGGACTACAGGCGCCCACCACCTCGCCCGGCTAGTTTTTTGTATTTTTTTAGTAGAGACGGGGTTTCACCGTGTTAGCCAGGATGGTCTCGATCTCCTGACCTCGTGATCCGCCCGTCTCGGCCTCCCAAAGTGCTGGGATTACAGGCTTGAGCCACCGCGCCCGGCCGGAACATTCTTTCTTTATTTAAGGTCATATCATAGCATGCCTATGCTCAAGATCACTAATAATGCTCTCATCTCAGAGTAAACATTGAAGTCATCATTATGGGCTCAAGGCCTATATATGGTCAGCTCTAGGCCACTCTCCCCATGTCTTGCCCTACACCTGACTCCTGTTCTCACTCCACTCCAGCAACACTAGCCCCTCATTGCTGTTTCTTGTTTCTGTCATAGAACACCCAACCTTACTCCCTAGCCCTGCAATCCTAGGACCCTCAACCTTACTCCCTAGCCCTGTAATCCCTCCCCCTTCCCCCAGCACAGACACTCATGCATGAATCATTCTCTCCGTCTGCTCAAATGTCACCTTATCAGAAAGCTTCTGTAGCTGCCCTCTCAAAGGAGTACACACAGTTCCTCTTTTCTGCAGGACACTATCTGCCTCTTCTGCTCTACCTCTTTGTCAATGTCTTTTTACGCTGTGACTACACAGAATGCAATTATTTGTCTATGATCTCTCATCCCTCAACTAGAATATTACTATGAATACAGGGACTTGTCTTTCCTTTATTTTTAACAGTACTGTGTTCTTCATACTATGTCCTTGAAAAGCATTTGATAAAGGAGGTATAGGTTGTAAGCAATTTCAATAAATTAAGTGCAATGTACGCCGATGTGCCATGTAAGCTCTTAAGCCCTTTGTACGTGAAAGTGGCCATTTCCAGAAATGAATCCAGCCTGTATCTTATAATCTTCAGATGGAGAAGTCGTTTCTCTCCAGGTTCTGTGTTCTGTCCTTTTCTCTTCCCAGGGCTCTCTCCCTGTTACGAAGAAGCTTTCTGCTTTTCTCCCAAAACATCCAGCTCTGAGAAATTAATATGATAATCATTTATTCACCCTTTGGTGTGCGTTTATGTCAGTGAGGTTCTGCCTCTCACAGAGATAAATGCATTACACACCTCAAGTTTAGTGTAAAACATAATGCTCTGTCTTCTGATGAAAGATTTTGTTTTTTTCTCTTTTAAAGCAGCAGCAGCAGCAGTTTGGAGAGGTTTATTTAAAATAAGGCAGAATTCCCTACTGCCCTAAAAGCCTCAACTTGGAAAACAGCATGGTGAGTGGGAAAAAATAGGCCTGGGGACTGAGGGGCTGCTGTGGCTCTCATCTGGATAGGAAGGGAGGATAAGCATCCACTTACCCCAGCTTCTGTCCTTCATCTGTAACACATTTGCTGCTACACATTGTGTCTGCATAGAGAAGAGAGAAGAGGAAAAGCTCCTCTTCCAGTCCTTGAAGTCTGCAGCCTGGGTGTCTGCAGAGGACAATGCCTTGTTCTTTAAGATGCCCAGCAGGGCATTGTAGTACATCTATAAAAATGCAACTGAGATAAAATATAAAAATAAGAATTAAAAATTAAATACAAGATATAGAAAGCAAATAATAAAATTATGCAATGTGAAAAAATGTAAGAATGTAAAAAAGTTAGGAAATATTGTAATTGGAAAAATAAAGCAAAATAATATATATAGAAAAATTAAGAAAAGAATCAACAAACTAGAGAAAAAATGGAAGTACGTAAATCTTAGATAAAATTAAAAATCATAGGCTAATTTATGAAAAGCAAAAGGAAAGAAAGTGCTGACAGAAAATAACCCAAAAGAGAAAGTAAAGAAAAAATAAGGGAGAAAAAAAGTCAAGAATAGAAAATGTAAAGAAACAGAAATAATGTTAAGAGAAAGAAAAAAAATAGAGGGGGATGTGGATGAATGAAGGCAAAAATATTTAAAAATAAAAAAAGAAAGTAAGAACAGATAAAGTGAAAATTAAGGAGAGAAGGAGGGAAAGGGAATCATTAAAATCAAAAGAAAAAAATCATGATTAAGGAAAACAAATTAGAAAATAAAAATGTAGTTAAGGAAGAAAGAAAGGTAAGAAAGGAATATGAACAATGAGAACACAAAAATGCAAGTGATCAAAAGCCATAAGACACAAAAGTAAAGGAAAAAATAAAAGAAACCTAAGAAAGTAATAGAAATACCAAAAGCAAAATAGAAAGTGAAAATAATACAGACAGTAAAGAAAAGCATGATTAAGTAAAAACTAGAAAATAAGGTAAAAAAAAGTAAAGCAAAGAAGTCAAGTGAAGAAAGAAAAGGAAGTATGGATATATGGACTTTCTCTCTGGACAGGAGCAAGGAGACACGCCTGCTTTACTGTGACATGATTTATCTGCCTTGAAATGGGGCTGCTGGGCAGAGATGGAGAAAACTCGGGGTTTTGATGAGTAAACACAGTTCCCCAAAAGCCTTTCTTCCAGTTACACTTTCTGGCTGGTGAGGGTGAGCTATTAATAATATTATTTAATCCCCAAATTACAGATGCATCGTTTCTTGAACAAGATCAGGGACATAGGAGTTTACTGTGGAAGAAGATGATGAGAGAGAAAAGGACAAAGAACTAAAAGTTAAGAATCAGACCGGGCATGGTGGCTTACGCCTGTAATCCTAGCACTTTGGGAAGCCAAGGTAGGTAGGTCACTTGAGGTTGGGAGTTCGAGACCAGCCTGACCAACAGGTGAAACCCCGTCTCTACCAAAAAATACAAAAATTAGCCAGCCTCAGTGGTGCACACCCGTAGTCCCAGCTACTCAGGAGCCTGAGGCAAGAGAATCGCTTGAACTCAGGAGGCGGACGTTGCAGTGAGTTGAGATCATACCACTGCACTCCAGCCTGGACAACAAAGTGAGGGCTATCTCAAAAAAAAAAAAGAAAAAAAAGTTAAGAATCATAAATTTAGAGCTAATGAACATAACAATGGGAAATAAAGGATAATAAAGCCATATGCTGAAAATACAAAATAACTAAAAATGAATGAGTTTGTGAAGAAGAAAAATAGGTAGACAGAAAGGCAGGGTGGAGGGAAGAAAGAAAAGGAGGAAATACATTATACCAAGGGAAAGAGAGCAAATTTTACAGAAAACAGAACGATAAGAAAGGAAAAAATAATAAGTTGAACTTGAAATCTGGCTATTTCATTGAAACACCTCTGTTATTGTGTATGAAGAGTCAATAACATGGACAGGAAAGAAAGAAGTTATAATTATCTTTCAAAAACTCTTATTCCTCCAGTCTTGGTTAAGGTATGAAGCATCTGCAAAAAGTCCTGGAAATGTGTCAAGATAGAATTACCTTTCTGAATCATTATTTCTTTTGCAGTAATAACACTCACTCCCCCTGAATAATAAGCTTATGGAAATGAATCATACAGCCAACCTGAGGAAATTAATCAGCAAACCTGGGAATACAATTTGGGTCTTCTCAACAACATTCCAACTTAATATATTTCTAATTGAAAACAAGGACAGTTAGGCTGGTTTTTGGTGGTTTTATGTCTTTAATATGTAATTTTTATAAACGAAAGCTTCATATTGCACTTTGGGGGTGATAGTTGCAGAATCCTTGGTAAGTTTTACTGCAAAGACATGTAGTAATGTATATGCCAGCCTCTTACATGACAACAATTGAATTTCCACTTTCAACTGTTTTAAAATATAAACATGTGGATTGCACAGTCCTATGTTTCGCATTGCCTGTGAAATGTTGAGAAGGCATTGTGTTGACAAATGCAGCATGACATTAATCCCAGTACACAATCCCCCTTCTGCTTGCACCTAACTTCCCATTGCAGCCTGATGGTGCATAGGTGTGAGTTTATTCTTTGTGATCTCTGCAGAACATCAGCTAACATCACAGGGACACTCTCAGAAGAAGACCACGAAAGGTTGTGCCCTTTGGAGCCAATATTGAGGTTCCTTACCACACCGGAAAATAACAGACCTCAGACAATGGATTGCTAACCACACCTCACTGAAAGCACCATCAGAGAAACATGTGACAAAGATGTAGAGATCAATGTGCTACTCTGAAATGTCTCTGCACTTCCCCAAGACTGTCCTGAAAGACCGGCAATGGAGAAGAGTGTGTACCAGGAGTGGAGTGGTCAGATGTGTCTGTCTTTGTCATACATTGTTAGCAATTTTGGTGGTTTCTTAATAAGTATTTTTAAAATTTATTTTCCCTAAATTGTTCACTGTTCACATTCATCCATTTATCCACTTACTCAATAATTATTTTTTGTGTATCTATTCTGTGGTGAAATTAAAGAACAAAGTAGGGGATAGAGAAGTAAAGTTGAGATCACTGGGCTTTATTAATTTTTAAAGCCAGGGGACAGCAATGACGTCAACTTGAGAATGAGTTACAATAGCAACCAGTAAAGGATAGCACTGGCTTTAAACAAAAATAAACTACCAGAATACATTTTCTGACTTATCCGTGTTTCTGATGAGGACATCCATTTATCTATTTTAAATGAAGCATTGCTAGATACCCACCAGTTTTCAAGAATCTAACCACTGAGTAAATAAAAAATTTTAAAAAATATGAAATTCTGACACAAAGTGAAATGGGAATGAGTGAATATACAGAGCTATGAGGTTATCATACTTGTAGGATGGTGTTTCTGTTGATCTTGGTTGCTTTAGAACACATCTGCTAAGGTCCAGCATCACCTTTGCTAAAGGTCAGTTACAGCCCATTATGAGTAAGGATATGTGGATGAGGAATCTAGAAGAGCAGCGGTAAATAATATCTAGGTGTTTTAGGAGGCTTGAAGCATGGCACAGGAATCTGGTCATGGTGCTTTTTAAATAACGAACCATCTATCAAAAAAGAAAATGAGCCGTGTGCAGTGTCTCCCACCTGTCATCCCACCTACTTGGGAAGCTGAGGTGGAAAAATCACTAGAGCCCAGGAGTTCCAGTTCCAGACCAGTCTAGACAACATAGGGAGACCCTGTTTCTAAAAGAAAAGAGAGAGAGAGAGAGAGAGAGAGAGAGAGAGAGAGAGAATGCCACTTGAGAAGATGAACATCAAACACATCATATAGTTTTCAACTGATATATGATGGTATTGAAATTAAAAATAATTGAAGAGTATATGCTCATATCAAGAATTACAAAATATTTGTGAAAATGAGTCCCTCTAATTAATTCTTGATTCCGAATATTGATTCCCAAAATGTAGTCACAGTAGTTAAGAGATTAATAAAACATTTAAGATTCTTCACATTAAATGATCATTATTTTCTTTCTTTCTTTCTTTCTCTCTCTCTCTCTCTCTCTTTTAAGAGACAGAGTCTTGCTCTGTTGCCTAAGCTGGAGTACAGTGGCATCATCATAGCTCACTGCAGTCTCAAACTCCTTGGCTCAAGGGATCCTTCTGCCTCAGCTTCCCAAATAGCTAGGGCTATAGGTATGTGGCACCACCACACACAACTACATTTTTTTTTCTTTTTTGAGACAGCGTCTTGCTCTGTCACCCAGGCTAGAGTGCAGTGGCATGATCTCGGCTCACTGCAACGTCCGCCTCCTGGGTTCACGCCATTCTCCTGCCTCAGCCTCCCAAGTTGCTGGGACTACAGAAGCCCGCCACCGCGCCCGGCTAATTTTTTGTATTTTTAGTGGAGACGGGGTTTCACCGTGTTAGCCAGGATGGTCTCGATCTCCTGACCTCATGATCTGCCTGCCTCGGCCTCCCAAAGTGCTGGGATTACAGACAGGGGTGAGCCACTGGACCTGGCCAACTGCATTTTTAAATAAAATTCTTTGTAGAGACAGAGTCCTACCATCTTGTCCAGGCTGGTCTTAAACTCCTGGGCTCAAGGGATCCTCCCACCTTGGCCTCCTAAAGTGTTGGGATTACAAACATGACTCACCACATCCAGTCACGAAAGATCACTATTTTCAAAATTAGTCCAGGTTTCTAATACTGATATTGATACCTTCCCTTATTGTGCCTCATCAGTAGTTTTTGCTGTGGCTCCTAGTACTCTCATATGCTCTTAAATCTCTAGGATCCTCAGCCTCTGCATAAATAAACTCTGTATTTTATTGAAAACACCCTACTTTCTGATGCCAAAACCATAAAGAAAGGAAAGGGGCAGGAAGAGCAGAAGCAATGCATCAAGATTTCTTGATAAAGTTCCCTTCCTTACATCAAGGAAACAACTTAAGACACACGGAGAGTGGATTCATAGAACTGAATCCCAATCCATAAATTCTCTTTCACGTCTTACTTTCCATGTTTAAAAGCTGTGTCTTCTCTTGAATTTAACAAGGGTTTATAACAGACATGCATTCTAAAGAAGACTGAGGGTTTGGATTCTCCCAGGAGTAGATTTCAAATCAAGGATGCAAATGCAAGTTGTTATCTGGAAGCTATGGAGAGCCAGGACAGGGCAGTGGGAACAGGAGGAGACAGTGAAGGATGAGTTAGTAAGTTGTTCTGGCTGACTGGTGCTTAGTCCTGTGGAGAAACTATTTCATCTCAGGGCCAAGCAACTCTAAATTCATTTTTCTTCTTTGGTTCTTCCAAATGTATCTATTTTTTAATTTGACAGGTAAAATTTCAAGTATCATGTACAACATGATGTTTTGAAGTCTATATTACATTGTGGACTGGTTAAATCTTGCTAATTGACATATGCATTAACTTGTGTAGCCATCATTTTTTGTGGTGAGGACACTTAACATCCCTCTCAGCATTTTTCAAGAAATATGTCTTTATATAACAACTCATACCATCCCTTGCTTGAGGGCAGCTGTGGGGCCTGCCCTTCCACTGGGCCTGCAGCTCTGTAGAAATCCCTGTCAAAGCAATTAAGGTGCTGGTGGTTGGAAGTCAGTCAATAAGAGTACGCTGAAGTGATAAGGTCTGGGGAATAAGGGCAGGACGAGCATAGCCTGTGCAACAAAATAATCTTGTAAAAACACCACCACCAATGTCAACTCATCATCCGCTTGGAGCATACCCTTGATAGGATTTTTCCTGCATAACCTCTAGGCTTTCCAGAGCACCCTTTGAGCAAGTAATGTTTTTCTCATTTACAGACAAGAAAGTTGTCGTAGAGGAATGAGATGACTGTTCCAGAGGCAACAGCTATCATGTGACAGGATTAAGTCAAAATCAAAGTTTCTATCACTAGATTCCTTAACCTCTAGATCTACAAGAAAGTGTGATGATGAAGATTATCCGTGGTGAGGACATGAGAAGAAAAAGCTGAAGCCATCACGAGAGACAATGCTGTGGCCAGTGCATCTGTCCTACTGACGCATGGGTGGCTAATCTGGAGCCCTCCCCCCAGGTCAGAGCTGTCACTGCAAGCCAGAACATGAAGCAGAGCACGACCCTCTAGCATCCTCCTCGACCTCTGCCTCCAGCTGGGCACTTCCCTGAAACTCCCCGGCCCTCCTTCCAAAATATACAGGTCTCCTGTGTTATCAAGACTTTAATGCTTTTTCAATGAGAAAGCAGTCAACAAAAACTAAAAAGCATGAGGAAGTTACAAACTTTACATAGGTTTTATAGTTGCTTTCTTTTGCTTGCAATATACTAGTATTCATTGAATATAGTAAGATATTCGATTATAGGATATATTAGTAGTATTAAAAGTAAAAATATTTAAAGATTATGGTCTATTTGGGACAAAAAACTACTAGGCACTTTTCTTCAATCAGCCTACAGTTCTCTCATCAGCTTTTTACAACGGTGAAGCAGGACCTGTTAGCAGAACCATGCCCTCCAATTTAGATCCTAAATTTGCCCCAGTCCATGCCAAGGCCTGTGGCAAGGTAGATCACACCCTTTAAAAATAAGTGGCAGAAAGTTATGCTGTATCATTCCATGCCAACAGAATACTGTATTTTTGAAATTTTATTTTACCCTACTTTCGAAGAGCTCACCTGTTACCATTTCCTGAAGGTTGACCTAAGACATAAGATGTCTGGGGGGAACTCAAAGGACTTTATTACTCATGGTAAGGCAAGCAACATTGTCATCAGCATATTAGCCTTGGTTTCCATTGTTCCCAATCCCAAGGGAGAGGGAAGCATAATGTGGCCCAGATAAATACCATGCATCGGTGGGTTGGCATCACAGCTGAACAACAATGGGTTTGGGGAATCTACTAGCTTTATAGCAAACAGTAAACTGGGCTATTTGTCTAGGAGAAGCAAGACTACTAGCTGTGCAAACAACACTTAGATATGGCCTGGGTAGGAAGCTCTCAAGAGCGCTGTGGTCTTGGTACAACCAGAATCACACAGTGGAACACAGCAACCCGAACTTGCGTTTCCCAAATGAATTCTCCCAATATAGAGATTCTGTCTTACGTAACTTGGAGAATTCTTTCTTTATAGCAAAAAATACAATTTATGCTGTGTACAGAGTAACTAAAGGACAGAAATGTTCACTTACATTAATCAAGGAACAAGATAACGTTTCATGCAATATATTCAGTACAATATATCATAATTTAATAAAATAAATAATGATTGAATAACTGCCGATTGTTGTTGGTTTTTTTGGGGAGAATTTTACATGGACAGTGCAGGGTAGTCCTCTATAATCTAAATGTAATCTAAAGGGTGCTGTCTGTGTTGCCAGGGCATATTAACAGAGTGTCTTTCTGAGATAATAGGAAAGTCACAGGCAATCCCCTTACAAAAAAGGTGTAAAAAATCTTAAAAAGCTCAAAGAAAGGTATTTTCTTAAGTGATTTTCACAAAGTCAAAGAATCTTAACGTAGGTGCTCATTTCCTTTAGGTTTTACTGTTATTCATTCATCCATCCAACAAAACGTATCAAGAACTCGGACTGTCCCTGCATAAACAGAGTGCAAGTCGTTCTACTTACTCAGCATGACTTCACATAAAATCAACCCTTGCATTAGCAAATTGAACCACTAGAAGCATAACTGTTTTCAGAGTAAGTATGACAGACCAAGGTCTGTCTCCAAGATAGCAAGCATCTAGAATAGAATCTAAATGACTAATCAGATTGTGTTTTTCAGACTTCTCAATATGACATGTAGCAAAAGACAATGAGAAGCCTGAGGATTCATGGAAGAACTGTGTGTGTTACTCTCCATGCCAACATGCACACTCGTACATACCCCATAACATCCTACGTTTATGATATTAACTACCTCTTCCACACTTCACCTTTATTGTAAAAAGACAGTCAAGTAGAAGGAAGAATTCCAATAGATATTTCATCAACGACAGAAAGGGCTTCCTTGTATTTAGTAGATGAGGGAAAGAGGTCATGCAAGAGGGTAGAAAAGACATCTGAAATGTAGTTGCTTTCTTATTCCTGGCAATAGCAACAGTAAATATCTACATAGAGCATCTCCATTTGCACATCCATCTCATCTGAATTTTAGAGTAGCCCTGTGAGATAGGTATTAACATATGTCCCATAGTACAGATCAGAAAACTGTGACATTGTCCCGAGACCACTTGGGAAGTGATGGGGCACAAATAAGACTCAGATGTTCTGCTTCCTGAGTCTGATCTCATTCATTAAATTGAAGGACTTGGATGGAGGTTGAAAAAAGTTGGACTAAGGTTGAGGTTGATGTTCACCCATGTGGAAAGTCAGAGTTGTCCGTCTGGTAAGAGAAGTAACTGACAGCAAATAACCATGGTCTTTTGTGCCTGTACAATATGTAGTGAGTTGCTAAGACACTGTTATATTCACTCAATTACTTGACACTTGCTATCACTCAGTAGGGCAAAGAGAACTTGCATATATCACCTCACTTTACAAAAAATTTTACTGAGAGCCGGGCGTGGTGGCTCACGCCTGTAATCCCAGCACGGGAGACCGACGTGGGTGGATCACCTGAGGACAGGAGTTCAAGACCAGCCTGACTAACATGGTGAAACCCTGTCTCTACTAAAAATACAAAAATTAGCCAGGTGTAGTGGCAGGAGCCTGTAATCCCAGCTGCTTGGGAGGCTGAGGCAGGAGAATTGCTTGAACGCGGCAGGAGGAGGTTGCAGTGAACTGAGATTGTGTCATTGCACTCCAGCCTAGGCAACAGAGTGAGGTTCTGTCTCAAAACACACACACAAACAAACAAAAAATTAACTGAGAACCAAAGAGGTCAAACTGGCAAAAGGTCACCCTGCTGGGAAATGTTATGAAGTGGACAGCTTTAGAATGTAAGGCAAATCTTCTCCTCTACCTAGGAGGGAAAAATCCCTCCCACCATCCCATTCTATATTTTCACTCCCTCTCCTCTTCTTCCCTCCTTCTCCTCCCCTTCTGTCACTTCCTTCCCTCTTCCTCCTCCCCCTTTCCTCCTTCTACTATTTCTTTTCCTTTTCCTCCTCCCACACATATGCAACACAGACACATCTCACAAGGCATGAAAGAGAGATGACTAGCACACTTTTTAGGCAATTATTCTAATATATTATTAACTTCAAGAGGGCTCATCCCAGCAGTTTAAATTCTGGAATAACTCCCTTCCTTCCAGACTTCACCCTCTTTAGCATTTCTTAATTTCACGGATAGCTTCTGCTCTTGATTGAAAATGACAGTTTTTGAGGGCCAGAGGCTGTCTTTGCAATGATTTGATCTGTCTATATACATACATGTCTCCACGTGAGCTGGAGGCCAGGCTCTGTCCAGAGGTGTAGCCACAGAACCCTTTGCCTTGCAGAGTTATTTATGTGTATCGAGTTCGTGTCTAATTTTCTGTAGGGAGACTGAGAGAAGTACTTGTGTCTCCCTGACCAAATATGTTAGAATTGTCGCCTACCTTCAGATACAGAATCGCATGACTTCAAACAGCACAGACGCTGGAACTACATTTTGAAGATGAGAAGGGGGAAAAAAAAAAAAGGAAGACACAGACGTGGGCACTTATTTCACAGAATAGAGTAGTGAGATATTTAAGCACCAAAATCAAAGACCATGGGGGGAAGCATCCAAACTCTGGGCTTCTGCTAGAAGGTCCTTTTTCTTCCACAACAGATAAATGACCAAAAAAAAAAAAAAAGTTGAAGACATCATAACTCACTTTAAACTCATTTTGACTTATTTTGTAAAGAATTATGAAACTACCAGGAACACAGCTGAGTGAGGCCAGGCAGGGCCTGCAGAAGGCGCATTCTCTGTCCTCTAGCTCCCTCATGTGGTAGGGAGGGTGTCCTGCACAGACTTCCCCTCTGCACAGAAAGCTGAAGTCAGTGCCTTAAGAGAAATGGTCCCGGGAAGCAGTAGAGGAGGGACAGAACCGTTCAAACTTGAAGTGGGAAAAATCAAGGGAATTTTCCAGAGAGAATTCTGAATTCCAAACATTTCTCAAATACATCCCTTCCTTCTCCCTACTACACTGAACTGCTTCAACTACTGGGAGTGTTTGGCCCGGACCCCTGCAGTAGCTTGTCTCCTTGATAACCAGCTCCTCTCCCTGTAGTCTGTTATTTGAACAGGCAAATCTTACTAAAAGGGAAAGTGTGGCCATGCAATGTCCTGCTTAAAAATCCTTCAAAATATAGATTCCTTTTGAAAGCTTTTCTGAACTCCACACCCAGCACTCAAGGAACCAAAAGTTATGCCGCGTAACAAACTATCCCCCTACAGCAGTGTTTTACAAAGCAGTGATTTTATTTAGCTTAAGATGGTGCGGGCCATCCAGCTGATTGTTCTGGCCTGGGCTTCCTGATTCCTCTCTGCATAAAGAAGTAAACAAAAAATAATTTAAGATGTGTTATAAAAGTATAGTACAAACCACCTGGCCCATGGTAAGTCAGAGAAGAAGGAAAGAACCAGCAATTTTTCACATTGAAGAAATTGTGGAGAAACAAGAAGGACTTGAATTGGTCCTTATTAGTCAGGTTCAGGGAACTGAGAATTACTTTGTCGCGGACACTCTGCTGAGAGCTTCACATGAGCTAAATTAATATGCTTTCCTTTAAATCTCCCAAGATAGGCATCACTTACCTTGTTTTACAGATGAAAAACGGAGTCCAAAAAGCTAAGAATTTTGCCTAAAATTACATACCAAAAAAAAAAAATAGAATAAGCATTTGCAATTGGTACCTTTGACTCTAAAATTCATGAACTCTCTGCTGCTTGTTCTTTAGAAAAAAACAGATGTTTGATTTATGGTAATATATGTAATTTAAATCTCTAAAAATTACTGTAATTTTTTTACTCTATATTGAGCATATGCTTCCTAAGGTCATTTCTACCATAAGCAGCACAGACTGGCTTGCTGTTAAAGAGAAGGCTATGGGGCCAGGCGTGGTGGCTCACGCCTGTAGGCCCAGCACTTTGGGAAGCTGAGACAGGGGGATCACTTGAGGTCAGGAGTTCAAGACCAGCCTAGAGAGAGAGAAGGGCGTTGGGCTGAGGCAACATCTCTCGCAGATCTTCAGCTGTGACTCTTCAGGACAAACGGCCATGGGGAAGTCACCTAACATTTTAGGGCGTCAAATTCTTACTTTTTGTGTGTTCATATGTTTCAATTTATTAAAACAGTGATAAAATTGCCTACAGGATTGCCTCAAAGATTTAACAAGATAAATATGTGCAAAGCATCTAAAATCCTGCCTGAACATATATTGGCTACTCATAAAATGACACATATTTTTATTATCATGATGTCAAATAGAAGATATTAGAAAAGGGTAACATTTTGAAAAGAGGACATGGCCGGGCGCGGTGGCTCAAGCCTGTAATCCCAGCACTTTGGGAGGCCGAGGCGGGCGGATCACAAGGTCAGGAGATCGAGACCACAGTGAAACCCCGTCTCTACTAAAAATACAAAAAATTAGCCGGGCGCGGTGGTGGGCGCCTGTAGTCCCAGCTACTCAGGAGGCTGAGGCAGGAGAATGGCGGGAACCCGGGAGGCGGAGCTTGCAGTGAGCCGAGATCGCGCCACTGCACTCCAGCCTGGGCAACAGCGTGAGACTCCGTCTCAAAAAAAAAAAAAAAAAGAAAAGAAAAGAGGACATACCCATTTGGGAAAATGATAAACATGAATGGTGGGAGGAAAAAAAGACATAAGTTGGAAAACTCCCTGTACAACTAACAGTCATGATTCATTATGAGCTATAAAATGGGACCATCATTTGGGACAAGAGAAACTAATTTTGTAATAGAGACAATTCCCCAAGCAGCTATTTCTGATGTTTTGAGTGGGGTAAGAGTCACTTCAAAAATCATAGTGGAAAGTATTCTGGTCTTTGGGAAATATATTCCATCCCATTTACAAAGCACTGAAATTTTAGCTACAAGCTCCAGCTTACCTTGGCAAACAGAAGGTGCTCAAAACTGGCTGTTGAGTCAGACTCTAATGCCTGCATCTCCTAATTGCTTATCAAATATATGTTGAACAAATTAAACAATATTTATATTGCAACAAAGGAAATTAACCACATATCATCTACTTCCTGTAACAGAGCTAACCATTTAACTGTTTCTTCTATTTTTACTCCACAGATGTCTTTCATTTGGAAAAAAAAAAAAAAGGAATGTAAGAATGTAAGGTGTCATCAATGATTAGGCATTGGTGACTAGAATTGTATTTAGTGTATATATGAGCTGTTGTGATGGGAAAAGTTTAAGTACCTGTTTTTAGTCAGAAGAGAGGATATCAAATCAGAATTCTCTATTGATAAGATGCATTCTCTCAATTAATGCTTCAATATCTGGAGAGTGTGGGCCAAAAACCCACGTTCAGGAAGGAATTTCTTTCTTAAGATAATAGGTGGCAAATAGGCAGCTTAGAACATTCAATTGAAGATTTGCTGCGTGTATGACACAGTATATATAGGACATTGGGACAAGGCCTAATCCATCCTCCCCATTTAGAGCACAACAAGATGGCTTGAAAATACCGGGTCTGGAGTCAGATGCTCTCACATCGAATCATGACTCTAAGCTTCATATTTCTGAGATTATGAACAACCTATCTCCTTTATCTGTGCCTTTATTTCATCAGCTGTGCGATAGGAAAAATATTGGAATCAAATTCAGAGTTTTGTTGTAAGGGAGAAATGAAATACATGCTAAGTTTAGCACAATATTAGGACATAAACAATTCTAACAGTTCTTAGCTATAAATATTAGTAGTACTCCCTATGGACTTTCAAACGACTGTTGAGTGATAGTAATAGAAATATTTATAATTCCATAAGCATGCCTCTTTGATTAAATCTTGTTATTATTTTTATTGCCCTTATCATTAACGTTATTATTATCATTATGGTAAGTCATCGGTCTAATGAACTGAGGAATGAAGTTTGTGCTGACATCAGACATATAAAAGAGATAATACTAATAAGCCACAAATCTTTTTTTATTGGTTCCTAGAAAAAGAGGAAGTAGGGATATAGTAAATGTCAAATATGTCAAATACTGCTCTAGGTAGTTTATATTAATATTAATTCATTGATTTAATTCTCATAATCATCCTTCAACTTGAGTATTACAAGCCCTACTTTGCAGATGAAATTGGAAAAGAAACTACATTTTTGTTTAAGCTAGTATTTGCCTAAGCAAGTTATGAACAGATCTGGGCTTGAACTTAGGTTTCACTAACTTTAAAGTCCTGACTGTTTTCACTATGCTAGCTCCTCTTTAAAATCAGTACCTTTTAGGTAATGGGTTCTAGTTTCCTTGAGTTTCTAGTTAATTAATCTACACCGTGTTGTAATAAGATGAGCAATGCGCCAGTGTCAGAAGACTTCCCTTGAGGCCTGGGTCTTTCTACTCCCTAACAGTGAACCTGGGCAGGGCCATTTGCACTCTTTGACACTCAATTTCCTTATCTGCAAAATGGGCATAAGTAGTCTCTTACTCACAAATGATTTGCAGGCATACAACAGAATAAATATGAGAGTGCTATGTCTATTATAGAAACCTTAGGAAAAATAGTGAATAAGTCACAGAGTGCCAGTAAATTTATAAATGTCTCAATAGCAGAAGTATCAGGCAGCGTCATATCCTGGTCTTCTCATACCCTAGTCATCTTGTTTAACACCATCCTCAATTTCTCATTTTTACACCCAGCCCAGCCACCATTCACCACATCAGAAGCCATGTGGTTCTGTTTAATAATCTCCAAAAGTGTCACTTTTTTCCATGATCACTGCTAACACCCTAGTCCAAGCCACTGATAACCAGATGACTGCATCAGCCTTGATAACACACAGCCCTGCTGTCACATATACCCCTCTAGAGTCCACAGGCCACAGGGGCCAGCACCACCTTATAAAACCTAGATCCCAACACTCATTGCTTTCAAATCAGCTCTGCTCTCTATTACGCTAGCAATGAAAATCCAAACTCTTTGTGTTAGCCCTCAACGGCCAGCGAGACCCAGCTCTTACCTATCACTTCGTTTCAGGTCCAACACTCCAGCCTCGCAAGCACACAGAGCTTCTTCCGGCTCTTCCATCACAGCCAGTCTCTCTGAGCCCTGGAGCCCTGGCCCTCTACCTGGAGCACCCCAACCTCAACTCTCCAGGAGATGTTCCCTTCTTCGCATTCGGGTCTCAGCTCAAAAGGCCCCTCTTCATCAGGACCTGCCTGTCTCCTGGAGCTAAATAAGAGACCCACACCCACTTCGCTCACACCTGTAACACCTGCTGTCTGCATGGCATGTTTGTTACCTGAAAGTCTGTTTGTTTATTCACCTCTTGCTTGTCTGTTGCCCTGGCAAAATTTAAACTCCATGAAAGAAGGCACCTATGTGTCCTTCTCAACACTAGAAGCAGAACAAATCACAGGTTTGCAAAGAATATATGTTGGATACATTTTAAAAAGCGAATTTCTCTTATACTACTGCAGCCGCAACCGTACAATCTTCTGCCTGCAACTGTTGGCTTTTAAATCCACCTCCACCGCCCCATTCAAGGATCTTCAGTGCACCAGAAAAATCAAGAGAATGAAGACAACTCTCTTGCTCTGGAATCCAGAGCTCCCCAGATCCCGGCCTGCACCTGCCTCTGAGGCCTCCTTCCTCACTCCCTCCTGCTCACACTCTTTCCTCCAGCCACACAGCTGCAGTCTTCTTAGGCTGCTCCTTTAGCCCGAACTAACTCCTCCATTTACATAATCCTTTCTGTCCTACTCCTGCCTTGCTTTGCCCGGGTGAGATGTTATGTATTTTATTTTTTTATTTTTACTTTTTATTTTATGTTTATATTTATTTTTATTTTTATTATTTTATAAATCATATATTTATGTATATTTACATATTTTATATTTTTTTAATATTTACATATTTATACATTTATTATATATTTATATATTTATTATTATACAAATTATGTATTTATTATAATATATAACAATATATGATAATAACATCATAAATAAATAATATGTATTTTATTATTTTTATTATTTTATTTTAATTTTTAATTTTATTTTACGATGCTGTTTATTTTCTAGGTGAAACTTCCCCTGATCATTCCAGGAAGAAACTCAGTCCTTCCTCACTGCTCTCACAGCTTTCCCTCGATTGAACACTGAGCTGTGTTTGGTTCTGTTTTGAAGCTGTGGAGGTGTCTCTCTACCGTCTATTTCTTTGAGGGTGAGAGGAAGGGGTTGAAAATGATATTAATATGTTGACTGTTCACCACTCATGTTTATACACATTACCCACTGGAAATTCTGCTTCAGTACTTCAAGGATCATTTTTCCCATTTCACAGATGAAGACATTGAAGTTGAGTGAGATTATGTAAGTTAGGGTTACACCGCTTACATGTGGCTAAGTTGAGAATAAATCCAGGTCTGACATCAAAGCCAGCATCTCCCGCTTCCTTCTTTGTTTCCCCCCATCAGGTCTACTCCGGAACAACACTGAATTTAATGTAAGGGATTGAGCTGAAGTAAATTGCATGGAACTGGATGAAAAACCCGGCTGTACTGAAGGCCAGGTTTATCTGTTTCTCAGTTGGATCCGGGAGTCCTTGTGCCTGGCGTTGTTTACTTGGTCGGTTTCCCTCCCATGCCTAAACATTCTTACAAAATGAAGAGAGAAGTCCCAGGCCCCGGGGAGCAGTGCCCCTCCCGACGGTGCCAACGGTTGCCTATATTACTGAGCTGCTAAGCTCATTGTTCTTTGGCATTTGTTTCCATGGTCAGGGTGAATGGATTGTGGCTGTTGGATGAGACTGAAAATTAGGTGTATTTGGAGATGAATTCATTTGAAATTGTTGAACTAACAACTCAGGTGGCAAATATTCAGTTCATGCTTGAAAAAAAAAGGAGAAAAATACAGCATCTTTCCCCCAGTGATCTCTATAAGAAAAACCTGAAAAGCCACCAAATTAAAATTGCATTGTTTTCTCTGGCATTCATGCAGATTCTCGCAATATTCAAAGCAGTCATTTTATTTCAACATGCTTCACATAGCTTAAAAAGATAGATTAAAACTTCATATTTGAAATAATGTCAGGATCAGCCAAATTCACTAAGGCAAGCTATCTGGGAAGGGTTTCTACACAGATGCACAGAGGCACGTGCCAGAGACTGAGCAAGGTGGGCCTTATCAAGCGTCTTGGGCAAGGAATGGGAGTGGGATTCAGGACCCTGTTTTCTAGTCCCAACTCTGGCACCAGCTTACTGACAGACCCTGAGCATGTTGCTTCATTTCGCTGATACACCCATTGTCTATGCTGCAGCACTGAGCACCAGTTACATGTTTCAGAAAGTTTAGAAACAGAATGTTGCCTGAAAATGAAATGAAGCATCTCCAAGACCTGTCCCTTTTACTGAGGGACCTTGTTCAAGCTTAATGTCTCTGAATCTCAGTGTCTTGATTGATAAAATGAAAGAACAAAACAAAAAACCAAAGCAAGGCCTTTTCCACAAGGCTATTGGTGAGAATTAAATGAGGTGATGTATGTGAAAGTACCAAGATGCTGGCTAGGGGCTGAAAAGGTGCCACGACCCCAGCTGCATGGCTGATAACAATGAGTTAGAATTCACGGGTCAGCAAATTATAGCCTGCAGACCAGCTGCCTGTTTTTGTAAATAAAATGTAATTGGAACGGACTCACGCCCATTCACTTACGTATAGTCTACAGAAGCCACAGCGCTGTGCGGTTGCTTTAGACACCATGTGGTCTTCAAAACCAAAGATATTCACTATCTGGTCTTTTACAGAAACGTTTGCCAATTATGGATTGGTAAGGACTTTGTCAGCTGTCACACAGGCGAGAATTCTTCCCTATCTCTTCTTTTTGTTTTGTTCCTGTCTTTACAATCCCCCCTCCTCCCTCCTGCCCTCTGTTTTTTTATATCCTTTCCTTTCTTCCTTCTTCTTTTTACTTTTCTCCACAAGAAACAAAAGCCTAGATAAATACACTGAGCCATTTACAAAATAAAAAGAAATGAACCTTCCTCCTGGGGGATGTAGGTGGTGCCAAGACCCATGCATGGTATGGCCTGGGTTGCAGAGGCTGCACTGCATCCCACAGTTAACTATGGACTGGGATTCTGAACCAGGAAACAAACTAGATGAGCAGTCAAATATTACTTAGACACCGCTGAGGCTTTGTAACACGGTGCTGCACTTATCCTGGTTTTTGAAATCATTTTGTGTCTTTCCCACTAGATTGTGAACTTTCTTAGAATAAAAGCTTGCCTTATTTATTTTAGGAATCACATATGTGAATCACAGTGTCTGGCCTGTAGGCTCCATGACTGCTTGTTGAAGTAAATATTTATCTTTAGAATCGTGTTTCTCATTAATTTTATTAATTATGTTAATTAGAACAATTAATGTTGTGTTACTACTATTGTTATTTATTCTAATAAATTCTACAATATGGTTTAGCCTTTTAAAAAATATTTTAAATTGTGTGCTTAAAAGAGAATCATTTATTGAAAGCAGAAACTGACACTTTATATCATCTATAAGGAGATGAAAAAATAAATAAAAGAACAACTAAGGACATGTCTGTTATAATTTGCATGATTTGAGGAGTTTTTACCCTTATATTAGGAAATAATAAACACCATTCCCTCCAGACTCTCCATCCGGAGATAATGTGTCATTAGGAAAAAGCTGGGGCACAGCTGGGTCGTAGACTAACCTCTACTCTTTACCCAAGTGTGACCGAATCCACCTGTGAGACATAAGACACATTTCCATGATCTGCTCATCAGTTCAACGTGGGTCCAATTAAAGCCTCATTTGCAGGAACTAATCATAGTTAGCTGCAAATTGGAGGAAATGCTACTCCAATCAAACGCATAATTCCCCTTTCCCTATGAGTTAAGTTTCCTGGTGTTATGTGACATTTAGCCGTTGGCATCACCCTCAAAATTATCCCTTTTGGGAAAGAATTATTGCATTAGGAATACAATTCTAACTCATGTTTAGTTTTAATAAAAACTAACTTGTTTTCCGCTCAGCATCTCCCAATCTTACTTTATAATATTTGCAAACTTCGATGTCAATTCAATCATTTCCCGTCTGATTATTGTATCCTGTGAACACGGATAGCAGTGGCTTCCATTTTTTATTTAAAATACTGACTTGACATATCCTTTCCAAAGGCTTTAGTCATATTATCTCATTTAATTCTCAAAGTAACCCCAGGAATTATTTATTTATTTTTTTTTGATGGTACCACATTTACAATTAAAAATAGCAATAACAACAACAAAGCAGAAGTTTAGGATGAGTCAGTAAATGGTTCACATTTGCATAATTAGTAAGTAGTAAAGCTGGCTGTTATTAGTGACTCTGTTTAGTTGCTTAGTCTGTACTGGTAATTAGTAAGATCTGCTGATTTTCAGGCCAATCAAGAGTGTGACACGGAGCAGGGCAGGAGCGGTCGTCACATCAACACTTAGCATTTCTGCAAGAACCGCCTCTTACAATCTGGATGCTTCAGGAATTTTAAGAATTGGAGAGGATTGGTCAGATTACTATCCTCTCTTAGCCATTCCAAACTTAAGAGACCCTTTAGGAAAGGGGCTGGCATATTATGATTATTAACATTTTAAGTGGTTGGAAAACAGAAGAATATTTTATGATACATGAAAACTATATGAAATTCCTATATCAGTTTGCATAAACCAAGTTTTACTGGAACACAGCCACACATTTATTTTTGTGTTGTCTGTAGCCACATCAGAAGAACTGGGCTACATTAGAAGCACGGAAGAATTGAGTGCTATGTCAGAAGAACGCAGTAGTTGCCACAGAGACCGTGTGGATCACAAAGTTCTAAAATATTTCTTATCTGTCTCTTTAGTTTGTTTCCTGTTTTGGGGTCCAGCCTAGTTGCTCTCTCCTGCATGAAGTCTTGCTTTAGTATTTCTTGCTTTGTTTCTTTTCCCTCCTCTGAATATAAATAGTATAGTACCTACAGTATCTAAACTATTGTCTACCATTTTATTTATACTGCCAGGACTGAAAGGCTTTAATTTCATCTCTTCCAATTGTGCTTGATGCTTGAAACCCTCTGTAGCAGCCCTGAACAATGGAACTTTCTACTGGATGATGTAAGTATCCTATAGCTGTGTGGCCAAATATGGTATATGTGGTGATATGTGGCTACTGAGCCATCGACATGTGGCTAGTGTGATTGAGGAATTCAATTTTGAAATTTATGCTAATTTAAATTTAAATTTGAACTCCTAGCCAGGCATGGTAGCTCACAGAAGGATCACTTGAGCCCAGGAGTTTGAGGTTGCAGTGATCTTTGATCTAGCACCAGTCCACTCCAGCCTGGTGACAGAGAAAGACCTGGTCTAAAATAAAATTAAATTAAAATAAAATAAACAAAATAAAATGTAAATTTGAGCCCCCGCATTGGACAGGGAAGGTCAAAAATTTCCCTGCTGAGCCATTTCCTAGTCTCAGCTGGAATGATTCAGTGCTAAGAAACTCAAGCCCTCCCCAGCGTTCCATTACATCTTTGGGCAGCTCTTGCTATTTGAACGTCTTCATGGAGAAATGTTTTCACTGAGACATGTTTCATTGAGAAACGTTTTCCAATAACTTGCATATCATTTTTAAAATTCTGCTGTTTATGGCCACGCAGAATAAACCTAATCTCCCCGATAGTGTCAATCCCTCGCGTAAGGAAGAGTACATGCCAATCTGCACAGGTATCTGCTTTGTTCTCTGAGATTGAACTGGAAAAATAAAGGAGATAGAACTGCACCAAGCAGAATGGAAGATATTTGATTGTTCCCTATTAAATATTTTATGCCCAGCATGGAAACTCTTTACTTTATTAGGGTCTAAGTCCTAGTGGGTGGCAGGGATTCCGCCACAAAAGACCAGATGTATCTTCTCTCAGTCTGCTGGAAGCTATGCCTCAGACATATGACCAAGGTTCTCTCTCTACCTTGAATTTGGAAAGAATGAGACAAATAGAACAGAGAGTAAGCGATAATTCATGGCACAGTGGCCAAGTGTGTTGGCAGCAATGTTCTAACTAGACCATCCCTGGCTTTGAACCTTGGCTATGTTATCGGTTTCCTAAACACTGAAAGTTCTGGTCCTTCTTACAAGCCTGGTTCTTGCCATTGCTTCTGTTGGCTCTATGACATATTTCCAGAAATTCTGTATTAGACTGTTCTTGCATTGCTATAAAAAAATACCTAAGACTGGGTAATTTATAAGAAAAGAGACTTAATCATTTCACGGTTCTGCAGGCTGTATAGGAAGCATAGCAGCATCTGGTTCTGCAGAGGCCTCAGGGAGCTTACAGGCAGGGTGGACGCAGGCACATCACATGGCAAAAGCAGAAGCGAGAGAGAGAGGGGGAAGAGGTACCATACACTTTTAAACGATCAGATCTTGCGATAACTCACTATTGCAGGGACAGAAACAAGGAGATGGTGCTAAACTATTCACAAGAAATCCATCCCCATGATCCAATCATCTCCTACAATGCTTCTCTTTTCCACCTTGGCTTTCAGAAAGGAAGGAGATTTAGAGAACAGGTTGGGTTTCTGTGTGTAGATGTTGTTCCTGGGTCACAGACCTGAAATGGAGGGCTCTGTGATTATTGGGAAGAAAAAGAAGCTGCAGGTATGTAAAGAATCATCTTCTATTCCAAGGCCACAGTTAAGGCAAGAGCTGGCCCTGACACTGTGAATCAATGATAAAATCTGTAGATATTGAAAACCCAGGAGGAATTACCCAAAATAAGATTGTTCTTAATGAGAAGTCTGGTTCTTCCAGGTGTTGTCTTGAATCTGTTGTCAGATAGATCCTAGTTCAAGGACATGTACTACGTGACCTTGGGCAAGTCACTGACTCTCTTTTGAGTCTCATTGTCTACATAACAGAAACGATAAGACTTGGTTTACAGAACGTTACTGTGGGTACTAGCAATGTAATACCAGCCAAACCATACAGGAATTCCCCAATGTGCCTTCCAAAAGCTTGTGTTAGAGATGTTCTTTCTCCATCCTGAAAGCCCAAGCTCTGTACAATTCTATTTCTTCCCTCTGACCCTGCCATCAGACTATGTTTCAAGAATAGATCACAGTGGTTTTATCACAAGGGTGTTTAAGAGGTCCAAGAAGTTGAATGATTCGTTCCAAAGCAGAATGATATTCTCCTTTGGGGACAGGTATCTCTCAAGCAAGAAGTTTCTGAGGGTCTTGCAGCTCCATTGACAGTTCTTGCTCATTTCTTTTGCCAGACCAGCAGAGAAATGAACGAAGGGCTCCTTAAAGTCTAAGGTTGCACTCTATGAACTGCTCTGATAAGAGAAGGAAATTACAAATTTTTGTTGGAAGTGGAGCATGTGCCCTCAGGGGACTCTCAGGCAATGGGCTAGATATAGACATAGGGAACATGACTATATTGCAGTGGGTGCTCTCCAAAACAGATGTGTCCAAGATGTCCAGTGGGACACACAGCCGGAGGTAGTTTATTCTGCCAGGGAAGCATCAGATGCAACTGGCATTTAAGTTGGATCTTCGGAGATTAACTCATTCTTCGAGCAGAAAAAAGTCTGGAATGGTTAATGTGGTTTATGAAGGCATATGTGAGGATGCAAATGGCAGGAGTAAAGGCCCAGGGCAGAAGTGGATCATACAGGTCACGAAAATCCTGCCACTCATTTCCATATGCAGAGCCCACTGCTGAGTGTCTGACCATCTGAGAGCTCTGCACAAGTCTTTGTAAAGTGAAACAGCAATGTGTTCAAAATCATGCAATGCCATGCATTCTAGTGAGGGGGCTCCTACTCTGAGTGTGAGGTGGTATTTGATGGTCCAGCTGGTCCTTAGTGACTCTCACTCTACAAATGGTAAAAGGAAAGAGGAGAAAAGAAGGAGGAGCAGGAGGAGGGGAAAAACTAGGAGGCAGCTCTGGAAATGCAGCAGGTTACCTAGTATTGCAAGGAGGAGATAAATGGAGGAAGGTGCTCTCAAATAGAAACAAGTTAAGGGGTAAGTAGAGGAGAAAAAAATGGAATAAACTTGTATTTGACATTTACCTATTTTGAGAACTATGCAGCTAATTTATGGTGATTGCTTCCAAAAAGATATGGAAGTCTTGATTGTTTCAATGACTGATCTACAAACATAATGAACATCGACATATTTAGGGCAAGATATATGGCCAGTTCTGATATGGTAACAAGAAAGCAAGCAGCATTTTTTGAGTGTCTTCTATGTGCCCAACACATTATCACATTGAACCCTCACAAAATCTTCTCAGGGAGGTATGATTGTCAGCCCTCTGTGAGGGTACGAAAACCTGCAAAAAGGATATGAGTTACAAAATACATCAACTGCTATGCCGGCTGACTGCATATATCAAATAGATACTTCTATGGGCCAGCTGAACCTCAGGCAAAGGGTCTGTTGTGGGTGTGGAGGGGATGCTGCCATGATCTATATGCAGGCACTAGCTCCCAAAGGGGTCTGTGACTTGTGCTCTAAGTAATCCAGTCTTAATCTGAAAGCAATGAAATGTCATTAAAAGTTTTAAACCCGGGAATGCAGTCATACTTTTTCAAAATTCTGGAGGATCAATCCAGCAACAACTTACAGGATGCATTAGAATGACGTAAGACAGGAGGCAGAAAAAATCAGCCAGGAAGCAGCAGCAGGAATCTAGGCAGGAAATGGTGGAAGGTGACGAGAGAGCAGTGGAGATTAAGAGCAGGGGCTCAATTCAAGAGCTGGAAAAGTGACAGACTGAGGATAAATCCATGGTTGGAGACAAGGTGCTGGAGGAAGGGAGGAGAATTGGTTGGCTTTGAGTTTGAGTTTGCATTTCAGAATGGATGACTGTCAAGCACACACATAAGACAAGGTAAAGGCAAGGAGAGGACCCACCTGGAATGGGCAGTGAAAACACATCTAAGCACTCATAGACTGGATTATTTATGACCTACATAGTGAGAGGAAATCCAAGCAAAGGTGCCAGCCCTCCGTCATCCTTGTCCTACACATCATAAAAGACACCAAAACAATAGGGGCAGCCTGACTGCAGTCCAAGTTATGGGATACCTAGTGTTGTTGGCGGAATAGTATCCCCCAAAAGTCATGTCTATCTAGAATCTGAAAAATGTGACCTTACTCAGAAGTGGGATTTTTGCTGATGTAATTATCAAAAAGAACCTTTAAGTGGTATCATAGATTTCAGGCAGTCCCTAATTCCAGTGATCAGTGTTTTTATAAAAAGAGAAAGCCGGCCGGGCGCAGTGGCTCACGCTTATAACCCTAGCACTTTGGGAGGCCGAGGTGGGCAGATCACTTGAGGTCAGAAGTCTGAGACAATCGTGGCCAACATGGTAAAACGCTGTCTCTACTAAAAATACAAAAATTAGCTGGGTGTGATGGCTCACACCTGTAGTCCTAGCTACTTGGAGGCTGAGGCAAAAGAATTGCCTGAACCCAGGAGGCAGAGGTTGCAGTGAGCCAAGATCACACCACTGTGCTCCAGCCTCGGTGACAGAGCAAGACTTCGTCTCAAAAAAAAAAAAAAAAAAAAGAAAGAAAGAAAGAAAGAAAGAAAAGAAAAATAAAAGAAAACGAAGACAGAAAGGCCACGTGAAGACAGAGACAGAAACTGGAATGATGCTTGCACCAGCCAAAAAATACCGAGATCCAATGCTGGAAGAGACAAGAGAGCGCCTTCTCAAGAACCTTCAGAGTGATGGTAGCCATGCCAACTAATTTAAGGAAAATTATGCTAATTTTCCTTCGGGTTGGTAAATTTCATACCAGCTACCAATGTCAGGTAATTAACCCAAATTAATAAAACCTGGTGTAAAGTGTGTTTAGGATTCTTACCTCAATAAAGCTAAGCTTTAGCTAAACTGTAAAAAGCTGCAGCTAAAGTAAAAATAAGCTATGAGAGTGACTTTAATATTCTGAGAAACAACGCTGAGACCAACACTGGGATTACACTCCCACTATGCTGAGCCATAGCCCAGGTAATGTTAGGGCAAGGGGTAGCTTATGAGTGGAAGGAAATGGGCTACATTAAATTCCATCCATTTACTTGAGGAATGTTGGCGTCCACAACTGTAAAAGAATAAATTTATTTTGTCTCAAGCCACCAAATTCATAGTGATTTATATAGCAGCACTAGGAAGCTAGTGCACCCCGTTTCTAAGGAGCCAATTCTGAGCTGTGGATGCAGCTCTATTCTTCTATCCTGTACTTCACAAGGATCCAGGGGACGATGAGAAAGGTTCATGGTAGCCTCTCGGGGAGAGAGGGAGGGGAGTGGGAGATGGTTCGTGGCCTCCTTACAAGCCTCCTGCCTCCTCCCGTCCCGGGGTCACATGGCGCTCTTCAAGAATTCTACTCAGTGCAATTCGAGCTGTTGCCCATGTGAGTTAGTGCAATGTTTCCAAGGCACTGTGGTGGAGCCATTCTCCTGGTGATGGTGTGCTCTGAGCTGGACTCACTACCAGAGACACGGCCTGGCACTTAGTTACAGAAGATCATGACCTCACTTCTGAGACGGTCTTGGAATTCTCTAACCTAAAATCACAGTCACATTCTCTGATGCTGAGAATGCGTGAACCACAGAAGCTGGGTCACACACACCCACGTAAGTCTCTTCAGCTAACAAGAACCTGGTTTAATGCACAGGGATGATAACTGAACACACTTCCAATGCCTCTGCCACCTTGCTTACGGGCACAGCCTACCTGTGGGCTAGGTTTGCTTTGATCACCATCAATATTGCTTGAACCAATCCCCTGCTAAGGACTTCTTTGCTGACTCAACCACCCCACAGTGACTAGGGAGTTGCCAGCTCCCCGCCACCAGGTGGGGCTCTGATTTTTTCCCTCTCCCTACCAAGTGGGGTACTGATCCCTTCCCTCTCCCCCACGCAGATGCGGCTCTGATCCCTTTCTTCTTCCGCCCTAGGTGAGCCTCTGATCCCTTCCCTCTCCCACCCAGTTGGGCCTCTGATCCTTTCCCCCTCCCCACACCAGGTGGGCCTCTGATTTTTTTCCCTCTCCCCGCCCAGGTGGGACTCTGATCCCTTCCTTCTCCACTCCCTGGCTGGGTCTCTGATTCCTTTATCTAACTCAACTCCCCGCCCCAGGGTGGGGCTCTGATGCCTTCCTTCTCCACTCCCTAGCTGGGTCTCTGATTCCTTTATCTAATTCACCTCCCCGCCCCAGGGTGGGACTCTGATCTCTTCCGTCTGGCAGTAAATGAGGCTTTGATGCCTTCCCTCTCAGTGTATCAGTGAGGTTTACTCTCATATTGGGCAGGTTCTTCCAGTGCCTGATGGCTTTTGATGTCTTCAAATTGCACAGCTTCATATTGGAGTCATTCGTCATCTCCCTTATTTCCTGGGCTGCCCATGGATTAAATGTCATGGTACTAGTAACATCTGAACCATGCTGGTGATTATTCCCTTTGGTTCCTGTTTTAGCCTATCCAGTTGCCTTTACCAGCATGACGCTCAGTGACAAACTCCTGTAATCTAAGGTCTCTTCAAACTCAGTGGCTTAACTGTCCTGGCTGTCTTATCATTTCCATGCACGTATTTTTGAAGTTTGTGGTATAATGGGAGAGTTAATCATAAGAACTTGAGGCCACAATGTCTAGATTTGACTTCTGTGTTTGCTGCCCACTAGCTCTGTCTTCTTAGATAAATTATTGAACATCTCTGGGCCATGGTTTACATACAGGGATAATATAAGAATTGAATGAGTTAATATAAATCATCTAAAACATTGTCTGCCACATAGTGGAGTCTGGAACTCTAGGAATATTAGCAAAGAAGAAGATGACATTGATGGCAGTGATGATATGAACTCTGACAATGTCAATCCTGACCATGTTTCCCCTATGCCTGTAACTTTGCATTATCCTCTAGGAAGGCAGTTACTGTCTTGTAAGTATTAAAACTGTCCTTTTTTTTTTTTTTTTTTTTTTTTTTGCACCGGCATATTATGAATTCCCTGAGGGCTACAGTCTTGTTTTATTTATCCTTACATTCCTGGCACTAGGTAGAAAGAGCTTTAGCAAAATTATTGTCCTCACTCCCCTCTTCACCTTACTAATTCTTTAATAGGATGTGCAAATGGGCCCGATCAATGTGAAAGAAAAATGAATGCTTCAGGAATTTAAATAATTAGGTGGTGTAAGTATAAAATATTTCTAAACCAAAACCCTGAGTTATAGATTGGATAGCAATTATATGAGCAGTTTGAAAATATAAAGCCCATATTGTATGTTTTTCTATTGCCAGAAATATATTGAGTAGAATTGTACACTGTTTTTTTTCCTTCTCTTTAGAGGTTATTTAACTCTATCAATCTTATTTTCAGTTTAATTATGAAACCAACACGCCAAACATACCATACATCCAAAAACAAATTTAGCCTTCTGAATATTAATTAACATTGTTTCAAAGAGACGGCTGCTGTTTATCATTGATTTAAATTAAATATTGAGAAGGAAATTAAAGAGATTTTTATTTCATTTATTCAGCAGCAACATTACAGTTTATACAAATGAAGGCATAATTAAACAGCCTGCCATTAAATTACAATCTGCATCTCATGTAAGCAAACATATTAAAATTGAAAATGCTTGTCATGAATATAAAACCAGCCTGCTTGAATAAGAATTACTCTGAATGTATGATGCACATTTAGCAATCGTTTTGTTTAATTTCCAAAATGTACTGTGGCACTTTTGATGTGACCGGTTGCATTGACTTCAGTGTTTGCTGCCCACTAGCTCTGACAGGTTGCATTAATTCTGAGACATATTTGATAATAATGACTGTAAGATTACAAATAATAGCTAATGATGTGGTAATCCCTGGTAAGCACTTAACTCACACTAAGTAATTTAATTCATGAGGTGAGTATCATTACTATCTCTTCTAGAAAGTGTCTTTTTTGTTTGTCTGTTTGTTTGATGGTTTAGTTTGAGAGAGGAAGAAATTAAAGTCATTAGGGAGCAGCGACAGGACGAGGCGAGGGCACCCACTCGCTGTAAGCCCTGATGAGTATAACGTGCAAAAGAAGCGAACAGAGTCCCCTTGAGATGCTGTGGCAGAGAATCCAATGCTGAGAGTCAGGTTACAGTGGGAGCAAGAAGGTACACAGGCCGTTCAGCAAAGTGAAGCTTCTAGAAAAAGACTAGTTCTGGGAATCACTTCTTTAAGTGTGTACTCACTTAAAGAACTAGTCCAGAATACATTGATAGAGTTAAATAGGATTATTTTCCAAAATTATTTTTCTAACAGCATTTCTTTACATTAGATGGATGACTTGAATAGATTGCTTAACTCTCTGAGTTTTCACTTGCTCATCTACCAAGGGAAGATGATATTTACAACTCACCCCAAAAACCACAGGGAATAGCACATAAATGGTGTCTGGTATCTAGAAGAGGCTCAAAGAGTACACTTATTAAATGCTTAAAAATTTAGACTAAAATTTAAAACAGCTTGCAAGAGAGATGTCCTTTCATAACTGTGAATCAAGAAATAGTTCTGAGTGGACAGCATGGGGTCTCAGAGAATTGATCATCCGTTACCCTGCCTCTGTCTTCCTTCCCTAGTCCCATACCTCCTTGATATCTGGGGGGTATGTTTTGCATTCAGAATGGCCCCCAGTAATGTATAATCCTTTTAAGGATGCACGATCCAGGAATGCTGAGCAGGGTTAAAAACGCACAAAGCAGTAAAAAGAAATTTAAAAAATAAATAAATAAATGAGCAAGCAGCTTACCCACAGCCATCCTAATAATCACCAGATGGTAATTGCGGACAATAGATGTGACGTAAAATGCATTGATCTGACCAAGCAAAATTGGACTCGGGGAAAATACATTTAAACAAAGGAATTTAATGGTGAGGATGTATCTTGGGAAGGGAAGTGAACCTTGTTCCCAGATGGGTCTTCTAATATGACACATAAAAATTAAACTTCTATAGCTGGCATCAGGTTGGGTGCTGATTTACGCTTCAGGCATCCAAAGTTCCTCTGCTTCTTTAGTACAGCAATTGTCGGGCTTCATGATGAGTCAAGGTATATGGCATTCGGCAATGGCTGCTCCACATTTAGCCCCAACGAAGCTCTCTTCTCTATAAATAAAATAATGCTTTATCTTTCAAGGTTCTTCCTTTTCAAAGCAGTCTCAGCTATCTCGACTTTCTCATAATTCATGTATTCATGCCACATATCTTCCAGAGGCCCCAAAGAGTCCCACTGGAGTTTTGTTGAGTGCTGGGAAGGCAGCAGTGGACAGACAGCTACTCCCCTCAGAGTTCATCATTCACTCTTCCAGAGACTCCATGTACATGTCAAATAGGTTTTCTCTTCAAATATTATTGGTTATGCCTTGTGTAAATTTTTTTTTGTGTTTTTTTTGTTTTTTTTTTTTTTTTTTTTTTTTTTTTGAGATGGAGTTTAGCTCTTGTTGCCCAGGTTGGAGTGCAATGGCGCGATCTCGTCTCACTACAACCTCTGCCTCCCAGGTTCAAGCGATTCTCCTGCCTCAGCCTCCCTAGTAGCTGAGATTACAGGCATGTGCCACCAGGCCCGGCTAATTTTGTATTTTTAGTATAGTTTGGGTTTCTCCACATTGGTCAGGCTTGTCTCAAACTCCTGATCTCAGGTGATTCACCTACCTCAGCCTCCCAAAGTGCTAGGATTACAGGCGTGAGCCAACGTGCTCGACCTGTGTCAATTTTTAAATGACTTTCTTGAGGTGTGATTGACATACCAAAAGCTGTACCTATTGAATGCAGAGCATGATGAATTTCGGGATAAGTAGACACCCATGAGACTATCATCACAGCTGTGAATTATCCATCACCTCTAGAAGTTTATCCCCTTCTCTTAATTTTTATTTTTTTGTGTGTGAGCGATATAATACTTAATGTAAGATTTACCTTCTTACCAAAGTTTTAAGTGTACTCTACAGTTGAGTTGATATGGTTGATATGGTTTGGCTGTTTGCCACCCAAATCTCACCCACATGTTGTGGGAGGGACCAGGTGGGTAGTAATTCAGTCATGGGGGCAAGGTTTTCCTGTTCTGTTCTCATTATAGTTAATAAGTCTCACAAGATCTGATGGTTTTAAAAAGAGGAGTTCACCTGCACAATCCATCTCTCTCTCTGCCTGCTGCCATCCATGTAAGATGAGACTTGCTCCTCCTTGCCCTCTGCCATGATTGTGAGGCTTCCCCAGCCACAGTGGTCTCAAATGGAGATGAGGAACGTGTTGGGAACTGCAGAAAGGTGACTTTTGTTATGGTTTAGCAAAGACACTGGTGGCATTTTGCTCCTGCCCTAGGGCTCTGTGGAACTTTGAACTTGAAAGAGATGATTCAGGGTATCTGACGGAAGAAATTTCTAAGCAAAAAAGGATTCAAGAGGTGACTTGGGTGCTGTTAAAGCCATTCAGTTTTATAAGGGAAACAGAGCATAAAAGTTCAGAAAACTTGCAGCTTGACAATGCAATAGAAAAGAAAATTCCATTTTCTGAGGAGAAATTCAAGCCGGCTATAGCAATTTGCATAAGTAATGAAGAGCCAAATGTTTATCCCTAAGATAATGGGGAAAATGTCTACAGGACATGTCAGAAGTCTTCATGGCAGCCCTTGCCATCACAGGCCCAGAGGCCTAGTAGGGAAACATGATTTAATGGGCAGGGCCCAGTGTCACTTTGCTTTGTGCAGCCTAGGGACTTGATGGCCTATGTCCCAGTCACTCCAGCTGTGACTGAAAGGGGCCAATGCAGAGCTCGGGCCATGGCTTCAGGGGGTGTAAAGCCCCGAGCCTTGGCAGCTTCCATATGGTGTTGAGCCTGTGGTTGCACAGAAGTCAAGAATTGAGGTATGGGAACCTCCATCTAGATTTCAGAAGATGTATGGAAATGCCTGGATACCCAGGCAGAAGTTTGCTGCAAGGGTGGGGCTCTCATGGGGAACCTCTGCTAGGGCAATGTGGAAGGAAAATGTGGGGTACAAGGCCCCACACAGAGTCCCTGCTGGGGCACTGCTTAGTGGAGCTGTGAGAAGAGGGCCAACGTCCTCCAGACCACAGAAGAGTAGATCCATTGACAGCTTGCACCGTGCACCCGGAAAAGCCATAAACACTCAACAACAACCCGTGAAATCATCCAGGAGTGAGGGCTATACGCGCAAAGTCACAGGGGCAGAACTGCCCAAGACCATGGGAACCCACCTCTTGTACCAACATTACCTGGATGTGAGACATGGAGTCAAGGGAGATCATTTCGGAGCTTTAAGATTTGACTGTCTCACTGGATTTTGGACTTGCATGGGGCCTGTAGCCCCTTTGTTTTGGCCAATTTCTCCCATTTGAGATAGCTGTATTTACCCAATGCCTGCTACTCCCATTGTATCTAGGAAGTAACTAACCTGCTTTTGATTTTACAGGCTCATAGGCAGAGGGGACTTGCCTTGTCTCAGATGAGACTTTGGACTGTGGACTTTTGAGTTAGTGCTGAAATGAGTTAAGTCTTTGGGGAACTGTTGGGAAGGCATGATTGGTTTTGAAATGTGAGGACGTGAGATTTGGGAGGGGTCGGGGTGAAATGATATGGTTTGTCCCCACCCAAATCTCATCTTGAATTCCCACATGTTGTGTGAGGGACCTGGTGGGAGGTAATTGAATCACGGGGGCAGATCTTTCCTGTGCTGTTCTCATACTGATAATAAATAAGTCTCATGAGAGCTGATGGTTTTAAAAAGGAGAGTTTCCCTGCACAAGCACTCTCTCTTTTTTGTCAACATGTGAGATGTGCCTTTCACCTTCCACCATGATTGTGAGGCCTCCCAACCACATGGAAATGTAAGTGCATTAAATCTTTTTCTTTTTTAATTGCCCAGTCTCTGGTATGTCTTTATCAGCAGTGTGGAAACAGACTGATACAATAGTATTTTTAACTATAAGCACCATGCTGGACGTAAGATCTCTAGGACTTATTTTACACAACTGAAACTTCATACCCTTTGACTAATACTTACTTTTCTGGATTGCCAAGCCCCTCTTCCAGTGTTATTGACTCTTTGCAGTGAACACCAATTTTTCTGTAGGGCTTCCCCACCCCGCAGGGCCCCTTAGTGCTCACTCTCTGACAGCCCCCAGTCCATTTGGTTACAGTAGAAAAAGTCATGGATAAACATACCATGACCTAGCCTTCTCTCCATGCCCTACAGCTGATGAACCAGGAACAGGATCCTGATCCAACCCATCAGAAATTGGGACTAAAAGACTTCAGATAGTCTGACTGCACTATTGAGTGAATATTGGTAGTTGATGACTGACTGACAGCTACTTCCTGCCATATTGACTGGAAAACAGTGGCAGTTGATATGCTGATCTGAGAAAGGACTCCCTGGTAGAGTGGACTGGTCCTCTATTGCAGTCTGTGCTCAAGGGTCAGCTGTAGCCCTACCCTTGGAAGCTGCGATGCATTCCTTCAACAACGGAATCAATTCTTATTTTTCTTGAACAAACTGAAATAGGTTATTAAGACCTGTGTCCAACAAATATTATCTTAAAACCTCAGCAAATACAACTTAAAGGGTTTTTTGTTTTGTTTTGTTTTGTTTTCTATTTCGTGTTACAGGAAGCCTCAATTCAAAATTCTGTTGGTCAGACTGGGTCCAAATAAACAAGTGGTTTGGTGAATTGTTTTTATCCATTTTCGAGTGTGATTTATTGATTTAAACCCTCAAAGTATCCTCTGCAACACTCTCTTGAGAAACAGTTGTGAACTTTCTGATTGTAAGGCTTTTTTCCAGGGGCTAACATTTGGTTAAAAAAATAGTTTTGAAAACACAACTTCAACCTAAAATTTTTTAGGTCTATAAGTTAAAAAAAATTTTAGGTCTATAAGTTTAAAAAAATAAAGGGTGGGGCCAGACGTGGTGGCTCACATCTGTAATCCCAGCACTTTGAGAGGACAAGGTGGGCAGATCTCCTGAGATCAGGAGTTCGAGACCAGCCTGGCCAACATGGTGAAACCCAGTCTCTACTAAAAATAACAAAAATTAGCCAGGTGTAGTGGCAGGCACCTGCAATCCCAGCTACTCGGGAGGCTGAGGCAGGAGACTCTCTTGAACCTGGGAGGCAGAGGTTGCAGTAAGCTGAGATTGTGCCATTGCACTCCAGCCTGGGTGACAAGAGCGAGACTTCGTCTCAAAAAAAATAATAAAATAAAGGATATAGCTTGAATGAGAGAAGAGAAAAATAATCTGTCATTAACTAGACAGGATTTTTAAAAAATATTTTTCCCTGTTGGAGAGTATTTCCCTATCTTCTAGAACAGCAGAACACACAAGTGATTTTTAGTAGAAGACCCAACATTGAGTCTGAGAAATCATGGTCCAAGAATTTAACCTTCCTTCTGTGAGCTCCTGGCCTTGCTTTGTCTCAGCTATCGATACATGAAGACGTGGAGAGTTTCAATTAGAAATAATTTGGTCACTGGGCGTGGTGGCTCATGCCTGTAATCCCAGCACTTTGGGAGGCTGAGGTGGGTGGATCAAGACGGGGAGTTCAAGACCAGCCTGGCCAAAATGGTGAAACTCCATCTCTACTAAAAATATAAAAATTAGCCAGGTGTGCTGGTGGGCACCTGTAATCCCAGTTACTCAGGACACTGAGGCAGGGAACTGCTTGAACCCTCAAAGCAGAGGTTGCAGTGAGCCGAGATTGCACCACAGCACTTCAAACTGGGCGACAGTATGAGACTCCATCTCAAAAAAAAAAAAAAAAAAGGAAAGAAAGAAAGTTTGGTTACCATTTATTTACCTCTGTAACTCAACTAAAAGATAAACTTCAGGCCTTTCAGGAGCTTCTGGAAGCTCCCATTCTTATACAAAATTATGACTCCATTCTAGTAGACTCTACTAGGACACCCAGAATGGGCACTACCTACTCCATTCACATCTCTGCTCTCTCTTTTCCAACAGAGATTCAGTTTCGTACTATTGTATTCTGCCTTAACTCTCTTTATCAACTCTGCTCTACATTTTCTGGGGCCAATCATCACTTCTTCCAATTTTTCTCTTTCATTTTTTTTTAAATTATTTTTTTCTCTTATCTCATTCAAGATGCACCCTTTTTGAAAAAAACTTACAGAAATTCCTTCAGTTGGCCAACTCAAAATTACTCCTAGCAAGAAACAGTGTACCAGGACTCAGGTATTTTCCCTCACGGTCCAGCGATTTTGTCCTGTGTTCCATGGGATCATATGCTTGCCTGGTCATCTATCATCACTGCTTTTCCTTCTCAGATTCTAAAGCAATTTGATAGTCTTCCATGTCCTACATTGACAGAGACTAGGGGAAAATCATTTTCTTCAGTAGAAAACATTTAGTTGCATGTAAATCTGGCTGCAAAAAAGCAAATATAGTGGGTCTTGCTAAATGATGGTTAAAATTGGATTGTTTCCATAGGCATTTGGTGGAATCTGTAATTACCTCTCAAGAGCCATATCCTGGAAAGTTGCTTTTTTATTATTTCCTTTCATTTCTTTCCAAACTAACAGTGACTGCAAATGTCTCTAGATCTGGCTGTGACTCCTCCTAATACAACCAGTTGTTACAAAGCAAAATCATTAGCATGATGAAAAATTAATTAGAAAAGTCTGTTGCAATTTATAAATATGCATTTGTGGTTAAATAAATCCAAAGTTTTGAATTTGGCTTGGTGCCCTTAGGGTGGATATTTTGCATGCTTGGAGTGTACCAAACAAGAAACCTAATCAGATTGGTTCTGCCATAAATGGAAGCCATTTATTTGGCCCTAATTGGGATCTAAAAAGTTATTAAAGCGTATTTTTGGAGTTTGTTCAAATTAATTACTGTGAAGCCAATGGATTTATAGGCAAGTTATTTTCTCAAAACATTTTTTTCTGAACCAGCTGTACCTTGTTCTAACAAATGAAAATTATATGAATAGAGCAAATATAATGAGCTATCACAGATGGAAGGAGAAGTGGAGTGACCTAGGTTTAAGGCAGAAATTTGGGAGGCTATAAAATAAAATAGGTGTTTTTGCATTCATGCTCTCAGGGCCCCATTCACTAATCTTTCTACCGCATTTCCACTGGAAGAAACAAAACACATTTACTGCAAAGAGGAGGGAGCACCTTGCTATTCAACTGATTTTGAAGAAACATAGCTTTATGTTCTAAATCTAGACTTGTCCTTACTATATAATAAGCAGGCAAGTAAAAGTAGCTTTAATTTCTTAAGCCTCTGATTTATATGGCTGGATGGGCTAGGATACTCTACATCCAGGTTAAGAGATTCAGGATAGATTTGACTTGTGATTTAGAATTTTTAGTGAGAGAGAAGTCTAGGTATTTATAGTCCTTATTCTTTCTCTAAATTCTGTATATTATCTATCTGGGTTGGAATTACAATTTGCAACAAATGGCATTCATGATTATCTTAATAAATATTTCTATTTTAATTACAGGCACCTATTAGCATATGACATTGATGTCACCTTTAATCCTGGTGATGACTACTATAGAACTCCTGGCTCCCTAAACCCAGTGACTACAGCCTTGAAGCTACTGGTGGCAATTGCTTGATTCATAGAATCATATTAGGAGTCAATATCAAATGATCAAATCTTCCCTGGGAATGGTGGACTTCTAAGGAGACGTAAGCATACTCATATCCATTCGCTCTACACACATTGCCATTGTAGATGATGTTCTGCATCTAGTAGTCTAAGAAGTAACAAGATGTGTGCACTTTCTACAGGTTTGTTTCCCAGAATTCATCCAAATAAATTTTGTAAAATAGATGAATTTTCGGAGTTATTTTTGTACAAGGATCAGCAAACATTTCTCATCAGCTTCTGATTTTTATTGTCCTCCTCCATTCTATCTCCCTGGTATTGTTCTCCTTACAATATAAGTTTCTTTCTGGGGTGATTTAAATAGCTGTCAGCCTTTTCTTAAGCACAACCAATCATGTTTCCAACTAGGCCCTCTCCAACTTATTGAAATAAAAAGAAAATAAAATTACACAAGAAATCATCCATATTATAACATGAATACCACATTATAAGCTTCAAAAGTCAGGAATGATTTTTATAAAAATACAATTTGCTTCAACTTGAAAGAGTATTTGGGAGTGATATGTAACTCAACCAATAATTACTCAAGGAATAAATAAGTAGGTGTAAAACCACCTTACTGAAGTATGTTGCACTCTACTGTTTGAGAGAGACTTGAGAACACATCTCAGATGTTTTGTATTTGCAGAACAGGTCTGAAGGTACAGGTGGTTTTCTAAAAACAGGAAAAAAAGAAAAAAAATGGCGATGTCCCAGCTGAAATCCATTTCCCTAAACAGAAGCTATTATTGGAGCCTTACCCCTAATTTCACTTCCAACAAAGGATAAGAAATATCCAAAGAAAAATGTGGGTGATGGGTGAACGAGAAAACACTCTGCTAAGAGTTATTTTTGAAGCTTCAAACAGAAGGCCACAGTCAGGAGGAAACTCATACAATGATTCACCAAGTACTCCAACTTAGCATCGCGTAAGAAAGGCGGGACCTCTGAGAATCTGGAATAAACAGATACTTGAGTGGAATTCTGCCTGGAGCCTGCAATAGAAGAGAACATTGAGGCTGACTGTGGCATTTCCTGCAGACTCATGGATGAGATTTAAGTGATCTTAATAAGCTCCCAGAAAGTAGGTCCTGGTAAAAGCAAATGTAAATTCTATCTGGAAAAAAAAATGTTCCAAATGCAGCCCCTTGGAACTTCTACAGATTAAATTTTTAAGATGTGATTTTATAAACAAAAATTATAAAATATGCAAGAAAATTGTTAGCAGACACAAAAGCAATATAAAAACACTCTACCCGCCGCATCCACTCAATGATTTTAGATACTGGAAATAACAGATGCAGAATGCAAAATAGCTTATGAGATCTTTGAAGAAACAAATGACTGTTAAAAACTAGCAAGGAGCAAGTCACTATCTGTTATAAGCTGACTGTATTCCTCCTCAGAAAATTTCATATTCAGGAGTCCCAATCCCCAGTACATCAGCATGTGACCTTTTTTGGAAATAGGGTTGTTGCAAGTGTAATTAGTTAAGATGAGGTAATACTGGAATAATGTGAGGTCATGATGGTTAATTTTATGTGTCAATTTGACTGGACTACAGGATGCCCAGATATTTAATCAAACATTATCCTAGGTGTGTCTGTGAGGGTGTTTCCAGATGAGATTAACTTTTGAATTAGTTGGCTAAGCAAAACAGATTGCCCTCCCCAATGAAGGTGGGCCTTATCCAATCTGTTGAAGACTTGAATAGAATTAGGAAGAATATGCTCCCTTTGTATGGCTGTCTTTGGGCTGGGACACTGGTCTACTTCTGCCTTAGGACTCAGAGTAGAAACTTACACTATCAGCTCTCCTTGTTCTAAGGCCTTTGGTCTAGAACAAGAACTGTATTGTTAGCTCTGTGGGGTCTCCTGCTTGGCAACTGCAGATCTTGAGGAGTCTCAGCCTCATATCCATCTGAGACAATTACACACACACCCATAAACACATGCTCATATACACACACACACAGACACCACATACACACACACACACACACACACACGTTCTATTGGTTCTGATTTTCTGGAGAACCTAGACTAATATACAGCAATAAACCCAATTTGACTGCTGTTGTTATAAAAAGCGGGAATTTAGAAATAGACACATGTGCACAAAAGACACTGTGTGAACATGAAGGCAGAGACTGGGGTGATGCATGCACAGGCGAAGAGACCCCAAAGATGACCAGAAAACCACTAGAAGGTAGGAAGAGAGGTATAAAGCAGATGTTCCCCCATGGCCTCAGAAGGGTCCAACCCTGTCAACACCTAGAACTTGCCATCCTTGCTTCAACAACTGTGAGGCAATAAATTTCTATTTGATTGGTGACAGTGTTACAGCATCGTGACTATAGGAATCCACTATCCAAGCAACAGGAAATTTATTTTAAAATAAATAAATGTAACTTTGGGGAATAGTAATGGAATTGTTCAGATTTAAAACACAGCAAATAGTGTATCAGCCAGGGTTATGTGCGTGAGTTAGAAACCAACAATTTTAGGAGCAGGCAGGATTTAATTCGAGGAAATCGGTCGATTTTTGAATCATTTTTGTTTCCTGAAATGGCTCACAAACCACTCCGCACTGACCGACCACCGTTAGTGCTAAGCCAGAATCAATAAATTACTTCCATGGCCACCACGATACATGCTGCTCATTTTCAGAAAGCCAGAGAATGAAGAAAGCTCTGACCTAAGGATGAGGGTGGCAGATCAGGAAGACAGATCCACGGTCACCACCATTGCCATTGAGTGTCAGGACTGAGGGAGCTGGAGAGGTGACAATGCCATGTCACAGGTGATCCTCGCATTCCTGAGACCCTACCAGCCTGCAGCAACAACCAGGTCCCCACCTCAATTCTACATTTCAAATCTCATGCAAAAACATCTAGCACCCTACTTGTAATACAGTCCTTGAAATATAGTCATTTTCTCTTTTAAGGTTTCTACCCAGAAAGTAGCTTGAATGTGAAATGAGTGAGTCCACCCAGCGTACACAGCAGAGGGAGGCTAAGGAATGGGTTAAACGCAGCAGAAGACAGAACTAGCGTGCAGAACAGAACACAGACCCAAACAAGTGTTCAGAATGCTTATTGATTTGAGGTGATGGGAAATATAAATAGATTAAAGGACGTTGAGAGGAGAATATGAATATCTAAGTTTATATCTATTTGTATCCTAGAAGCAGGGAGAACAGAAAATGCGTATTATTTAAAATTAGAGTTTCTGATAATTGTTAAATCCTGTGAGAAACATGAATCACAAATATAAGAAACACAAGGCATGCAAAAGAGGATAAATAAAAAGAAATTCAACCCTGGACACATTGCCTTGAAATAGCTGCATACCAAAAACAAAATGACAACCTTACAAATAGGCAGAGAGAAAAGTCATACCATTTATTAAAGGATGATAATTAGACAATAGTAATGTCCCAAAAGCAAACAAACAAACAAACATACAAACAAAAAATCAGGAAACGATATCGTCAAAGAACTAAGATAAAATAACTACCAATGAAGAACCGGATATTCACAAAACTCAGTCTCAAAACTAAACACACTTTCAGATATGCAAACAAAAATCAGAATGTGTATCCTTAATAGAGTTATTTATCTCAGAAAATAATAGATTATTTCAGATTTATTTATTTGATTTTATAATAGAGTATTTCTTTCAGAAAAATAAACTACAGAAGGAAGATCTTAAAACAAAAGGATAAACAATCCCAAAAGGTGTATAAACATAAGTAAATACAAACAGACAGTGCCTAAAGAAAATAATCATAATAATAATCATAATATTGTCAAATCTGTGGTTTATAAAATAAGTCAAAACAAAAACTTTGAAAAAATATCATTTGTAAATCATAAGAGTAATAAAATCCTATCTTGTTGGAAAGAGTGAGTAACCAAGATAAATTACCCAGTGTAAAACTCCAATGGCAACAATTGAAAGAATATAAATGAAGTGTTTAACATAAAGTTCAGTAGAATAAAGTGATATAAACAAAATTTTAAAAAAATAGAGTAAAAGTCATTAGTTCAAAAGAAGGAAAGTAAAGGTGAGGGGACAATCAAGCTTAACAAAAAGTGGAAGATTATAATAAATTAAAAATTCCTAAAATAAGTCCAATATTCTAAATAATATAAATAGAACAAACTATTTATTTAAAATACATTAAAATGAGATTTTTAAACAACCACAATAATCTTTTGTTTGTAAGAGATCAAGCCCAGAGATACTGAAATTAAAAATATGGAAAAAGGTGGCCAGGCATGGTGGCTCATGCCTATAACCCCAGCACTTTGGGAGGCCGACATGGGTGGATCCTCTGAGGTCAGGAGTTTGAGACCAGCCTAGCCAACATAGCAAAACCCTGTCTCTATTAAAAAATACAAAAATTAATCAGGCATGGTGGCACGCACCTGTAGTCCCAACTACTCAGTAGGCTGAGGCAGGAGAATTGCTTGAACTCAGAAGGCAGAGGTTGTAGTGAGCTAAGATCGTGCTGCTGAGATCGTGCCCCTGCACTCCAGTCTGGGCAACACAGCCAGACTCTGTCTCAAAAGTAAAATAAAAAAATAGAAATATGGAAAAAGATATACAGAAAAATAATAACCAAAATGTGGCTGGCTTAGCTTTTAAATGTCATGTAAAATAGATTTTAAGAACAAAAGAATTGTTTACAAATACAGGTGGTTAAATACTTTTATACCTAAAAGCTTCTATTAAAATAGCTTCAAAGTATATAGAGAATAGAAATTGACAAAATTAAGAAATCCCCATCATCGTGGGAAATTTTAACATATCTTTCTTTTTTTAATTTTAATTTTTATTAAAAAAAAAAAAAACCCAGAGGCTAGGCACGGTGGCTCACATCTGTAATCCCAGCACTTTGGGAGGCTGAGGCAGGTGGATCATGAGGTCAGGAGTTTGAGACAATCCTGGCTAACATGGTGAAACCCCATCTCTACTAAAAAATACAAAAATTAGCTGGATGTGGTGGCATGCACCTGTAGTCCCAGCTACGCAGGAGACTGTGGCAGTAGAATGGCTTGAACCTGGGAGGTAGAGGTTGCAGTGAGCCGAGATCACGCCACTGCACTCCAGCCTGGGCGACAGAGTGAGACTCCATCAAAAACAAAACAAAACAAAACAAAAAAACTCCCACAGGATGTATGGGTTTGACACATAGGTAAAGCTATGCCATGGTGGTTTGCTGCACCTGTCAACCCATCACCTACGTATTAAGCCCAGCATGCATTAGCTATTTTTCCTAATGCTGTCTTCGCCACCCTACACCCTGACAGACCCCAGTGTGTGCTGTTCCCCTCCCTGTGTCCAGGTGTTCTCATTGTTCAGCTCCCACTTATAAATAAGAATATGTGGTGATCGGTTTTCTGTTCCTGCAGTTTGCTAAGGATAATGGCTTCCAGCTTCATTCATGTCTTTGCAAAGGACATGATCTCATTCCTTATCATGACTACATAGAATTTCATGGTGTACATGCCCCACATTTTCTTTGTCCAGTCTATCCTTGATAGGCCTTTGGGTTGACTCCATTTTTTGCTATTGTGAATACTGCTGCAATGAACACACACGTGCATGTATCTTTGTAATAGAATGACTTGTACTTCTTTGGGCATATATTCAGTAATGGGATTGCTGGGTCAAATGGTATTTCTGGTTCTAGATCTTTGAGGAATTGCCACACCCTCTTCCACAATGGTTGAATTAATTTACATTCCTACCAACGGTGTAAAAGTGTTCCTGTTTCTCTGCAACCTTGCCAGCATCTGTTGTTTCTTGACTTTTTAATAATTGCTATTCTGACTGGCATGAGACAGTATCTCTCAATTATTTACTGTGTCAAGCAAACAAATAAGTTAAGGAAGACTGATAAAATTTGAATCATACACTAACAAAGGCTGATCATAGAACGCGACCTAACCATCTGAGATTTAAAAAAATTATTCTCAAGTACATATGAAATTTAAAACAAAATAAAACAAAATCTTACCACATTCTAAACAAAGTAAGTTTCAACAAACTTTAAGTAGTCGGTAGTGTACCAAGTTTTGGGATATGATGCATTTACATGACAAACCATATGGTTTCAAAAACATTCTTAAGTGTTCATATCTCTTTGTGCTCATGCCCTTTGATAGCACCTACTGCACTGACTTTGGACTTGGTCTCATGACTTACAGCAAACTTGAAAACGTGCTTGTGCATGTCTACTTCCTCTCATGCTTCCTCTCTGGTGAACCCAAACCACTGATTGAGAACAAGCCTAGGGTAGCATGCAGGGGACCTTTGGAAGGTGACAAGAATAATCAAGGTTATCATAGACCAGCTTATAGCCAGCAGCTGTACAAGTATATGATCTCACCCAGCCAGAATTGGCAAAGGATAAGGATTCACAGAAGAAACAGGAAGATAGGAAAAAACTAACCCAGTATGTGAAGTAGGAGTGGGTAGAAGGGGAAAGTGGGGTACCTTTCAAAGAAGACTTTCTTGAAGTAGGATGATATAGCATCTATAATGTAACTGCAACTTAAAGCTCTCTGGGCTTTAGTCTCATGTAAGCACCTTGGAGACTCTGGGATACAAATGTATTTTGAATAAGGATGTTATAAAAATTAAATAGGTAACCCACACAAAGCACAGACACATGAGTCACACTAGACAACATTGGACAAACTGCTTATACTATCCATGGACACATAAGCAATAATAAATTGTTATAATAAACCATTTGGCTTGGAGGGTCCTTAGTGTCTGATATTATAAATAATGTGGGTATATTATATTCCTAGATGTAAAATTTTAGAATAAAACATTAACTATATTCAAAAATAGGTATTATCAAGTCACCTTACATCTCCAACAGGTTATAAGGGAAATATTTACCTTACAATCTCTATCTTGTGAATACCAGAAAGTGATGTTATATCTCATGTTATTATACTTTGCATTTAAAGTACAAGGATTTAATTATATATAGCATATATCCTAAAGGAGCTAAAAATTAGTAAATAGAAAACAAAAATTTTAATTGTATAATATATTATCATTGATGTGTCTATGAATAGCCTTAGCAGTTAATCCAGTGGTGTCTGGTGTCATTCATGTGTCTGTGCTTTGTGTGTGTTACATAAGCATCTTTGCTGATTCTGGCTGGGTGAAATCATATATTTGGACAACCACTGGTTCTCTGTATATACACCTGATATTTATGGATATTTACAAAATACCACCCATGTGCCATACCCCTGGACATGAGCTTGTTCATTGAGCTCAGGGATTCCACACGGATGGTAGAGCTGATGAAAGCAGGTCTGTCTCTGGGGTTTCAGAGAGATTAAGTGCCAGCCTCTATGCAGCTTGAGTAATTTATTTAATAGATGCACCTGCTTCTGCCAGCTGTGAAACATTTGGTAAGATGACCTGAGGCTCATTCCACGTGCTTCATGTCACATGAATGACATGTAGGGAGGGAGAAAGTCAGATGTAGGAGGGGAACATTCTGGCACCTTTTAAGTGTCAGTTGGAAATCCTCTGTATGGTACATTGTGGAAAGTCTATCTTCAGAGAATTCAAAGGATAAGCTTCTGTGATAGAGGTTTACTCCAGGAGGGACTTCACAGTGATGCAAGTCTCTCAAAATCCATGTGGAAAAATCTTTTTTTTTTTTTTTTTTTCTTTAGATTGAGTCTCACTCTATCACCCAGGCTGGAGTGCAGTGGTGTGTTCTTGGCTCACTGCAACCTCCGCCTCCCGGGTTCAAGCGATTCTCCTACCTCAGCCTCCCAAGTAGCTGGGATTACAAGTGCCTGCCACCATGCCTAGCTAATTTTTGTATTTTTAGTAGACATGGGATTTCACCATGTTGGCAGGCTGGTCTCAAACTCCTGACCTCAAGTGATCCACCCACATCAGCCTCCCAAAATACTAAGATTACAGGTATGAGTAATCACACCCGGCCCCCATGTGGCAAATCTTAACAATGGAAAGGTGCCACCATGTATGACCCTCTCACAAGGGAGACAGCTTAATACGGTGCTCTAAAGCAAACCCAAACTGCACAAAGCAAAAATTACTGGGTGCAAAAATGCAGCTCCATTGAATTCATAGTGAATCAACACAAATTATAGAATATTTACTTCATACCACCAGGTGCTAGGCCCAGAACTGGTGATCCCAGGGTAAATGTGAAAGAATGCCTGCCTTTGAAGAGACAATAGGGTAAAGTCCTCATGAAAATGAAGAGAGATAAGCCTTATGATATGGGCTATATAAGGATTCACGGAAGCAACAGGAAGATAGGGAAAAACTAACCCAGTATGTGAAGTGGTAGTGGGTAGAAGGGAAAGTGGGGTACCTTTCAAAGAAGACTTTCTTGAAGTAGGATGATATAGCATCTATAATGTAACTGCAACTTAAAGCTGTCTGGGCTTTAGTCTCATGTAAGCACCTTGGAGACTCTGGGATACAAATGTATTTTGAATAAGGATGTTATAAAAATTAAATGAGATACACACTGTCTGGCATTTAGTAACTGCTCAATGTATATTATTTTTTACTATTTTTCTAGTCATAGCCAGCATTCATTGAGAACTTAGTGTGAGTTAGGCAATTAGTCAAGTAATTTATTTTACTAAAAACAAACAAACCTCCTCAATGAATTGTTACCATAACACCTCTACCCTACGAGCACTGTAATTATTGCCATTTTATGTTGGAGGAAATTATGACACAGTGTGGATAGACAGGTTCAAGGTCTTGAAGCTCATAAGTAGCAGAACCTATAGTCAGAACCAGTCTGACTGCAAAGTTTCCTCCTTAACAAATATACTCTACAGCCATGATAATAATAAGAAAAACAAGAACAGAGGACAGTTGCATCTTGCTTAGTGTGTGGCAAACACTGTTCTATCTTCTAACTTATATCTCACTTAATTTTCCTAATAATCTGGTGAAGTGAGTGTTATCACCTCCATTTAGTAGATGAGAAAAATGAGACATCCAGAGTTACATAGCTTGTTCTAAGTCAGGTAGATAGTAGATGGCAGAGCCAAATGTGAACTCACACAGACTGGGTCTAGATTCTGTAAGCATAACCAAATTTCTAGATCAGTGATAGGGTTTGGCTCTGTGTCCACACCCAAATCTCATCTTGTAGTTCCCATAATTCCCACATATTGTGGGAGGGACACAGTGGACAATGATTGAATTATTGGGCGGGTCTTTCCCATGTTGTTCTCTTGATAGTGAATGGGTCTCACAAGATGTGATGGTTTTAAAAATGGGAGTTGCCCTGCACAGACTCTTTTTGTGCCTGCCGCCATCCATGTAAGATGTGAGTCACTCCTCCTTGCCTTCTGCCGTGATTGTGAGGCCTCCACAGTCATGTGGAACTGTAAGTCCATTAAACCTCTTTTTTCTTCCAAGTCTAGATTATGTCTTTATTAGCAACATGAAAACAGACTAATATAGTAAATTGATACTAGGAGTGAGACACTGCTGTAGATAACTGAAAATATGGAAGAGACTTTGGAACTGGGTAACATGCAGGGGTTGGAGCAGTTTGGAGAGCTCAGAAAACAGGAAAATGTGGGAAAGTTTGGAACTTCCTAGAGACTTGTTGAATGGCTTTGCTCAAAGTGCTGATAGAGATATAAACAATAAAGTCCAGACTGACGTGGTCTCAGATTGAAATGAGGAAATTTTTGGGAACTGGGGCAAAGTGTCTCTTGTTATGTTTTAGCAGAGACTGGAGGCATTTTACCCCTGCCCTAGAGATTTGTGGAACTTTGAACTAGAGAGAGATGATTTAGCATATCTGGTGGAAGAAATTTCTAAGCAGCAAAGCCTTCACAATTTGACTTGGATGCTGTTAAAGTCATTCAGTTTTATAAGGGAAGCACAGCATAAAAGTTTAGAAAATGTGTGGCCTGACAATGCCATAGAAAAGAAAATCCCATTTTCTGAGGAGAAACACAAGATGGCTGCAGAAATTTGCATAAGTAATGAGGAGCTGAATGTTAATCACCAAGACAATGAGGAAAATGACTCCAGGGCATGTCAGAGACTTTTGCAGCAGCCCCTCCCATCACAGGCCCAGAGGTCTAGGAGGAAAAACTGGTTTCCTGGGCTGGGCCCAGGGTGTCCATGTGGTATGCAGCCTAGGGACTTGGTGCCCTGTGTCCCAGCTACTCCAGCTGTGGCTAAAATGGGCCAACATAGAGCTTGGGCCACGGCTTCAGAGAGTACAAGCCTCTAGCCTTGGCAGTTTCCACTTGGTGTTGAGTCTGTGAGTGGACAGAAAAATTGAGGTTTGGGAACCTCCACCTAGATTTCAGAAGATGTATGGAAACGCCTGGACGCCCAGGCAGAAGTTTGCTGTAGGGTTGGGGTCCTCATGGGGAACCTCTGCTAGGCAAATGCAGAAGGGAAATGTGGGGTAGGAGCCCCATTCCCACAGTCTCTACTGGGGCACTGCCTAGTGGAGCTGTGAGAAGAGGGCTACCATCCTCCAGATCCCAGAATGATAGATCCAGTGACAGCTTGCATTATGCACCTGGAAAATTCACAGACACTCAATGCCAGACTGTAAAGGCAGCTGGGAGGAAGACTGTACCCTGAAAAGCCGCAGGGTTGAAGCTGCCCAAGACTGTGGTAACCTACCTCTTATATCAGCATGACCTGGATGTGAGACATGGAGTCAAAGGAGATCATTTTGGAGCTTTAAGATTTGACTGCCCCACTGGATTTTGGACTTCCATGGGGCCAGAAGTCCCTTTGTTTTGACCAGTTTCTCCCATTTGGAATGGCTTTTTTTACACAATGCCTGTACTCCTGTTCTATATAAGAAGTAACTAACTTGCTTTTGTTTTATGGGCTCATAAATGGAAGGGACTTGCCCTGTCTCAAATGAGACTTTAGACTGTGGACTTCTGAGTTAATGGTGAAATAATTTGAGACTTTGGGGGACTGTTGGGAAGACATGATTGGTTTTGCAATGGGAAAGCATGAGATTTGGGAGGGGCCAGGGGTGGAATAATACAGCTTGGCTCTGTGTCCACAGCCAAATCTCATCTTGTAGCTCCCATAATTCCCACTTGTTGTGGGAGGGACCTGGTGGAAGATCACTGAATTATGGGGCCAAGTCTTTCTCATGCTGTTCTCGTGATAGTGAATGGGTCTCACAAAATCTGATGGTTTTAGAAACGGGAGTTGCCCTGCACAAGCTCTCATTTTTTTGCCTGCCACTATCCATGTAAGATGTGACTTGCTCCTCCTTGCCTTCTGCCATGATTGTGAGGCCTCCCGAGCCATATGGAGCTGTAAGTCCATTAAACCTCTTTTTCTTCCCAGTCTAAGATATGCCTTTATCAGCCGGGTGAAAACAGACTAATACAGTCAGATTCTCTGAGATGGAGAGTAGTGTGCAGGTTGTAAACTTGGAAGTGTTTTCAGGATCAAAGCAAAACAATGAAGAAAATGGGATCCAGCAAAGGGAAAGGTTGAACTGAAACCCAGTCACAAACAGACCTCAGCACATCCCACCAAGAAGCTCTGGAGAGGGGATCAAACTTCAAAGTTGTCCCAAGAAGAAAAGGAGGTCCTGGGGTTTATTCTGTGGCATGGACTGATCAATCATTTAATATTATGTAAGAGGTCTCTAGGGGCTACATAGCTAACTAAGACAGTACATTCGACTGAGGGCAATCCCCAGGGAAATATTCAGCTGTAAGTGTCAACAACCAGCACTCTCAGCACCTGGTCCTGCATCCAAGTCTGACGACTCTCTCTGCCCAACCCTGCTCCTTCTCCTTTTCCTTCAGTTATTACACACACACACACACACACACACACACACACACACACACACACACACCAAACAACAACAAAAAACAACCTGTGGCACTCTCAAATCTGTCTGAGCATTTGCTTCCCAGAGACTGCAACCAGCACACCTTTGCAAAGTGGAAGAGTGTCAACATCATCAACTGGTGACCAAGAGGCTAGCTTGTGTCCTCAGAGGATGGTACCAGGCTGGAGTTTCAACAATGATCTCTCCTGTGGCAGTTTTGACATCTGTTCATCTTCTTTCCCAGGGCCCTTGCAGTCTGATAATTCTGTGTCACAGAGGATGTCTTTATATAGACAGATCCTCCCCTATCAAACCTAACTTCTTCCCCACCTCAGTCCAGCAGCCTCAGGGCGAAGTCTCATATGTACTCTCCCAGTTCCTGTCAGCACATGTTGGGTCTGTCTTGTGACTCCTCTGGGGTTTAGTCTCCACCCTCGGGAGGCCCAGCAATTTCTCAGATGAGCTATGCTATGACTCCACCGTTGCTTTTGAACCTCCAGGAAGAGAGGTTCAGCTACATCCTGAGGGAGGCCCATACTGTCATCAAGACAAGGCTTTTGCATTGCTGTCAATCAAGAATGGAGAACTAGCTGTTGCACAGAAAGGAAGGCGTAGGCCATGTCTACAAGAGTGTTCATTGAAATCTATGTGTTCATTGTTTTAACATGTTTATCTAAGTGTCAGCACCCTCAATTTCAGAGTCATTCTTCCAATTAGGACCCTCACTTTGACCTAGTGGACTGGCTGAAATTAAGATTTAAACTGCCTTTGAAGGACAATTACCCTTAAAATAATGTCCTAGGCATCCTCACCTTTTTTCCTTTTGCCTTGGAGTACAGTTTATTAGACCCAGTGAGAAAATCCTAAATCTAAAATGCTCTAAAACCCCAAAATTTTAGAGCACTGACATGATACCATATGGGTGGCTGAGATAGTGACATTTTTGCTTTTTGATGGTTCAGTACATACAAACTTTGTTTTATGCACATAATTATTTAAAATCCTGTATAAATTACCTTCAGGCTATGTGTATAAGGTAGCTATGAAATATAAATAAATTTTGAGTTTAGACTTTGTTCCTATCCCCAAGAGATCTCATCATGTATATGCAAATATTCCAAAATCTGAATTAAAAAATTCAAAACCTGAAACACTCCTGGTCTCATTTTGGATAAGGGATATTCAAGCTCTATATGAAATTATCTGTATATATTTCCAAGGAGGACTTCTGACTTTCAAATTTAACTTTCAATTAGTGGTTAATCACTCTCAGCCTTTTATTGTCTTTTGCCTTGAGCTATAGACATTTAATTATTCAATTCCATCATTCTTATAATCACCACATCTCCTAAATCTCTCTGAAGCCTGAGGTATTGCACCTGCTAGTACATTCCCATTCAGTACTGTATTTGCCTGCCTCAGCTCACTATGGATGGATTCTGTCACAAGTGTACTGAATCCCTCGGGCTCCCATGCTTCCCCTATCACCCGTGATGGGATCTGCATTGCTAGCCCCATAAGATGATTCAACTCCAGCGTTTCATTTTTCAGTCTGCTTTCTTGGACCACTTCTGCAAATTCCCTGAGTAGCTGTGTTTTCATGAAGAAAATGTACTTGGAAATGTTCTCTATATAGACTTGGAAGGAGGAAAGCAGGAATGGACTTGTGATGTGGTGGCTACAAAAACCAAGGTTGATGCCACTGGCATTCTGCAGTGGGAGTGGTCCTTTGGAGTTGTTTGAAATTTAAGACAGAGGGCTTTTGTACACACACAACAACCTTTCCTTGGCCATGGGTTGCCTCTGGAAAAGGAATATCATATTGGGAGAAGCAGCTCCCCTATGCCAAGAGGACTCATTGGTGTGCTGTGGGTAGACAACCCATTCTGAAGTTGGGACAATGAGTGCTGCGGTGATACACCTTACAATCTGTGTGTTTTACTCCTCAAGAGGTTACAGTAGAATCTATATCTGAACAGTGAATGGGCATTAGTTGGATGGGAGGTGTGGGAGGTGTGGGCAGAGGAGGACTGAGCACCCCAGGGTGAGAAAAGACTGGACACATAATGCATTCACATTGAGCTTCGCTATGGGGTGTCATGTCATATAATGTAACACATTCTCTTTTAACAAAGGTGTTTCATTTGTGTGAAGTTGATGGCCTAGAAGGGTTGAGAGAAATCCCTTGCAGTCTTGCCAGTGGCAGAAAAAGGCAGGAGTAGAAACATCAGAAAAGGGAAAAGGAATTCTAGTGTCAAGGACCTACTAGGCTCCTGGTGTCTTTGCAACCTCTGAGAGAGAGTTAAATAAGAAAAATTCATGCTGCCGCAGGCCAAGAGGAAATTGGATAATGCAACAGAGAAAGTGTCAAGGGGTCGACACTGTTTGCACAATGAGGGACCTTTTTCAGTTGAACCCAACTTGTTATCTGCTCTCTTCCTGCCCCAAATCCTTATGAATCAAAACACCCCCATTTGTCATCCCATAGGAGAGAGAAACAATGCTGATCAGAGAGGCTGAGCTACCCATTGGGGGACAAGCAGGAAAGAGGTGCCAGGTCTGAGAATAAAAGCTGTAGCCAGCACTGTGCAGTGACAGCTATAGAGACAGGGTCTCCTAATGCCACATGAAGTTGCCAACTCAGATTGCAGAAAATGCAGAAATTCTATTCTTTCAGTTCTGAAAGTGTACACCTTGACCAGTTGCCCAGAGAGAATTCAAAGTACTCTGTTGTTGACAAAATAGCCTGGATATGACCTTCGTGTTAAATGCATGGGGGGCACCTCCTATGTGCCTGGCTCTGTTCCAGCTGCTTTTTACACATACCAAGTCATGAGATCTGGCATGCTGTGAAGTGAGCACTGCTAGCACCCAACTATACAGATGAAGCCAATGAGGCACAGAGAATTGAAGGGATTTTTCCAAGACGATACAGGATGTTAATGGAAGAGTCTGGGTTAAATTCAGGCATCTAGGAATACATACTCAACCTGAAAAATATTAAAGTAAGAATGTGATTAATAGGCCGGGTGCAGGGGCTCATGCCTGTAATCTCAACACTTTGGGAGGCCGAGGTGGGAAGATTATGAGGTCAAGAGATCGAGATCATTCTGACCAACATGGTGAAACCCTGTCTCTGCTAAAAATACAAAAATGAGCTGGGTGTGGTGCTGCGTGCCTGCACTGTAATCTCAGCTACTTGGGAGTCTGAGGCAGAGGAATCGCTTGAACCTGGGAGGCAGAGATTGCAGTGAGCCAAGATCGTGCCACTGCACTCCAGTCTGGTGACAGAGTGAGACTCCATCTCAAAAAAAAAAAAAAAAGAAAGTGATTATCATAAAAGTTAGGTTAGGACAGAGTCAAGGAGGGTAGTAAGAAAAGGTTTTGATTGGAAAGAGGAATGTGGGCTGTTACAAAGTTCAGAAGATCCTATTTCTTGATGGGTGGTGCTTACATCAGGGTTTCTCACCTTCAGCACTGTTGACTGTTTGGGCTGGATCATTCTTTGTTGTAAGATCTGTCTTCTACAGCTAGGATGGTGAACAACATTCATGGCCTCCTCTAGCTGGGTACCAGAAATACTCTATCCTGCAGTTGTGAAAACAAAAAATGTATCTAGACTGCCAAATGTCTCTTAGGGTGCAAATTCCCCTGCTAGTTGATAACCACTGGTTAGCTATGAAGTTTACACAACCAGAATTGGTGATGCATACATTTATGCTATGCACATTGCTGCATGTTTACTATATTTCTCATTAAAGTAAGTTCAAACAAAAAAAATATGTAGTGTAGTACTTGGTATGGACTAGACGTTAAAACTGATTTATTTTCCATTCCTCTTCCAGATCCAATATTTTCTATTTCTGAACATATCTAGGGGGACTTCTATGCCATTTCTTTGTCTGATCCCAGCTCCACAACTTCAAACCCTGTTTTAATCCAGGCTGATATTGTTATGCATCACTTCACTTACATCATTCTATTTTCATCGTTTTGTGAGTTCTTTTCTAAAGACCAATTTTGGAAAACAGTTAAACGCATAAGAGAGTAAATATGTAATATTACAATTAATACCCTTGCACTCCTCATGTCAGATGAATGAATATTAAGATGCTGTCTCATTTGCTTCAGAGATTTTCATTAAAAAAATAAATATTACAGATGTCCTTTCCTTTGTACCCTTCCTCACACCTATTTCCCTTTAACCTCAGAGGAAATAGTCACTATAAAATTGCTATGTTTTATTTTTTCTATAATTCTGCCATATATGTATGCATGTCAAAAACAATAAAACAATGTTAACACAATTATTGTAGCTAATATTTCTTGAGCATTTGCTATATCAAAGTCAGCCCAATGCTTCATTAAAATTATCTTGTTTAATATTCATAACAAACCTTTGAGATAGTGATATGGTTTGGCTGTGTCCCCACCCAAAACTCAACTTGAGTTGTATCTCCCAGAATTCTCCCATGTTGTGGGAGGGGCCGAGGGTGAAGTAACTGAATCATGGGGGCTGGTCTTTCCCATGCTGTTCTCATGATAGTGAATAAGCCTCACGAGATCTGACGGGTTTATCAGGGGTTTCAGCTTTTGCTTCTTCCTCATTTTTCTCTTTCGGCCGCCATGTAAGAAGTGCCTTTTGCCTCCTACCGCGATTCTGAGGAGTCCCCAGTCATGTGGAACTGTCAGTCCAATTAAACCTCTTTCTCTTCCCAGTCTTGGGTATGTCTTTCTCAGCAGCATGATAACGGACTAATACAGATGGCCACTATTATTTTCCTAATTCCTCAGTTAAGCAAACTGACACATGAAGATGCTGAATAAATTTCCCAAGTTTACATAATTAAATTTTACTTAAATGTCAAATTTTGCAGAAATGTTATCAAGCGGACTTCATAATTTTCTATTTACTCATCTGTTTTTCTGGTAAGCTTTGAACTCTTAAAGACACTGTATTCCCTTGCCTCAGTGTCCATGGGGGCGGCAGCAAAGAACTCTGAATAAATGAACACACAAATGAGTAAGAAAATACATGAATCAAGAAATCAATAGACCAGTGCAATTTCTCTCTGCCATCTCCTGTTTTCAATCCAGCTGCAGGGTGTCCTTCTCTACTCACCTTTCTTGTTGTTTCTCCCATGAACATGTCCTCCCCATGCCCGGTACAGCAGACCACCTGTTCTCCCTGCTTAAAATTCTCTTTGCAGTCAGTGCTTCAGAGGCTGCTTTGAAGAACAGGTGCAAGGAAGAAGTGCGTCAGGGGACACTTCAGGCAAGTCTGAAGTGGCACCAAAGAGGCCTGGGGGTATTATTAAAAATGTGCCCTGGCCTGATCTAAGGCAGACATTGTGGGAGAGCAAGAAGCCCTTAACAAAACACCTGGGAATATCAGTCCAGCCACTTGGGGGACCATTACCTGGACAGACGGGGTGCACCTGAAAACACATCGAAGCATAAAAATATGTTTTCCTATTAAGGAGGCATTTTATATTGATGCTAACTTTTATGTTTAGTATGTTTAGATGAAAGATCAAACTTGCCTGAAAATGAGGATACAACAGTACCCACTTGATAACGTTAGGAAGCACCTTCAATGAGCTAATGTGCATAGTACACCCAGCAAAGGACCTGAGGATGTATCATTCCAGTGAATGTGAGAACAACTGCTGCTTCTCCCAGAGCACGGTTCCAGTCACTCCTCACCAGATCGCAGCCTCTGCTCACAGCTCTGCAGACACGCAGCTTCCACACAGCTCCCTGCCACCTACCTGAGATGCCCCCCCCTCAGACCCCACACCTCCAACCAACTTCATTTTCTAGATAGCAAATTCCTACTCCTTGTTTCAAGGTTGAGCCTAAAGTCTCTGTCTTCATCACCCATCTACCTGCATACTCTCCTGTTTGGGAACAATTCTACATCTACTTTGTGATTTTAGGGTAACAGGGAAGTACACATGTATTGCTATACCCATTCTCTTGATTACAATCGATTATGTGAATAACCTTCTATGATTTTAATTACAGTGATAATAATAATAGTGATATTCCTTGTCTTCTGCCTGGCTTGGCTTTACTCTCTGTCCATAGCACACAGCACTGTCCAACAATTTACACACTTATCTGCACTCACTTATTGTCCTCCCTTCACTCTAGAATGTGATTACTCTCTGGGAAGGGCCTCTGGCTGGCTTGGTCTCTGCTGTATTATCCCAGCCTGTGTCCAACATACAATAAATGGCTGCAGATCAAAGGCAGACATTGAGCTCTGACCCTGAGTCGAAGAGTGTGGTAAGGGCTCCAACACTCCTACGGTGTGAAGCCTTGAGAAACTTTATAGCAGCCATTGTCATTGCCTTTGATCAGAGTGAATGCAGGTGGGATGGCAGGAAGTGTGAGGAGCCAGGGCTGTTCAGGAGTTTCAAGCATTTAAAGGTCATGCTGCTAAGTGAATGGTGAGAGTCAAGGTTGGACACAGCTGGGTCTTGGGCCTCTGCATGTGTCTTTTTCCCTAAGTCATTCTTCCTCTACCACTAGACTCATAGGGACTCAAGGGAAAAGACCTAGTCAAATGTGTTTTGTAGACCCAACGCCCGGAACAGTGCCAGAACCTACAAGAAAGTGCATGATGAATGAATGAATGAGCCGATGAACATATAAAACTGAATAAATCCCTTGGCGAATGGACTGAAAGGAGGTAGAAACAACGAATCCTGGATATGCAGACGGGATCAAACAAGTAATTCCTTCAGACTGATGCTGTCCAGAAGCCCGGAGGACCTCAGAACCATGGGGATGAAGATTCAGTGACTGGCCCTTAGCATGACTATGAAGATTCTAGGATCAGCCCTGTGGGGCTGCTGGGCTCAGGAGCATGGCGCGCTGCTGACCCCCTGTGGCTCAGGTTGTCCAAACACCGAGTCCTACATCTGTGTGCAATCTGCACTTTTGACAGTAAACAGGAACCTTCTGTCTTTTCATCCACAGGTTAAAGTAACATAGGGACTTCAGACATCATTTCTTGTAAAGTGAGGAGACACTAATTTAGCTTGGGGGAGTGTTGGAAAGGCTTTGTAGAGCAGATGCACCTGACACTAATAGCTTAAGAGCGTGGCCCTGAGAATCACCCTATGGTCTAAGAAGAACGTGTGCTCACAGTTCTGAACTAAGGAATCTGGAGTGGCCAACTTGGAGATTCATTCCGTGTCTACAAGGAACCTCTGAGCCCCTGGCCCATCCCATGGAACCCGGGCCATACAGGAGAACAAGGCCCTTTGTACTGGGTTAAATGAGGATTGCTAGGTGGTGGTTCTTAGGGTAAGTATGTAAGTCATCTCAATAAAATCTGGGTCTCATTCACTGACTCTGGCTCTCTTCATCAGTCTCTGGAACATGGTGCTATCCCAACTGAAGGCAATGGGGGTCCAGCACAGAAGCCCCTCACACAAATAACTTGATCCAAATAAGCTCATGCAGGTCCTTTAGCATGTAGATGTACACGTAATAAGAGTCATTTTGTGTGAGATTGATCGAGGAAGAACCACCAAATGAAAGGGTTCCTATATCCTTTGTTCTATTGTTTTTCAGAACTTGAATTTTGCAATGCTGAGAATTGTATGGATAGTAGACTTAGGAATTGAGTGTTCTGATCTTGGGGTGATAAGTACTTGAAAATATAAAGTTGTTACATTGATGGGCAGATAGAACAGTCCACATAGAGGCAGAAGGTCCCATTTCTAAGTTGTGCTGAATTGTCTACACGATTAAGCGAAACTTTTCTTACCATAAATAAATCCTATTTATAGCAAAAAACACCGCAATCGTCAATATATCACACAACTATGAATTTCTTTTGTTTTATAAAGTAATTTTTTTGTTTCAGTGTTTATTTGTCCTTGAATATGACATTTTCCATAATCCTAAAGGTGCCTCAGAGAGCATGGTATTTGAAAACTTTATTAAGTAACCTATCAAAAGTGATATTGACCACACAGCTGAATCAGAATCATGTGTGATTACATGTTAAAAAGAAGTCGGAGAACTCTATTCCAATGTTTTTATTTCTCAAATGGCAGAATTGTCACTTGACCACAAGCAGAAAGTAGGTACTAAAAGAGAAATTTGAATAATGTTGGGTTCTTCCAATGCCACACTGTTGTATTTCAACTTAGAACTAAATAGAAGAGAAAGAACATTTGTTAACTGTTTTCTCTGCGTCAAGTACAGTATCGAGCAAGGCATTTTGCATCCACTAATCCAGTAAACATCACTGTGATGCAAAGGAAAAGAATGTTTGCTTATCTATTGCTTTGTGACGGATTGTTTCCAAGCATGCTGGCTTTAACAACGATTATTTTCTTCATGATTTCATAAGCTCGTTGGGCTCAAGTGGACAGTCTTCACTTGGATTCTTTCAAGTAATTGCAACAATCAGGGGTTGCATAAGGAGCTCTCCAAAGGCTTAAAATGGGCTGGTATTCAAGATAGCTTGTTCACATGACTGGCATTTGATGTTAGTTACTGTAGAGCTCAGATGGAGCCATCAAATAGAAAACCTGTTCATGACCTTTCCTTGTGGCTTGGGCTTCTTGCAGCATGGTGTCTGAGTTTAGAAAGAGGGTGTCTCAAGAGTAAACATTCCATGAGGAAGAAAGGTGAAGGTCCTGGGCCAATTAACGGACATGGCTAGAATTGGCAAGATATGATTTCCACTGAATTATATCGGCCAAAACAGTCATAGAACTAGTGCAGATTCAGTGGAGTGGAGAATGAACTTCACTTCTTGACAGAGGACTGGTAAGGTCATATAGCAGAGGATTATGTGGGATGGGAGATATTTCTGGGGTTATATTTAGAATACATAATCTACTGTTCACATGTATCCCACATGCACTTATAGGGAGCCCACACTTGGGCTTACTACTCCCCCAAGGAGAGTTTATGATGACATAGTAAAAATAATAAATGCATATTTTATAAACATTGTGTGTTTGTAATAAATTTTATTGAAGTTGATTCTATTAGAAAGAAGACACATAAAGAACTCTTTTTGAGATGGTCTTTTCCTGGGTTTGGTATTCGAATGAGGGGTCTATGGAAAAATACCCTCAACTTTCTCAGAAAGTTGTTTTATGGTTGAAGTGGACTATGAGCAATATCCTTTTTAAATCTGAAGTCTAAACAAGAGTTTTACAACTCTTGTTCTCTACCCTGTAGCCATTTCTTTCTTTGTGGTGTTTTGCTGTATGGAGAGACTAGTTATGAGAACCAATTTTAGTTTTGAACTCTGTATGTCCTGGATTTTTTATACTCCTCTAAGTCCTGCTTGGAAATTGAACAGTTACTTTTTCAGCTTCACTTTCTCTATCTGTACCTTATATGTGGCTCAAAGAAATAATTTGGCGTTTCCACCATTGTGCCTTCTGAACTTTTTAACTAAACACGTCAGTTTATTATTTGTATACAGTACATTTCATGTTACTACTAGCAATATTTTCTTTCAACTTTCTATTAGCATATATTGTGTTTCTCGAGGTTCCTATAATAGTTTTATCGCTGTTTTCCAGATCCCCCCAGGTGTTTATTTGGAACCTTCATCCCAGTCCTAAATCCAGTGCCAAGTATTTTAAGCAGGATTTCACTTCATTTCTGGTACCAGTTTCTGTTCTGATTACTTATTGTGTAACAAAACACTCCAAAACCTGTGACTTAAAGTCATTATTTTTCTTTTCTCATAAGAATGAAGGGTGTCTGGGCTCTGGTGAATTTTGTCCGCTTGAGGCCTGTCATGCTGTTTCACTCAGATCGTGGCTGGAGGCTCAGGTGACTGAATTTAAACTTGATTTATGACATGCTGGGAGTTGATGATAGCTGTTGGCTTGCAGATAAGCTGGGGCTATTGTATGGTGTATCTAGACTTTGAGCTTCTCAAAACATGGGGTCTTGGTTCTGAGCTGGAACTTTCCAAGAACAAGTTTTCTAAGAGGCAGTCAATGGTCATTGCCAGTCTAATTAAAGGCTATGCCTGCAATATACACAGTGTAACTTCTGCTGCATGCTGTTGGTCAAAGCAAATGCTAAATCCACAATGATGGGCTTCATCTCTTGGTAGGTTATTACACAGTCACACTGCAGAAAAGCTTGTGGAATAGGAGATATAATTGTGGCCAACTTTGGAATATACGATATGCCATAGAGGCACTGCTCTACTATTTTATACATTAAAAAACAAAAAAGTGTCCACCTCTCACCCTGTTACTCAAAGAAAGTGCTCAGCAATTGTAGTTCTCCTCAATATATTCCCATCTAATGCAACATTTCCTTCACCTAAAAGCATACAATAATTTCTTCTATCTTAAAGTAAAAACTTTCAACTCTATGTTAATCTTCAAATAGCACCCTATCTTCTTCTCTTTATATCAGACTATCTCTTTTCATTCTTTCTTAAATCTACTCTGATCAGGCTCTTCTTCCCTCTCTACCAAACTGTTCTTGGCAACATCATCGGTAATTTTCACTTTGCTAAACTCAGTGGTGAATGCTTCAGTCCTCACGTTACTTGACCTATCTGCAGCTTCTGAAAGGGTTGACTGTTACCCTAAAGCACTTTATTTAGCTTCCCCCAATATCATTCTCACATGACTTACCTTCAATCTCTTTGGCTGTTCTTTCTACTTCTGCATTCTTAGCTTCCTTTTATTTCATAATTTGAGAGTATTGGAGACCAAAGTCTCAGCACTTCATCTTGTTCCGCTGTATTTAAAAAGTATATTTTTGCTTTTAGTAATATCATAAAATATCACAGATTTGAATACTCTATATGTGCTTACGTCATTTAAAATTATATCCTCAGATCTTGCTCTGGGTTTCAGACTCTATTTCCAACTGGCCACTCAACACATTCAATCATGTCTAATAGACATCATATATTTAATATGCTCAAAACTGAACACTTTTACTATCCCCCAAAGACACCTCTTCTTTAGATTCCTACCTCATTTGACGGAAATTCTGTTATTCAATGTTATTTGAATATTCTGTTATTCAAACATTAAACCAAAAAAAAAAAAAAACCCAGACAATTCTGAATTTATCTCTTACTCTCAAACCCTTAATGTAATCCATCAACAAATCCTCTCTACTCTATCTTCAAAATACATCTAGAATATGAACACTTCTTATCATTTCCACTACTAATATCCTGGTCCAAATTTTTATCAAAATCATTCTAATAGCCTCTTTGATGTTTTCCTTTATTCAAACTTATTCTCTATAATCTACACTCAACAAATCCGCAAGATTCATCCTCGCAAAACAAGTCAGATTATTACACTTCTCTGCTCAAATTCTCCAAAGGCTTTCTATCTTCATCAGTGTAAAACTCTTCACAATTACTTATAAGACCAATATAATCAGCTTGCTAACAAGTAGCTCATTGGCATCCCCTCATAACTACCATATATTGAGATCAGCACTTGTGTCTCATGCTGACAGATCAAGAATTTAGCAGCAGGTGTCGCTAGATCAGCCATAGTAAGAGGAAACCGATACCTCTAGGCCCATGCACAGTATCTATTCCTGACACCATGGCTACTGTGTTCACAGGCCCCTACATAACAACAGGGGTTGCCAAGAACAAAGGGGGTCGACATCCAGTGGGATGTGCACCTGTCCTACAGGTGTTCCAGTTCCTCATCTATGGCACAAGGTTTCTGGTTGGCATCAATGCAAAACACAAAGACCCACACACTCTGTGCCCACTCCAAAATACCCTTCCACACTCTTGTTCCACAGACCACTTTATCTCTTTCTTCTTAGATGATTTGTATTTACAAAGAAATAAACAAACAAACTCTGACAGCTTACAGAAGTCTATTATTTCATAGCCTACAATCACCTTGTTCAATTGCTTACAAACTAAGATAACAAATATTTATTGATAGAGTGAATAAGTGAGCCAGGTTCTGTGCTACAAGGACTCATTCATCTTATGTATCTGCTCACCAGCTCTTGACGTATATATAATTATCCCCAGTTTATTGCATCTCTCAAAGGGAAAGTAATGGTAGAGCTGTTAACTGGCAGGGCTAAGATGGGAACCTAAGTAGGTATGATGCAAACCCTCATTGATTGAACAGCACAGAGCTCAGCACATGGTGGGTCTCATTAAAATCATTTTATGTCCCTTTACAACGGAAAGGATGATACTCAAAAGCATGACAAAGATCTAACAATGAGGTTTATGTAGGAGGGATTTATAAAATATAAAATGCTATATAAATGGCCAGATCCATAGTAAATCAAATTGACCCCTACTTCTCGAGTGTACCTGCTATTTTATGACCTGAAAGTCATGAAATTATAATATTAGTGACTACAAGTTGAGACCTCAGAGATGAAAGTAAAGAATACTTTCATTTTGCAGATGAAGGAATTAGAATGCAGGAAGATGAAGTGAGTTACTTAAAATCAGCTCAGAGAACCAGGACCCAGGTTTAGTTCAATTCTCTTTCCACTATAACATGCACCTTCAAAAGAACATTTCATTTTATTAATTTATTTCTTTAAGTAGAGTTCCATCTCCCAACTTTATTTGAACAGAACTAACCAAACTGGTTAAAACGTAAGGGAGTTAACAAAGCACGAATGATTTTCTTCTGCACTCCACACCTCATTCAGACCCACAGTACCCACTAGGACAGGATAGTGCCAGGTGAGCTCAATTTCCTTACCTGGGTCTCCAATACAAAATGTGGGGTTTGTTCAGATCTTTAAACTCTCGGCTAGCTCTCCAAATCTGCAGTTCTCCTGTATTGGTACCTCACTTATTTGTTACTCCTAATATCTTTGTTTCATGGTTGTTTAAATTGCAAAAGTAAGGAAAGGGAGAGTAACATTTATTAGTCAATTTCTATGTGCCAGTTTACTTAGCTTTTAAACAGGATTCTTTGTGTGTGTGTGCACGCGTGTGTATGTGTGTGTGTGTGTGATGTAGTCTTGCTCTGTCACCCAGGCTGAAATAAAGTGGCGCAATCTCAACTCACTGCAACCTCTGCCTCACGGGCTCAAGTCATTCTCCTGCCTCAGCCTCCTGAGCAGCTGGGACTACAGGCGTCCGCCACCACACCCAGCTAATTTTTCTATTTTGAGTAGAGACAGGGTTTCACCATGTTGGTCAGGCTGGTCTCGAACCCCTGACCTCGTGATCCACCTGCCTCGGCCTCCTAAAGTGCTGGGATTACAGGTGTGAGCCACCACTGTGCCTGGCTTTTTTTTTTTTTTTTTTTTTTTTTGAGACAGAGTCCCCCTGTGTTGCGCAGGCTAGAGTACAGTGGCACGACCTCATCTCACTGCAACCTCTGCCTCCCAGGTGCAAGTGATTCTCCTGTCTCAGCCCCCTGAGTAGCTGGGACTACAGATGGGCACCACTATGCCTGTCTAATTTTTGCATTTTTAGTGGAGATGGGGTTTCGCCATGTTGGCCAGGCTGGTCTTGAACTCCTGGCCTCAGGTGATCCGCCAGCCTCAGCCTCCCAAAGTGCTGGGATTACAGGTGTGAGCCACCACACCTGGCCTGAATGCTTCAGTTCTCAACAAATTCCCAACCACTCTCTTTAAAATTTTTCCCACATTTTGACTATTCTCTCCCTCCAGCATGTCATGTGTGTTAGACATATATGAAAGCTCAAACTGCTCTCCACGTGTTTTTACTTCTCTTTCATATTTCGAATCATATCTATTTATGTGTCTCTATATAGTCATGATGTATCTATACAAATATCTCTCTGTAGTATGTATACTACATATATACTATATGAAATACTAATATACTAATACATATTAATATACTGATATACTAATATATGCGAATACTATATATACTATTAGTATATGATGCTATATATAATATTTTGTGTATATATGTTGTAAACTATCTTGTATATATAAAAGGTATTATATAGTCTATACAATATGCTATACATACAAAATATACTGTCTGTGTGTGTATGTGTATTGTTTTGGGGATTTTTTTCAATTTTAAATTCCAATTCACTAATTCTCTCTTTAATAAAATTTAATGTTAATTATGCTTCCTATGGACAGTATTAGAATTATTTATTTTAGTGGCTTTACTTTTCAATTTCAACTCTTATATTCGATTCTTATTTATTTGACATTCTTTTTAAAATGTATTTATCACTGTTTTCATTGCAAAATTGCTATTTCCTTCTCCTATTTCAGAATTCTAAGTATCCCTTTTTCTTTTTTTCTTTTATTGAGACAGAATCTCACTCTGTCACCCAGGCTGGAGTGCAGTGGCCCAATCTCAGCTCACTGCAACCTCCACCTCCCGGGTTCAAGTGATTCTCCTGCCTCAGCCAGCCTCCTGAGTAGCTGGGATTACAGGCACGCACCATCACGCCTGGCTCCTTTGTATATTTTTAGTAGAGACGGGGTTTCACCATGTTGGTCAGGCTGGTTTCAAACTCCTGACCTTGTGATTCGCCCGCCTCGGCCTCCCAAAGTGCTGGGATTACAGGCGAGAGCCACCACGCCCGGCCTAAGTGTACTTATTTTAAAGTACACTTTAAATACACACATACACACGGACACATTCCAGTTGCACGTGTGTGTGTGTGTGTGTGTGTGTCTGTACTTTTTGGAGCTGGAATGGGGGTTCTCCTCTTTTGCCATGCTTTCTCTGTACGGTGTTGCAGTTCCACAGCTTGACCTGCGGCATTGCACAATTCTACCTTTTACATCAGAGGGTTTGTGTCTTTGGTGTACCTTGGGGGTTGCTATTGTCAATATACTATCCAGGAAAAGTTCAAACGAAGTTACTGTTTATAGGGTTGCTTTTAATTAGTCAATAAGACCCAAAAAAGTGGCATTCAAGCTGTTGGGTGAAACGATTTCAGGTCAAGTTCACTGATGAGAATATCCTGTTTGGCTTCTTTTTCTTCACAGACTCCCAGGGTCCTTCCCCACAGTGAGTATCCAGGTTCTCTTTTCTGAGAGCTACAGGGCTTCACTGTCCATCAACACTCAATCCTAGGAGTTTCCTCTACTGTTAACCTGAACACATTTTCTTCTTGTTTTTGAGAGTATGTCTTTAACTAAATGTCTTTAACTAAAGAGCAAAACAATGACAGAATGTTGCATTGAAATGCAGGAAAGAGGATTATTAATTCTGTCTGTCATCTTGAATATAAGACTGCATTCCATATTTATTGCTTCATGTTGAGACCTCTTACCTCACCAGATCTCTCCAACTTAGTCCTTTTCTGGATTTCAAAGTTAAATTCAGCAATTTTCTTACTTCCTACCTTTGCAGCCATGTGCAAATTACTTTATGTTTCAAAATCTCCATCTACACTTTTGGATACCAGGGACTAATAATACTGGGCATTGTTGTCAGAATGTTTAAAAAGTATGTGAAATGCCAAGTAATATTAAATGTTTATAAATGCTGCTTATAATCATCATGTGATTATTCACTGTGTGCAAAAAGAGTTAAATGAGACCCATTGTTTTTGGTTGTGTGCTTTGCAATTAACATGCTATGGTTTAAATCCTAGCTTCATCACTACCGGTGATTTTAGAATACCACTCAAGTGCTTTAACGCCTTAGTTTCTTCATGTTTAAAATGGAGACAAATGAAATTTTACATGTAAAGCACATAGCCTGTGGAGTAAGCCCTCAAAAAACAAAAAAACAAAAACAAGACTATCATTTTAGTTTTAATTTTTGCCTTTACTAATTATGACACCTCAACCAAACTACCTCTAAATAGGGAAACACATCTATATCCCACAGGGATATTGCAAAGATGGCATAGAATTCTATCAATTTGAAGGGGCTTTGTTAGCTAGATAGTTCAATTCCTGTGTCAGGGAAGGTTTTATGGATTGACTTGTGTCCCTGAAAAAAATATATTTTGGTCCTAATCTCCAGTACCTCAGAATGTGACCTTATTTGAAGATAAGGTCTTTACAGAAGTGTCAAGTTAAAATAAGGTCATTAAGGCCTAACTTATTCCACTGCCTGTTGTTCTCATAAAATAGGATAATTGGAACACAGAGACAAACATTACAGAGGGAAGACCATATGCAGAGACAAGGAGAAGAGGACCACGTGGTGATAGAGTTAGGATGGAAGTGATGCAGTTACAAGCTAAGGAGCTCTTGCAACTCCTGCAAGCAAGAGAAGGGCCTGGAACATATTCCTCACTAGCACCTTCAGAGGAAGGCTGGCATTGCCAAGACCATGATTTCAGACAGCTAGCCTCCAGACCTGTGAAATAAGACACTTGCATTGTTCTATGTCACCTGGTACTTTTTATGGCATCCCTAGGAACTTATTACAGATGGTTATGTTCGTAACTGTCATTATTAAAAGTAGATGGTTCTTGAATCTGTAACATGTTCCCACACAATACTCTCCCTGAATGCTTACTCAGGTCTCTCTTCCATAGGCCTAGAGGGTTCTCCCACTCACTATGTATCTTTAACCTACTTTTAGGCTTAGCACAATGCTACACCATGGTTCTGGAGTGTTCTTTCTGACTAATCTCACAGATGTGCTTAGGTGCTTCCCCATCCTCCTGATTCTTAGCTCTGAGCTCGCTGCCCTGTGAGTTTTGACAACTGTGGTCTTTTCCACACACTGTAGTGTGAGATCGCTGAGAGCAGAGCTGTCTCATTGATCTGTTTCATCTCATGGGGGAATAAAGAGAAAACAGTGAGTAGACATTTTTTGGGTTTAAATCCATATTACCACTTTCTATTCCCAAAGTATGCCAAATGAAAGCTTGCTATTCTTGGAATGGAAGCACAAACGAATCAATCTGTATGTCAAATGCCATAGCTCTCCTGAAGCCGGTGCCAAGAAACATTCATTAGAACACTCTTATTTTTTACTGATGCATAATAGATGTACATAGTTTCAGGGCACATGTGCTAATTTAAAAAATGCGTATAATTTGTAAAGATCAAATCAGTGTGCTTGGGATATCTATTGTCTGAAATATCTTTCTTTTTAATGCTAAAACCATACACATTCTTCTCTACTATTTTGAAATACAATAGATCATTGTAAATATAGTCACCCTACTTATCTAGCTAATACTAGGTCTTATTTCTCCTATCAGGCTGTATATTTGTACCCATTAATCAAAATCTTTCAAACGCCCCCACACTTCCAGCCTCTGGGCTTTGTGCTTGTTTTGTTTCATTGATTGATTTTTTAAAGGAAATAGCTATTTAGACTTGGGCTGGATATAGAGAGTAGTATCCAGAGAGCGTTCACTGGTGGGTCACCTGTTGTTAAAATGTGGAAATATTTCTGAACTGCCTCCAGCCCCTCAACTGATTCCCCTGACTCTTCCCAGAATCCTTGTTCCTTCCCATGATCTGTCTACAAGTACTAAGTTGGGACCAGCTGCGGGTCTCCTCCTGGTCTAAGGCCAGAGTCTCTGTGTGGCCTGGGCTCATATGCAACCAGTTGTGGACTATGTTGAACATAAGCCCTGTCTTTATTTTTGTTTCTCTGCTATCCTCAAGGTGTATCAGTTCCCTCTTCTTTTTTAGAGATGGAAAAACAAGAGCTTTCTGTTACTTTCTGTGGTTGTTTCAAGACAAAGGATGGGTTGCCCAGTGGATGGAAGCCCCCTCCAGCTAGGCTAGAGATTTATTACAGCCAAACACTCCTTCCTCAGAGGGAGGGAGCACATTTGACAGAATGACCCATTTCAGGTCAGGATCACATGACTCTCCAGACCCAGCAGGTCTCATTTGTCTCTGAGCAGGATGTCACCCCTGACAAACAGGCACACGCAGCTATTTGTGTAGGAGTGAGCATTACTGGCCTTGCCCTTCTGTCTGGCATTCCCATCAGCCTGCTCTCTGATGCTTTTTCTTTTTCTGTTTTTTTCCTCTCTCTCTTTTTTTTTTTTTTTTTTTTTTTGAGTTTCTTTTATTTCCCAAAGCCTCACCTCTCGGACAGAGGCATTCCCAGATCCCAGAGGCCAAATTCCAGTTCAGGGCAGATGCATGGGAAAAGTAAAAGCCAGCACTTAAGAGTTAAGATGAGGAGAGTGAGCCTAAGTGAGTTTATGGGTTTTTTTCCTCGTTTGTCTAAATAGAAAAATCAATAAGGACTCTATGGAACCATTAATAGAGATTAAATGCCTAGAAACAGGCTTTACCTCATTTGGAGGCTGAGGCTGTTTTGGTATTAATTGTATGCTCTTTCTGTAGCCCTCATCACTCCATTCCAAAGGCCTGGGCCATGCACTGTTGAAGCCCCTGTTCTTACTGGCATTATTGAGTATAGTAAGAATCATGACACACACAACCTCTTCCCTGAAATTCTGAAATTCTCTCCTTGTGTAATCCTCTTTGCTTTGTCCTCTCTGTCCTCTTTGTCCCGTTCTCCTTAGCCCTCTCCCCAAAGCTCCCCTTTGCCTTTGTACTAACTTAGAAAGAGGTTTAAAAATGACAGGAGGAAGTGAACAAACTGCTGAGCAAGAGAGAAAGACAAGTCCAGGTGGACCTGCAAACCCTAGAGACCTGGCAGCTTCCCTGGCACAGGTCCTCATCAATGGAGAGACCAAGGTCCTGCTTGTTTAATTATCCAGTTACACTTATAAAAATTCTTTTTTTGCTTTAAAAACACGCAAAATGATTTTTGTTTCCTGCAACCAAATGGTTTTGACAAATGTATTTCCCATGCCCTCCTAAAGCACTTATGACTTTACTAAAAATGCTTGATTTTTTAAAAAAATATTATAATGTATAGGTCAGGACTTAGTTCTATAGGTGATGACTTAGCCTAGATATTAGAACTCTTCAAAAATCTACTCACAGGGTCAGTCTCAGAGCTTGTGGTAGGTAGGTCTGATGAACTATTCACATTATTTAGGCGACAAGGAGAGTCAGTGAAGAAGCCCAAGTGGTCATTGTACCATACGTGTTCTTAGGCTACGTGTGTGAGCAGAGATTAAGGGATACTGTTTACTCTTCATCTATGCATAGTCACAGTGCTGATGGCGTCTAACTCTTCTCCAATTCTTGCTACCTACCAGAAAAACAGTGTGATGAACAGTTTGAAAGATTTATCTACACATAGCAACAGCATAAAAGGTGGGCCCTAGGCCGGGCAAGGTGGCTCATGCCTGTAATCCCAGCATTTTAGGAGGCCCAGGCAGGCAGATCATGAGGTCAGGAGATTGAGACCATCCTGGTTAACATGGTGAAATCCCGTTTCTACTAAAAATACAGCAACAACAAAAAATTAGCCAGGCGTAGTGGTGGGCACCTGTAGTCCCAGCTACTCTGGAGGCTGAGGCAGAAGAATGGCATGAACCTGGGAGGCGGAGCTTGCAGCAAGCCAAGATCGCACCACTGCACTCCAGCCTGGGTGACAGAGCAAGACTGTCTCAAAAAAAAAAAAAAAAAAAAAAAGGTAGGCCCTAGTATTATTGTTTGCTATTCAAATAAGGAAGCCTAAATAATTAACTAACACATATTAACAGTTCCTGGCACAGAGCAGGTGCTATGGAGTTTGTTTTTATTTCAGATATTATTTTTAACTAGTCTAAGTTGGCACCGCTGGCAAACAGTGAAAAGTTAATTCAAATCTAGGTATTTTGATTCCAGAATCCATTTAAAAAGTCCTGATTCTTTACTGTCAACTTATATTATGTCAACAGATTTTTGAAACAACTCTGAAAAAAACAGACATTTTATTTTATTTTATTTTATTTTATTTGTATTTTTAGTAGAGAAGGGATTTTGACATGTTGGCAAGGCTTCTCTCGAATGACTGGCCTCAAGTAATCTCCCCACCTTGTCCTCTTAAAGTGCTAGAATTACAGGCATGGGCCACTGCACCCAACCCTCATAGACAGGGTTGTAAACTTCTGCTCGAAGTCACATTGTTAGGAAGAAGTTGGTGACCCAAGGATTCCAACTCAGATATGACTGACTCCAAAGTCTACATTCTTCCCATTCTTCAGAGGAAAAACAGCTGCAACCAAGAAACGTAGGGTGCAAAAGAGAGGAGAGGAACTTGGAGACTAATTTTGACCACTTCTTGTTTGTTCTTTAGATGATGCTAACAAATGGATCAAACTAAAGAGCAGAACTTTTGTCTTTCTCTTTATATAGCCAACCACCAATCAATCTCTTGATGAACTTTGCCTTCTTATGTGAATAATCATTTATCTTTGTGTCATTTTCTCTGGAGTAATTATTATGATTTCTCATCTCAAAAAAGCTATTAATGTCAGTCTGTAGCAAAAAAAAAATTAAATAAAAACATTTCAAAAAATGTCACAACTGATTATAGTTCTAATTGTGCCTGTTCCCAAATTTAGTACCACATTGCACATTACTGGGTAGAAACAAACCATAAATTATTGTATTTATGACATGCATTGCAGCACAGAATTGCATGCCAAATTCTTATGACAAGCATAAAAGAATTATTCAGAAATACTGCTCTGTTTGGTGCCAAATTTAGTGATAATTTATAGCTGTCTGAATTTCCACACCTGCTGCGAATTCCCTCAGGTTCTCAAGTTTTACTGATTCCCCACTGGTGGAATTTCAAGAGCATCATTTACCTGTGGGGAAGCTATGACTCTTTCACTGTGTCCTTCATTACAATCTAAAAATTTAGAAATTCAGTCCTTGCTAAGATTTGACAATGGCATGTGGAAACACATCTCATTGTCCTATGTCCTGGAAGGCTGCAGAGCTCTCCACTATTGTGGCCAGCTTCCCCGTTTATTATGGTAAGAAGAAGTTTAAAGAAAACATTAAGAATTTGTGCAATGAGCAAATGGGGACCCCCGTCTATGCCTGGGTTGACTTACAACCCACTTTTTTGTAGCTATCTATTTAGTTTTAAAAAAAGCCATTCTTCAATGAGCACAGTTACTTGGATCCTTTTTTCCCTCAGTGATAACGTGGCAATAATTAGGATGACAATAATGCATGTATCTGTAATTTACTGAATACCTACTCTGTTCCAAACTTTTGTTTTTTTTTTCTAGCACATCTAATATCCTACTTAAAATTTTGAAGAGCTGATAGCATTGACTACATTTTAAAGAGATAAAGAGAGAAATGCTGAGGCTTACTAAGACTATGTAACTTTCTCAGGGTCCTATGGCTAATGAGGAAATGCTAACACTAATTAAGTACCTAAAATGTGTGAGGCCTGCTCTATGAATCCATTTCTCAAGGATCCTCTTCTAGCCCTCTACGGTGGCTACTGTTTTTTGTCCATTTTAAAAACAAGAAGCTAGAACATAAAGAAGTAAGAGGATTCATCACAAATCTCACAACTGTGTGATTCCTCATCTTCAGGAGTGGTCATGTAAAGCCTAATATCAAGTCATAGCATGTTTGTATGACTTGTACACTAGAAAGAACATGGAGAGTAGCAAGCACCCTTTTGGGCTGCCCAGGCTTCATGTCCACTATGTTCAATGCCAGCAGTGTTCCACTGAGGAGTTGCCTCTGTTGCCTTGATATGCAGTATTGGTAGGACACACAGTCAAGGTGCCCCATCTTTGCATGACCAGGGGGTGGGGTTATGAGCCAAGCTGGGACAGCTGCTCTGTGCATCTCTAAAACAATGTGTGCATAGAGCAGGACTCATATACTGCAGGCAATCAGCGTTAGCTTTTTTTCATTAGCCATGGGACTCTGGGAAAGTTTCATAATCTCACTGAATCTCAGTTTTTAGAAACGTGGTGACATAAAAAGAAACTGATTTAATCTCTGCTATGCCAAGCCCAAGAGCTGCCTGGGCATCAGCCCTTAATTTTATTCATTTATTTACCAATATGTCCATAACCCTTGCCAAGGGTTTCTGTTTTAAAAGCTTTATATATACTAATTCATTTCCTTCTTACAGCATGTATTCCTTTGTGAGACCTGCATTCAACTTTTGAACTAACCCTTCTCCCCTCAATAATCTCCATGTATAGTTTTTCCTTTATATTTGTCAGAGCTAGTCTCTATTGTTGGCAACTAAAGAATCCTGTTTAGGCCGGGTGAGTTGGCTCATGCCTGTAATTCAAAGCTCGGGACTTCCTTGGGAACACACCCTGTCTGCTAGTTTGAGAAATAACTCACCAGCTTGATGGATGCTGTTCTTTTCTTCGTCTTTCCTCTGTTAATCCTTTGCCTGGAACAGTTGTTACTTTACAACTTTCTGACTCTAATGAGCTTTTTGTGTAACATATAGAGTTTGCCCAGTTTTTCTGCCCTAGGTCATTATTCAGCAGATCCAACTTTCAGCACTATTGGGTAGGACTCTTCCTCTAACCCTGTATAAGCCCATCTTTCAGTTTGAAGCCATATATTGCAAATCGAAGCAAGAGTTCTTATAGTTCAGGAATTCCAAGAAGGGAACGTTCCAGTGATCAAGCTATAATGTTCAGAAAGTATTAACGACAAGTTTATCTCAAATTACTTCTTCAGCACTCAGTATTTTCAAACGAGGACATCTTCACCCTAAGAAAATACGTGTTAGGCTTTTTTTTTTTTCCTTTTTTTTTTTTTCAATCTTTATTTTCCTCCCTAAGAAACTTTTTTTTCAAGCAGCTATTCTTCTATTGACTTTGAAGTGCTGAAAATAGGTCACATCCTAGCTAGGATCCTGGCTACTTGGGGCCATCAACACTTTTCTGGTTTATTAGTTTGTTTTTGACTCTATTTTCACTAGGAAAATAAATGTATTCAGATGCCTAATGAGTATTTAATGCTCTTTCCAATTCATAATCTATGACATTTTACTAAATGTTAAATTTTTTAATGTTAAATTGCAGATTAGAAAAATTTACCCACAAAAAAGCTAACCTGTAAATGAGATAAAGCAAGTAAAGCATAAACAGGATTTCAATAAAATTTTTATTGCTGCGAAAAAGTACCTTTAAGTAACCTTACTTTATCAATGCAGAGCACAGTAAGAACTGAAAAGATATAAAAGCAGTAACAGTGGATTCCAGCATTTCCCTGTCCAGTCAACCTGTAATAGAAAAGACTGCTGCCACTACAGTGTCCAGAGCATGGGATGGAAGGGCAAATAGCTGAAGATACAAGAAGGCCACCATGTGACAGACATGAACCTTTCTTTTTCTCTCCTCAAGGAAAACTAAAGCCACTAAAATAGGAAGGAAGGGAGGAGGGGAGGAAGGAAGGAAGGAAGGAAGGAAGGAAGGAAGGAAGGAAGGAAGGAAGGAAGGAAGGAAGGGAGGGAGGGAGGAAGGAAAGGAGCGAGGGAAGGAGGGAAGGAGCGAGGAAAAGAGGAAGGGAGGGAGGAAAGGAAGGAAGAGAGGAGAAAAGGAAAGTCGGAAAGGAGAGGAGAGGAAGGGAGAGAGAGAGGGAGGAGAGGTAGAGAGAGAAGGTGTTGAAGGCTTGAGGGTTAAAACCAGACTGCCTCCATGTGGCATCTAAGGTTCTTCCAGTTCTAATCATGGTCTACCATTCATTGCCTCTATCCATCCATTTACTCTTCTCTCCACTTGCCACAAGTGTGCCCTCTGTGTGGGGTTCCTTTTCACACTCAGTCTGACAGTCCGCAAAGGCTGTCCCCACTTACGGGGACACACTACCCTGTGCCACCTCACCAACTCTGCACTGAATTCTTATATCATGATTGAGAAATAATTCTGAAGTCATTACTTTGATTCAAACCTTAGCTTTATAAACATTTACAGAATGTGTGACTTTGAGAGAGACATTTGACTTCCTGGTACCTCAGTTTCTTCATTGTTAAAGTGAATTATAATACCTACTTCTTATGATTATTCTGAGAAATAGCTGAGATAACACATGTAAATCTTAAAATTATATCTGGCAATTAATAAGTACTTGATATATGTTAGCTATTTTTAATTTATTTCTCGTCGATGCGGGTCAGTTACAGTATCACCTCCTGGGGGAAATTTGATTGGTTCCTCTAGCCCATAGAATAGTGGTCAGTTATTCTCCAATCTGCCCTCCCATAGTACTTCATAAGTAAGCATGGGATTAATCTCATTGGTAATAATCTACTACTTTCGTGTTTCTCTCTCACTCTAGAGTTAGAAGCACAGAACCATAATCACTGAAATAAATACCATTATTGGATGTCCTACATTGTTTAAGAGACACAAATTTCTCCACCGCTCTATGCAAACCTTTCTACCATAGGACTTCACTGCCCCTCTCAAGAAGCAAAGTCTATTTCTCCACTACTGGAATCTGGGCTGGCTGTATACTTTATTTAGGCCAATCTGGAAAATGTGATGCCATAGGATTCCCTAAAATTAGCCTAGACCTCAATCAGCTTTGACCCTTCCACTCAGTCTCTTGTTGCCTTAAGACTGTCATATTAGCCTGGGCTGATGAACTTAAGGATGAAATAAAGGTCAGTTAGCAGCAACCCCAAAATGCCAAAGGTATTGAGCGAACCATCCAATTGAGCCCCAGGGGACTGCCACCAGAGGAGTGACCTTAGGGCAAGAGAAGTAGAAAAATCATGCAGCAGATCCCAGCTCAAATCACTGACCTACACAGCTGTGTGGGGAAAAAAAAGAAAAGAAAAGGTTATTTAAAGCTACTAAGTTTTGAAATGCAGGAATAGGTAACTATTCATGTACAATTTGGCATGCCATGTCTTGTGCTAAATGAAAGGAGCACTTAGAAAACATGATCACATTTACTAATTACAAATCTCCTACAATAAAAGTGTCAGCCCACATGTACTAGAGGAAGAAACTCGATGCCAAAGAAGGTCAGCTGATTAATACTCTAATCTTCCTATATGAACTATCTAGATCTTCAAATCCATGGGTATCAACTTCATAGAAATGATCATTAAAATTTGTACAAACTTAAAGTATTTTCACAAAACTTTTATTGTATTCCTTCAAGTATATTGTGCCAAATTGGATAACCATGACGGGCACAGGATTGCCTAAACACAACCAAGAAATTGAGACCAAGTAAATTGCTGCACTCTTCTAGCATTAGAATATTGCAAAAGTTTCTCCTTTCTACTGCTCTGTGATCTGGAGGTTTAGTAACAGAATCCATTCTTTATAAAGAAGAAACAGTTTTCACTCACATTATGTAACTAAGACCTAATAAAGTTCATGGCAGATGAAAATCCCAGGAAGCTTTCATTCAGAGAATTTCCTAGATGTCTTTTTTTCTTTTTTCTTTCTTTCTTTCTTTTTTTTTTTTTTTTTTTTTTTTTTTTTTTTTTTTTTTTTGAGACAAAGTTTCGCTTTATTGTCCAGGCTGGAGTACAGTGGCACAATCTCAGCTCACTACAACCTCCACCTCCCAGGTTCAAGTGATTCTCCTGCCTCAGCCTCCGGAGTAGCTGGGATTACAGGCACCTATGACCATGCCCAGCTAACTTTCGTATTTTTAGCAGAGACGGGGTTTCACCATGTTGGCCAGGCTGGTCTTGAACTCCTGACCTCAAATGATCCACCTGCCTCAGCCTCCCAAATTGCTGGGATTACAGGCATGAGCCACCGCGCCCGGCCCTAGATGTCTTTTTGACTCAGGATTATACATTTGTAGCATCATGGCTTTTCTTTCCTGTGTCTCACCTTCTCATTCTTAGTGACTTTTCCTGGCATTTTTTAATCACGATTGGGCCTTGAGCTTCCATAATCTTAGCAGAGATTAGTCATTGGGATTCAGAAATGAGGAATTAGAATTCTAGAATTTCTAAAATCATGTTATTCTTAACATACTAAGATTATTCATAACCCTTACTCATTATTATTAATGTCTAAACAAAATGGTTTGGTAATTAAAAAGCTTGAATTTAGCAGTCTGTACAAAGAAATATAGCCTATAGCAAATATTTGAACGTTGGGAAATATCAGTGGACACCATGAATGTCTTAGTCCATTTACTGATGCTGTAAAGGAATACCTGAGGCTAGGTAATTTATAATGAAGAGGCTTATTTCACTCATCATTCTACTGGCTTTACAAGAAGTATGGTGTCAGCATCTGTTTGGCATCTGGTGAAGGCCTCGGGCTGCTTCCACTCACAGTGAAAGGCTAAGGGGAGGTGGTGCATGCAGAGATGATGAAACAGGAAACAAGAGTGGGGAGGAGGAACCAGGCTCTTTGTAACAACCAGATCTTATGGGAACTAATGTAGTGAGAACTCATTCACTGTACCCTGAAGGGAGGGCACTAAGCTATTCATGAGGGACCCATCGCCATGGAGCTCTGTGGGTTGAGGCTGGCCTCCCACCTGGGAGACAGGGATTAACCTGACTCTCACCCTTACAGTATTGGTGATAATGTTGTTGTTATACCTTTTTAACACAGCGTACACAGGATTTACCTCAAAATCAGAAATGCATTTAGTATTTTAAAAAGTTTTTTGATTTGTAGCTCTTTATTAAAATTCTAGAGATGTTAGACCCTTAAATAAATAGATAAATTGATAAAGACACATACTTCACATACAGATATCTTTTCATAACCATTATTTCATTAAGTCTCACTTACCTGCCTCTCCAAGATATTATTTGTATAAATTTGTCTTTCTTAGCTCAAAAAAAAAATGTTTTCTTGATTGATTTTTTTAATGAAAATATCTTACAGAAAAAAAAAAACCTGGATTTGTTGGCTTCCATTGAAAATATTGTAGGAAATCTGGGAACATGAGCCAGCATTTCCATTTAAACATGTTGGGAAGTTGTTTATTCATCAATTGCCTTCTTAAGATAAGCTACTTACCCCTCACTCACCGCAGCACATTCCACTCATCATGGTACCCCTACTGTTGATACTTCATGTCAAGGGAACTTACCATTGAATGACACAGTTTTGTCTTCAATTACTAAAGAAGTAAATCCATCTAGCTTCAGTCATGTGTATAACCTACTCATTCCCTTTAGGACACACACCGGAAATTCCTAATATTGTCAACCGATGAATCTTCACTTCTCATACCCTGAGTATTTAGTCCCCTTAACAATTGATGTAAACAAAAGTGACAATCTCAACTTCTCTTTTTTCCTCAAAGTAATTTATCATTTTTAACACAAACAGATATTCTATGCCAGTAACAATCCATACAATAGTTTCTCAAACTTGAGAAATTGCAGGCTTCTTTTAAAGTAGAAAATATTGTGACTTTTTGTATTTTAATTATTTTCAAACAAAACACTTAAATACATTCTTTATGCTTTGAGCTATTTTGCATCCCTGTAGCCAAAACAGATTTATCAATTAGATATAAACAAAAGTATAAACTGATACAACACTAAGAAATAACATGAAGCAATGGAATAGGTGATGCTGTTTTGTTGAAGAAAAACTCTTCTTTGTCATGTGAATATATTTTTGAGAAACAAGCTCTTGTGAGTCTGCCATCCCTGTACTCTGAAGGGTGAACAAGTTTCCCAACACTCTAAAAATGTGTATTTATATATTGTGTCATATTCTCCTTAAGTCACATACATATTTAATCTCATTAGACAATGGCAATTAAAACAATTCTCCTTGGTTGCATCACTCTCATAAACTGAATGGTTTCTCAAATAATATGGCAGTCCTTCCATCAAAACTGGTCATCTCAATGGTACAAAAATTCTTTGCATCAAGCTTATCAATACAAATAGAAAAAAATAATTACAAATATTTATATATGACTTAGGAATTCATGGCTTGATAACCTAAGGTTGAGGAACATTGCTTTAAGTTTCATCTTTGGCAAGATATCAGCAATTATTCCATGGATTTGCTGTCCTCCTTGCTATAAAAACATCCAAAGAATTTGGTCTTTCTGGACAAGGATAAGATCATGAAAGAGAACCATCAACAAACTCTATATTGATGAGTTGTGTTTAGATTCTAGTTCTTCAAACTGAAGACTCCACAAAATAATTTTCAGCCTAATTATGAGCCTTGATGAACCTGACTGGCCATTGAAAGAGACCACTATTCCTCAAAAAGTTAAATAGAGTTATCATATGACTGAGAAAGTCTATTCCTATTTTCCCAGAAGAATTAAAAATATATTTCTACATAAAAATGTATACAGGAATATTCACAGCAGCATTATTCATAAAAGCCAGAAACTGAAAACAATCCAAGTATCTATCAATTAATAAACTGATAAGCAAATATGGTATATCTAAGCAATATAATATTATTTACCCGTGAATATGAACAAAGTACTGGCACAATAGAGATGAACCTTGAAAACATTATGCTAAATGAAAGAAGCTAGACACACAGGGCATATTTGTTTTATTCCATTTCTATAAAATGTTCAGAATAGAAAAATTCATAGGGACTGAAGGAAGATTGTTAATTTCCAGGTATTGGCGGAGGGGGGAATTGAAAATGACTGCTAAAGAGTAAAGTGTTTTTTTGTTTTGTTTTGTTTTGTTTTTTGTCTTTGTGTGTGTGTGTGTGTGTTTGATAAGATAAAAATGTTCTGAAGTTAAGTAGTGGTGAGGTGATGTTTGCACAAGCTTGAGAATATGCTAAAATCCACTTGATTGTTCACCTTAAAATAATAAATTTATGGCATATGATTCATATCTTCTTAAACAAAAAGTATATACATTTTAAAAATAATCTCTAATGAGACTTTCACAAAGTATTCCAAAAACATGAGCAGAAATTTTCCAGACAAAATATTTGTAAACCATCTAGACACAGTACAAAAGAATTAGCATGTCTTGATGGCAGGTTTTATGTGAAACAGAGCTGTATGCAAAGTAAAAATAAAATCCAACTGGCAGCAGATTATTAATCTCTCTTTCACCATTCTAAGGAGCTGGGTTCATGTATTAGTCCATTTTCACACTGCTAATAAAACATACCCGAGACTGGGCAATTTACAAAAGAAAGAAGTTTAATGGACTTACAATTCCATCTGGCTGTGGGGGCCTCACAATCATGGCAAAAGGCAAGGAGGAGCAAGTCACGTCTTACATGGATGGCAAGAGGCAAAGAGAGAGAACTTGTGAAGGGCAATTCTCATTTTTAAAATCATCAGATCTCATGAGACTTATTCACTATCAGGAGAACAACATGAAAAAGACCCAACCCCATGATTCAATTATCTCCCGCTGGGTCCTTTTCACAACACATGGGAATTATGGGTGCTAAAAGATGAGATTTGGGTGGGGACACAGCCAAGCCATATCATTCTGCCCTGGCCCCTCCCAAATCTCATGTATTCACATTTCAAAGCCAATCATGCCTTTCCAATAGTTCCCCAAAGTTTTAATTCATTTCAGCATTAACTCAAAAGTCCACAATCCAAACTGTCATCTGAGACAAATCACCTCTGCCTATGAGCCTGTAAAATCAAAAGCAAGTTAGTTACTTCGTAAATACAATGGGGGTACAGGCATTGTTGGGTAAATACAACTATTCCAAATGGGAAAAATTGGCCTAAACAAAGGGGCTACAGGCCCTATGCAAATCCAAAATCCAGTGGGGAAGTCAAATCTTAAAACTCCAAAATGATCTCCTTTGACTCCATGTCTCACATAGAGGTCATACTGATGCAAGAGGTGGGTTCCCATGGTTTTGGGCAGCTTCAACCCTGTGGTTTAGCAGAGTATAGCCCCCTCCTGACTGTTTTCACAGGCTGGTGTTGTGTCTGTGGCTTTTCTAGGCACATGGTGCAAGTTGTCAGTGGATCTACCATTCGGGGATCTGGAGGAAGGTGGCCCTTTTCTCACAGCTCCACTAGCCAGTGCCCCAGTAGGGACCCTGTTTGAGGGCTCTGACCCCACTCCTTTCTGCACTGCCCTCACAGAAGTTCTCCATGAGGACCCCGCCCCTGCAGCAAACTTCTGCCTGGCCATCCAGGCATTTCCATACATTCTCTGAAATCTAGGGGCAGAATCCCAAACCTCTGTTCTTGACTTCTGTGCACCCACAGGCTCAACACCATGTGGAAGCTGCCAAGGCTTGGGGGCTTCCTCCCTCTGAAGCAACAGCCCAAGCTGTACCTTGGCCTCTTTCAACCACAGCTAGAGTGGCTGGACTGCACACAGCACAGGGACCCTGGACCTGGCCCAGGAAACCATGTTTTCCTCCTAGACTTTCAGGCCTGTGATAGGAGGGGCTGCTGTGAAGACTTCTGACATGGCTGAAGACATTTTCCCCATTGTCTTGGGGGTTAACATTTAGCTCTTCATTATTTATGCAAATTTCTATAGCCAGCTTCAATGTCTCCTCAGAAAATGGTATTTTCTTTTCTTTCACATTATCAGGGTGCAAATTTTCAGAACTTTTATGCTGTGCTTCCCTTATAAACCTGAATGCATTTAACAGCACCCAAGCCACCTCTTGAATTCTTTGCTGCTTAGAAATTTCTTCTGCCAGATACCCTAAACCATCTTTCTCAAGTTTAAAGTTCCATAAATCTCTAGGGCAGGGGAAAAATGCAACCAGTTTCTTTGCTAAAACATAACAAGAGTTACCTTTGCTCCAGTTCGCAACAAGTTCCTCATCTCCATCCAAGACCACCTGAGCCTGGATTTCATTGTCTATATCATTATCAGCATTTTGGTCAAAGTCATTCAGCAAGTCTCTAGGAAGTTCCAAACTTTCCCACATTTTCCTGTCTTGTTCTGAGCCCTCCAAACCATTCCAACCTCTGCCTGTTACCTAGTTCCAAAGTCACTTCCACATTTTTGGGTATCTTTTCAACAGCGCCCCACTCTACTGATACCAATTTACTGTATTAGTCCATTTTCACACTGCTGATAAAAGCATAACTAAGACTGGGTAATTTACAAAAGAAGGAAATTTAATGAGCTTACAGTTCCATGTGGCTGCAGAGGCCTCACAATCATGGCAGAAGGCAAGGAGGAGCAAGTCACATCTTACATGGATGGCAGCAGGCAAAGAGAGAGAACTTGTGCAGGGAAACTCTCATTTTTAAAATAATTAAATCTCATGAGACTTATTCACTATCACCAGAATAGCACAGGAAAGACCCACCCCCACAATTCAATTATCTCCCACTGGGTCCCTCCCATAACACATGGGAATTATGAAAGCTACAAGATGAGATGTGTGTGGCGACACAGAGCCAAACCATATCAGTCCCGATGGAAGGAAGCCATTTTAACAGGCATGATGACTAATTATCACAATAATTCTTCCAAGAGAAAGAGTAAGCCTATTTGTTTGTTTGTTGATTTGTCTCTTTGTTTATTTTTCCTGAGAGTTATCTAGCACATCATGACTGCTTCCTATTTCTGATACACCAAAATGAAAAATAAGAGCAAAAGGAATATGCAAAAACTTGAGGTGGGGTGAAGGAATGTAGAAGCTTCATAAGATTTTTTTTAAAAAACAGAAATCTCATAGGGGGGGCGGAGCAAGATGGCCGAATAGGAGCAGCTCCAGTCTCCAACTCGCAGCGCGAGCGACACAGAAGACCGGTGATTTCTGCATTTTCAACTGAGGTACTGGGTTCATCTCACTGGGGAGTGCTGGACGATCGGTGCTGGTCAGCTGCTGCAGCCCGACCAGTGAGAGCTGAAGCAGGGCGAGGCATCGCCTCACCTGGGAAGCGCAAGGGGGAAGGGAGTCCCTTTTCCTAGCCAGGGGAACTAAGACACACAACACCTGGAAAATCGGGTAACTCCCACCCCAATACTGCGCTTTAAGCAAACAGGCACACCAGGAGATCATATCCCACACCTGGCCGGGAGGGTCCCACACCCACGGAGCCTCCCTCATTCCTAGCACAGCAGTCTGTGATCTACCGGCAAGGCAGCAGCGAGGCTGGTGGAGGGGCGCCCGCCATTGCTGAGGCTTAAGTAGGTAAACAAAGCTGCTGGGAAGCTTGAACTGGGTGGAGCTCACAGCAGCTCAAGGAAACCTGCCTGTCTCTGTAGACTCCACCTCTGGGGACAGGGCACAGTAAACTAAACAAATGCAGCAGACACTTCTGCAGACGCAAACGACTCTGTCTGACAGCTTTGAAGAGAGCAGTGGATCTCCCAACATGGAGGTTGAGATCTGAGAAGGGACAGACTCCCTGCTCAAGTGGGTCCCTGACCCCTGAGTAGCCTAACTGGGAGACATCCCCCACTAGGGGCAGTCTGACACCCCACACCTCACAGAGAGGAGTACACCCCTGAGAGGAAGCTTCCAAAGCAAGAATCAGACAGGTACACTTGCCGTTCAGAAATATTCTATCTTCTGCAGCCTCTGCTGCTGATACCCAGGCAAACAGGGTCTGGAGTGGACCTCAAGCAATCTCCAACAGACCTACAGCTGAGGGTCCTGACTGTTAGAAGGAAAACTATCAAACAGGAAGGACACCTAAACCAAAACCCCATCAGTACATCACCATCATCAAAGACCAGAGGCAGATAAAACCACAAAGATGGGGAAAAAGCAGGGCAGAAAAGCTGGAAATTCAAAAAATAAGAGCGCATCTCCCCCGGCAAAGGAGTGCAGCTCATCGCCAGCAACGGATCAAAGCTGGACGGAGAATGACTTTGATGAGATGAGAGAAGAAGGCTTCAGTCCATCAAATTTCTCAGAGCTAAAGGAGGAATTACGTACCCAGCGCAAAAAAAACTAAAAATCTTGAAAAAAAAGTGGAAGAATTGATGGCTAGAGTAATTAATGCAGAGAAGGTCATAAACGAAATGAAAGAGATGAAAACCATGACATGAGAAATACGTGACAAATGCACAAGCTTCAGTAACCAACCCGATCAACTGGAAGAGAGAGTATCAGCGATTGAGGATCAAATGAATGAAATGAAGCGAGAAGAGAAACCAAAAGAAAAAAGAAGAAAAAGAAATGAACAAAGCCTGCAAGAAGTATGGGATTATGTAAAAAGACCAACTCTACGTCTGATTGGGGTGCCTGAAAGTGAGGGGGAAAATGGAACCAACTTGGAAAACACTCTTCAGGATATCATCCAGGAGAACTTCCCCAACCTAGTAGGGCAGGCCAACATTCAAATCCAGGAAATACAGAGAACACCACAAAGATACTCCTCGAGAAGAGCAACTCCAAGACACATAATTGCCAGATTCACCAAAGTTGAAATGAAGGAAAAAATCTTAAGGGCAGCCAGAGAGAAAGGTCGGGTTACCCACAAAGGGAAGCCCATCAGACTAACAGCAGATCTCTCAGCAGAAACTCTCCAAGCCAGAAGAGAGTGGGGGCCAATATTCAACATTCTTAAAAGAATTTTAAACTCAGAATTTCATATCCAGCCAAACTAAGTTTCATCAGTGAAGGAGAAATAAAATCCTTTACAGATAAGCAAATGCTTAGAGATTTTGTCACCACTAGGCCTGCCTTACAAGAGACCCTGAAGGAAGCACTAAACATGGAAAGGAACAACCGGTACCAGCCATTGCAAAAACATGCCAAAATGTAAAGACCATCGAGGCTAGGAAGAAACTGCATCAACTAACGAGCAAAATAACCAGTTAATATCATAATGGCAGGATCAAGTTCACACATAACAATCTTAACCTTAAATGTAAATGGACTAAATGCTCCAATTAAAAGACACAGACTGGCAAACTGGATAAAGAGTCAAGACCCATCAGTCTGCTGTATTCAGGAGACCCATCTCACACGCAGAGACACACATAGGCTCAAAATAAAGGGATGGAGGAAGATTTACCAAGCAAATGGAGAACAAAAAAAAGCAGGGGTTGCAATACTAGTCTCTGATAAAACAAACTTTAAACCATCAAAGATCAAAAGAGACAAAGAAGGCCATTACATAATGGTAAAGGGATCAATTCAACAGGAAGAGCTAACTATCCTAAATATATATGCACCCAATACAGGAGCACCCAGATTCATCAAGCAAGTCCTTAGAGACTTACAAAGAGACTTAGACTCCCATACAATAATAATGGGAGACTTCAATACTCCACTGTCAACATTAGACAGATCAACGAGACAGAAAGTTAACAAGGATATCCAGGAATTGAACTCATCTCTGCAGCAAGCAGACCTAATAGACATCTATAGAACTCTCCACCCCAAATCAACAGAATATACATTCTTCTCAGCACCACATCGTACTTACTCCAAAATTGACCACGTAATTGGAAGTAAAGCACTCCTCAGCAAATGTACAAGAACAGAAATTATAACAAACTGTCTCTCAGACCACAGTGCAATCAAACTAGAACTCAGGACTAAGAAACTCAATCAAAACCGCTCAACTACATGGAAACTGAACAACCTGCTCCTGAATGACTACTGGGTACATAACGAAATGAAGGCAGAAATAAAGATGTTCTTTGAAACCAATGAGAACAAAGATACAACATACCAGAATCTCTGGGACACATTTAAAGCAGTGTGTAGAGGGAAATTTATAGCGCTAAATGCCCACAAGAGAAAGCAGGAAAGATCTAAAATTGACACTCTAACATCGCAATTAAAAGAACTAGAGAAGCAAGAGCAAACACATTCGAAAGCTAGCAGAAGGCAAGAAATAACTAAGATCAGAGCAGAACTGAAGGAGATAGAGACACAAAAAACCCTCCAAAAAATCAATGAATCCAGAAGTTGGTTTTTTGAAAAGATCAACAAAATTGACAGACCACTAGCCAGACTAATAAAGAAGAAAAGAGAGAAGAATCAAATCGACGCAATTAAAAATGATAAAGGGGATATCACCACCGACCCCACAAAAATACAAACTACCATCAGAGAATACTATAAACACCTCTACGCAAATAAACTGGAAAATCTAGAAGAAATGGATAATTTCCTGGACACTTACACTCTTCCAAGACTAAACCAGGAAGAAGTTGAATCCCTGAATAGACCAATAGCAGGCTCTGAAATTGAGGCAACAATTAATAGCCTACCAACCAAAAAAAGTCCAGGACCAGATGGATTCACAGCTGAATTCTACCAGAGGTACAAGGAGGAGTTGGTACCATTCCTTCTGAAAGTATTCCAATCAATAGAAAAAGAGGGAATCCTCCCTGACTCATTTTATGAGGCCAACATCATCCTGATACCAAAGCCTGGCAGAGACACAACAAAAAAAGAGAATTTTAGACCAATATCCCTGATGAACATCGATGCAAAAATCCTCAATAAAATACTGGCAAACCGGATTCAGCAACACATCAAAAAGCTTATCCACCATGATCAAGTGGGCTTCATCCCTGGGATGCAAGGCTGGTTCAACATTCGCAAATCAATAAACATAATCCAGCATATAAACAGAACCAAAGACAAGAACCACATGATTATCTCAATAGATGCAGAAAAGGCTTTTGACAAAATTCAACAGCCCTTCATGCTAAAAACGCTCAATAAATTCGGTATTGATGGAACGTACCTCAAAATAATAGGAGCTATTTATGACAAACCCACAGCCAATATCATACTGAATGGGCAAAAACTGGAAAAATTCCCTTTGAAAACTGGCACAAGACAGGGATGCCCTCTCTCACCACTCCTATTCAACATAGTGTTGGAAGTTCTGGCTAGGGCAATCAGGCAAGAGAAAGAAATCAAGGGTATTCAGTTAGGAAAAGAAGAAGTCAAATTGTCCCTGTTTACAGATGACATGATTGTATATTTAGAAAACCCCATTGTCTCAGCCCAAAATCTCCTTAAGCTGATAAGCAACTTCAGCAAAGTCTCAGGATACAAAATCAATGTGCAAAAATCACAAGCATTCTTATACACCAGTAACAGACAAACAGAGAGCCAAATCATGAATGAACTTCCATTCACAATAGCTTCAAAGAGAATCAAATACCTAGGAATCCAACTGACAAGGGATGTAAAGGACCTCTTCAAGGAGAACTACAAACCACTGCTCAGTGAAATAAAAGAGGACACAAACAAATGGAAGAACATACCATGCTCATGGATAGGAAGAATCAATATCGTGAAAATGGCCATACTGCCCAAGGTAATTCATAGATTCAATGCCATCCCCATCAAGCTACCAATGAGTTTCTTCACAGAATTGGAAAAAACTGCTTTAAAGTTCGTATGGAACCAAAAAAGAGCCCGCATCTCCAAGACAATCCTAAGTCAAAAGAACAAAGCTGGAGGCATCACGCTACTTGACTTCAAACTATACTACAAGGCTATAGTAACCAAAACAGCATGGTACTGGTACCAAAACAGAGATATAGACCAATGGAACAGAACAGAGTCCTCAGAAATAATACCACATATCTACAGCCATTTGATCTTTGACAAACCTGAGAGAAACAAGAAATGGGGAAAGGATTCCCTATTTAATAAATGGTGCTGGGAAAATTGGCTAGCCATAAGTAGAAAGCTGAAACTGGATCCTTTCCTTACTCCTTATACGAAAATTAATTCAAGATGGATTAGAGACTTAAATGTTAGACCTAATACCATAAAAATCCTAGAGGAAAACCTAGGTAGTACCATTCAGGACATAGGCATGGGCAAAGACTTCATGTCTAAAACACCAAAAGCAACGGCAGCAAAAGCCAAAATTGACAAATGGGATCTCATTAAACTAAAGAGCTTCTGCACAGCAAAAGAAACTACCATCAGAGTGAACAGGCAACCTACAGAATGGGAGAAAATTTTTGCAATCTACTCATCTGACAAAGGGCTAATATCCAGAACCTACAAAGAACTCAAACAAATTTACAAGAAAAAAACAAACAACCCCATCAAAAAGTGGGCAAAGGATATGAACAGACATTTCTCAAAAGAAGACATTCATACAGCCAACAGACACATGAAAAAATGCTCATCATCACTGGCCATCAGAGAAATGCAAATCAAAACCACAGTGAGATACCATCTCACACCAGTTAGAATGGCAATCATTAAAAAGTCAGGAAACAACAGGTGCTGGAGAGGATGTGGAGAAATAGGAACACTTTTACACTGTTGGTGGGATTGTAAACTAGTTCAACCATTATGGAAAACAGTATGGCGATTCCTCAAGGATCTAGAACTAGATGTACCATATGACCCAGCCATCCCATTACTGGGTATATACCCAAAGGATTATAAATTATGCTGCTATAAAGACACATGCACACGTATGTTTATTACAGCACTATTCACAATAGCAAAGACTTGGAATCAACCCAAATGTCCATCAGTGACAGACTGGATTAAGAAAATGTGGCACATATACACCATGGAATACTATGCAGCCATAAAAAAGGATGAGTTTGAGTCCTTTGTAGGGACTTGGATGCAGCTGGAATCCATCATTCTTAGCAAACTATCACAAGAACAGAAAACCAAACACCGCATGTTCTCACTCATAGGTGGGAACTGAACAATGAGATCACTAGGACTCAGGAAGGGGAACATCACACACCGGGGCCTATCATGGGGAGGGGGTAGGGGGGAGGGATTGCATTGGGAGTTATACCTGATGTAAATGACGAGTTGATGGGTGCAGCACACCAACATGGCACAAGTATACATATGTAACAAACCTGCACGTTATGCACATGTACCCTACAACTTAAAGTATAATAATAATAAATAAATTAAAAATATATATATTTTACAGCAATGTCTTTGAAGAGGTCAGAGGCTATTGAGAGTGGTGTGCTTTATTATAAGTTCACAATGTGTGTTTCACGTTTGAAGTTCAAAGGACTCATTTGCCTTGGAGCAAATAAGCATTATTCTATTGGTACATTTGGTTTACTGAAATTCCTTAGAAAACAAATGAGCAGTCAAGAATTTTTTTCATCTTACTGATTAGCAATAAGTGTGCAAAGGAGTGAGAGTGGAGGGGGTAAGAAAAAAGAATCTTAAGAAACAAGAAAGCAGTCTATGAAAATGCAGCTTCTCTACTTGTACATTGCAGAAAATTGGACTGCTAAAAGCAACAATGTCTAAACAAATACAGAACTTTATTCATATTGACCTATTGATACCCATTAAATAAATAAAGTACATATTTTGCATCAAAAAAAAAAAGAAAAGGGAGAAAACAATCTTATTTTCTATTTCTACTGAATAAACCAGCTTGCAATCAAAAAAAAAAAAAAAAAAAAAAACAGAAATCTCACTGCCAAGCAAAGCAAGGAAAAATATTTTAAAACAAAACTATATCAGGCAAAGTAATTGTGGTTCCTTTGATGATTATCCAAGGAGAATATTTTATTCTTTCTTGTTTATGTGGTTTCAGGCTGTTTTTTGCAAACTGATGGTTTTGACTGCATGGAAAATTCAATTAAACAAGTGATTCATCTTTCCTTTACAAAAAATCCTGACTGGCCATTGTATTCATCAGGGCTTTTCAGAGAAACAGATAGAAAGAAAGATAGATTGATAGATCAATAGATCGATAGATATCTAACAGATCTATCTCCTATCTATCTATCTATCTATCTATCTATCTATCTATCTATCTATCTATCTATTGATCTTGTTAGTATTCCCTGCCTAGATAAATAGGGCCATCTATCTATCTATCTATCTATCTATCTATCTATCTATCTATCTATCTATCTATCTATTTGTCCATCTATTCATCTATCTATCCATCTATCTGTTGATATGGTAAGGGACAGAAAGAAAGATAGACAGATTATGTGGATTGGCTGATGTGATTATATGGAGGCTTGAGAAGTACCACAATCTACTGTCTGTAAACTGCAAAGCCAGGAAAGTCGGTGGTATCATTTAGTCCACATCTTTTCAAAAGCCCTGGAAACCAGGGAAACTGAGGATATAAATCCAAGTCTGATGACAGGAGAAGATGACATGAGATGTCTCAACTCAGGCAGCCAGGTAGGAAGCAAAAATGGGTTGCAATGTCCCTTCCATTACCTTTCATTCCATTCAGACCCTCAACAAATTAGATACCCACCACACTGAAAAAGTCAATCTACTTTATTGATTTCACTGATTTGAATGTTCATCTCATCTTGAAACACCCTCATAGGCACACTCAGAAATAATGTTTAATCTGAGCACTCCATGGCCAGCTAAATTGACATGTAAAATTAACCATCAAATTAACAGCTAAGCTTTTTGTTTATCTTCACCAAAACTGATGGCCTACTTGGTGATTGTGTATGCTAAGAGTTTCTTGTAAGAATTCCACTGCAGAATTATTACTTACAGTCATCTTTTCTGAATGGATGAAGCTGAAAGACTTGCATTATTATCCTGAACAGATAAGAAATGGTATGTGACATAGATAAGTTAGCTGGCTTTTCTAGGTCTCTGTTAATGAAATAGAAATAAGATCAGTTCTTCTTTTTTCTAACTCCATGTTTATCTCTTGCCACCACCATCTAACCCTTTTGGAAAAAGAGGTTTTCGTTTCAGCATTTACTGAGGCCAGTAAGTCACTCTGTCCTGACATGGATGGTAGACTTTGTCTGTCCATGGTTAGAAAACTTAGTAGGTTCCTGGTAGAGAACATAGAGTGTGTCCAAGTCAGTCTGATGCAGTCTAATTTCTTCTAGCTTCTTTAAGAAACTCTACATCAGGATTAACCCTTGGAAAAATATGCAAATGTATAAATTCACTGAGAGAAATAAGCATTGAACTACCATGAAAGAAAATCTGTGACCATGTCAGCTTCCTTACTGTATGAGAATCACTGTCTTCTTCCCTATTGGAAATATTGTTCATTACTATTACAGAAATGGATGATTAAAAATATGATTTTATTCTTTCTACAGCCCTAGCATTGCATATAGTACCTGGCACAGAGTATGTCCCAGTAAATATGGTTGTTGAACAACTGTTGACTTTGTAAACAACTTAGCAATAGAGCTTATGAAATGAATTATATGTCCAGAGATATCTAAAGAAAAGAGAAGGTGGGAAGGGTCAAATTATAACCTGAGTCAGGAAGGAGGGTTGATTTCTCACTGGGGTGAAGGAATGCCGGTGATCTTTACTCTACAGATTACAGATTACCTGAGAACAACAAGAAGAACAACAATGAGAACATCTCATTTTTGGAATTGTCCTTGTTGGAAATGTAGTAGGTATGAGGAATAACTGGGACTACTATTTATTGTGGCCTTGCTAGATGCTGCTGTTGTGCTGTTGCATGGAAACACACATAAGACTGGTGTTTGCAGGTGGCTATTGGAATAAGCTGATCTATGGCAGTCAAATCACAGGTGAAGAGAAGCTGTGACCTCCTCTCTAATATGCTCCTCTTCTGTGTCTGTGAGTCCATTCTGATGAAACAGATGTACTTGTAAAAGGGTCACATTTCATCTTCTCCTGTCTGTCTAAGTCTTTGCTTATATCCTAAATATCAATGTGATCTTCCATATTTGTGGTTTGGTCATCCATTTCGTTTCTGATCCAAAAATGCTCATTTTTAGAGCATTCTATTTAGGACCTTTTACATCCACAGCCCACATCAATAGGCCAACTGTCATACAACACACCACAGTTGAGCACAGTTGCCAAATTAGCACTGACCTAGAGGTCCTAAGACCTGCCCATGTTCTGTAGAAATAAAGATTTACTCCCCAACCCATCTCTTCTCCCTCCACTTTCATGCACACACACACACACACACACACACACACAAGCCATCGCCATAATTCATGAACTCAAGAATGTTTGTTTTTACCAGGACTCCCAAATCCCTCAAAAGCACCAGACTCTAGAAACACCATTTAATTTTGGCCTCTGACTATCAACCCTACTTACTTCTCCACAGGAAAAGATATCCCCAAGCTCACTATTTAAATTATTGCACCTCATTTTTGGAAGTAATATGGCAATATCTGCAGTCTCTAGTGTTGTTCATGGTCCCTGTTTTAGTTTGTTTCCAAAGCAGACACTTACTATAACAACAATAACAATTAACCAATATTAGCTGGTGCTTTGATGTTTGCTGTCTGAAAAATCAGTGTTTCCACTGAAATAATTATGTTCTCTTTAAAACAATTTCATTTCACAACTAGGAAATCATAGATGCAGAGAGGTGAGGCAATTTGTACAAAATCATATGGTCATTCAGTAACAAAATCCACCCTTAGACAAAAATCATCTGCCTCCAAAATTATATTTCTATTATCACAGAACATCCTGTCTGCTGGCAGGAACTTCAGTAGAAATCAATTGACCAGCCTCAAATCATGTCAATTGTAATTTCGGTGTTTATTTCTGCACTTAGTAATAAAAGGCAGCAAAGCAAGAGTGAGTATCTCTGCGCAGACCATGTAGAGTAAAAAGCAACATCAAACTCACCAAAGAATTCAGACGGGACCACACCTGGGCACTTTCTTGAATGACTATCACTGACTATCATCAGTTTCTTACTCAGGTGGGATGCACAGATGTAACAGATTGCAATGTGTATCCTTCATCATGTTTACAAAGAAGTTTGTGGACTAGATCGTTTTTAGTTTTTGACACTCTTCCCCTTTATTGCTGGCTTGTAAACTTACATTTCCACTAAGATGAAATACCCATTTCTCTAGGACTCTTTGCCTCTTCACCAACCCTTCCCATGTGAAGATACAGTTAACCAAGCCCTTCTTTTTGTTTCTACTCTCCTTTCCATAGCTGTCTCTAATTATTGTTTGCCATGCGATGCTGAAGGCATTTATTTAATCTGATTTCTCTTGAAACCATGCTTCTTGAAGGTAGGATCCATTCTGATTTAGCCTTCTACTTTTTGACATAAAGTGTCGATAAATTTGCAGATGTCTGGTATTGATAATTAGGAGGTTAAATTATTCAGACAAGCAAAAACTTTACAATCTGTTCCTCCTCCACTATGTTAGCAGAAGTTTCCCTAAATAAAAAAAAGTCAGTGTTTATTTATTTGCAGAATTGCCTTCCCTTTTGTTTTACTCTCTGCCTCAGGAAAATGTTTGAAATAAACACAAATACTCCAGCATCTCCTTATAAGTCAGTCCCTCTGATAAATGAATATTTAAATAAATTTCTATCACAGGCTGAATAAGGGCCCCCAATGATGTCCATGTCCTAATTTCTGGAACCTGAGAATGTGTTAGCATATATGTTAAAAAAAAAAAAAAAAAAGACTTTGCAGATGTGACCAAGTTAAGGATCTTGAGATCAGATATGATCCTGATTGTCCTGATGACCACAGTGTAATCATAACGGTCCTTCGAAGACAGAGGCAGGAGGGTCAGGGTAACAGCAAGAGACATAAGATTGGAAGTAGTTTGGAGAGACTCAAGGGTGGAGCTATTATATAGGGAGTCTCTAGAAGGTCAAAAAGCGAAGGAAACAGATTCTTCACTAAGAGCCTCTAGAACAAATCAGCCCTGTAAACACCTTGACTTTAGCCCACTGACAGGGTTTGGCTTTATGTACCCACCTAAATTTCATCTCGAACTGTAACCCCTACGTGTCAAGGGAGGGATCCTGTGGGAGGTGATTGGATCATGGGGGCAGTTTTCCCATGCTGTTCTCTTGATAATGAGTTCTCAGGAGACCCGACAGTTTGAAAGTGGCACTTTCCCCTTCTCCCTCTCTCTCTCCTGCCGCCATGTAAGACATTCCTTGCTTTCTGTTATAGTTTGGCCATGGCCCCACCCAAATCTCATCTTGAATTGTAGTTCCCGCTGGGTGTGGTGGCTCATGCCTGTAATCCTAGCACTTTGGGAGGCCAAGGCAGGTGGATCACCTTAGGTCAGGAGTTAGAGACCAGCCTGGCAATCATGGTGAAACTCCATCTCTACTAAAAATTAGCTGGGCCTGGTGGTGCATGCCTGTAATCCCAGCTACTCAGGAGGCTAGGGCAGGAGAATCTCTTGAACCTGGGAGGTGGAGTTTGCAGTGAGCTGAGGTAGTGCCACTGCACTCCAACCAGGGCAACAGAGTGAGACTCCTTCTTAAAAAAAAAACAAAAAAAATTGTAGTTCCCATAATCCCCATGTGTGGTGGGAGGAACCCCATGGGGTGGTTTTCCCCATGCTATTCTGATGATAGTGAGTAATTCTCACAAGATGTAATGGTTATATAAAGGGCTTCCTCGTTTGTTGGGTATTCATTCTCTCTCCTGCCACCTTGTGAAGAGGTGCCTTCTTCCATGATTCTGAGTTTCCTGAGGCCTCCCAACCCATGCAGAACTGTGAGTCAATTAAACCTCTTTTCTTTATAAATTATATGCAGTCTCAGGTATTTCTTCATAGTAGCATGAAAATGGACTAAAACACTTCCCCTTTGCCTTCCGCCATGATTGTAAATTTTCTGAGGCCTCCCCAACCATTAGGGACTATGAGTCAATTAAACCTCTTTTCTTTATAAATTACCCAGTCTCAGGTATTCTTTATAGCACTGTGAAAATGGTTTAATACACCCACTCAGGCTGATTTTGGATGGCTGATACCCAGAATTTTAAGGTGATACATTTTTGCCATGTTCAGCCGCTAAGTTTGTAGTAATTTGTTCTGCTGTAGTAGTCATAGAAAATTAATGCACTCCCTTTTCAAAGCACAGTATTGTCCCTAATAACAGAGTTGAAAAACACGGGATACTGAAAAAAATGAAATGACTCCCTATCTAACATATTGATAGATCCCAGCTCCCTTTCCTTATATGGACACCCTCATCGTGTAAAGGACTGGGGTGCAATTGGGAGGCACCTATGATATTTTATCTTTTAAATGTCATGGACTTCTTTCTTTTTTTTTTTTTTTTTTTTTGAGACGGAGTCTCGCTGTGTCGCCCAGGCTGGAGTGCAGTGGCCGGATCTCAGCTCACTGCAAGCTCTGCCTCCCGGGTTTTTACGCCATTCTCCTGCCTCAGCCTCCCGAGTAGCCGGGACTACAGGCGCCCGCCACCTCGCCCGGCTAGTTTTTTGTATTTTTTTAGTAGAGACGGGGTTTCACCGTGTTAGCCAGGATGGTCTCGAACTCCTGACCTCGTGATCCGCCCGTCTCGGCCTTCCAAAGTGCTGGGATTACAGGCTTGAGCCACCGCGCCCGGCCCATGGACTTCTTTCTAACTCAGGTTTGGATGAAGGCAATGCCTATTTTCTATGATAAACGGAATAACATGGGTCAACAAGATTTTCACATGTGCACTGGCTAGTGTTCTATCTAGTTTTTAAATAGATGGCTAATTTTGGTCATCCACAGTACTGACTTTTAAAAGGTAGGGGGCCAGGTGCAGTGGCTCACGTCTGTAATCCCAGCACTTTGGGAGGCCGAGGTGGGCAGATCACCTGAGGTCAAGAATTCAAGACCAGCCTAACCAACATGGTGAAACCCCATCTCTACTAAAAAAATACAAAACTTAGCTCGGCGTGGTGGTGGGTGCCTGTAATTCCAGCTACTAAGGAGACTGAGGCAGGGAGAACAATTGCTTGAACCCTGCAGTCAGAGGTTGCAGTGAGCTGAGATGGTGCCACTGTCCTCCAGCCTAGGTCACAGAGTGACAGAGTGAGACTCTATCTAAAAAAAAAAAAAAAAAAAATTTGGGGGGCACCATGTCGTAGTAGCCTTAACATTACCCATCCCAGCTTTCCCAGTACTATCCTTTTATTTTATTCCACTTCCTTTCCTTTTCCTCATATTAGATCTCCAGGAGAGGAAGTTGTCAGGGCTCTGTTCACACACACCACTTTTGCCAGCCTAGAGAGCAAAAGGGTATTGACAAATTCCACAGACTGTTGGGGAAAAGGACTTGCCTCACTTCACTCCCGCCCTCGCAATGGTGGTGAGCATGATTCCCTGCCAAGCAATTAACATTTCAGACTCATTTTCTCAACTTCATAAAACCTTTCATTTCTGATCTTTTATTTGGGCCATGTTTTACTTTTCATAATACATTTTTCATAATTTATCATTCATTTACATTTCAATTAAAGATGCTGGCTGTTTGTAAAAAGCTACCCTGATGGAAGAGTGTGAACTAAATTATTGAAGTTGCTATAATCTGCAGTTCCATTACCACCTCATTTACCCTAATGACACTAGAAAGATTGTTGCCTTCAATATAGCTCATCCCAGTAACAGAAATTCCCTCTGGAGTTCAACACACTGAGGCTACAGATACTTGCATGTGCTGTTGGATACGTTAATGAGGCAGTTGCTGGCTGGACCTCACCCTAGGAATCTTCATCCATGAGAGTCTCAAGTGGATATAAAACTGTTTCCAGAGCCTCCCAAGAAGATGCCCACAGGCTTGAATAATGAACATTTAACAAGAAAGCCATTGGATTACCATCACTGTATTATTAATTCCCTGGTCTCCTTTGGCACCCATTTTACACATATTATTTTGCTTTAAGCTGGGGAGAGAGGATGGGCAGAAAGGCACTAATGTATTCTCAGCACCTACTGTGAAATAGAGAGTTCTGCAGGCTTCTGCATTTCATCCCCCAAGAGTTCTTAAGCTACTGGGAAAAACTGTCATGTAAGCAAATAAGTAAAATGTAAATTAGAAAAGGGAAGAATGGAAGGAAGAAACATTTATTGAGTTTCTAATATATTTGATGCAATTTACAAATGTACTTTTTTCTAATATTTCCTGCCTAACCTTATGCTTTGCACTTGATTAACAACAGATAAAAAGAATAGCTGATCATTATTGCAAATGTGTTATGCATTCATATAGCAGATGCTGCTGGTGGCCTGCTCATGCCCTTTCATCATGACCTTTTCAGTGTACAATGACCCTACTTCCAAGGAACAGCATCTGCATTTCTTTGCCTAAGGGATTTCTTTAGTTGTCAGAGCCCAGTTTGCCAACCTTAGTGATAAGCCAAAGGTCCTACAGAATTAATATACAGCTTTCTCATCCACAGGCTAATGAAATGTGGGATGTAAACACCCCATTGTCCTCACCTCTCAGTAGGACTAACCCTGCATGTCTTGTACACATGGGGTTTAGCTCCCATTACACGCAGTGTTAGTCGTCTGAGAAGTCACCTTGTATCGACTTCCTTCCTACACCTGCCTCACCACTCACCTGTAGGTGTTTTGTAGTGTCACCTGTTCAATAAACTATTTGCACTTAAGTCCTTGTTCCTGGTCTACTGCTGTGGCCTAGATATGCTCTTCTGAAATTCTTCATAAGAAATTCAATCCTGCCCCTAAACGCTAACTGGGAATCTGGATTCATGGTCCCTGGATACGTTCAGACAGGCTACCCAAGTATTACCTGATTGTATTTCTGCTTATTTTACTTTCAAACCTTGTTCGTTTTTATGCTTTTAGAATGTTTTAGTGAGTTGCATTGTCTCCCCTAAAAGGTATATCTATGCAGAACCTCAGGATATGACCTTATTTGAAATAAGCATCTTTGCAGACATAATTTAGGATCTCAATATGCGATTACCTTGTATTAGGGCAATAAAATCTAAATTCAGTGATGAATATCCCTGTAAGATGCAGAAAATGGAAGAAAGATCATGTGAAAATGAAGATAGAGATTAGAGTTATGCTGCCACATGCCAAGGAACGTGAGTGGCCAGCAGCCAGCAGAATTTAGAGAGATGTGGAACAGATTCTTCCTTAAAGCCTGCAAAAGGCACCAATTCTGTTGACACCTTGATGTCAGAATTCCAGCATTCAGAATTGTGAAAGAGTAAATTGCTGCTGTTTTTAGCCACACAGTTTCTAGTGATGCATTGTGGAAGTCCTACAAAAGTAATACAGATGTCACCTGTATTTTTCAAGACTCTACAGAGAAACGGAATGAATAGCATACATATGTATGTATACTACTGGACATATATATATCTTCAAATTATTGATTTACTTATTATAGGAATTGGCTTATGTGATCATGGAGGCTGAGTTGTCTCATAATCTGCCATGTGCAAGCTGAAGAACCAGTACAGCCAGTGTTCTAATTCAGTCTGAGCCTGAAGGCTGAAGAACCAGGAGTGCTGATATTCACAGGCAGGAGAAGGTGGGGGGCCCAGCTCAGAGCTAGTTAATGCACCCCTTCCTGGCCCTTTTGTTCTATGCAGACCCTCAACAGACTGATGCCCACACACCACAGTGAGGTATAATTTCCTTACTCAGTCTACTGATTTAACTGCTAATGTTGTTCAAAAATCACCTCACAAACACACCCAGAAATAATGTTTTACCAGCCATCTAAGCACTCCTTTGCCCAGGCAAGTAGACACAAAAAATTAACCATCAAATCCATTGACTTCTTACGGGACTGCCTTTTTCCCACTCCTCTACTGTTCCCACACTGCTATAAAAACATACCTGAGACTTGGCAATTTCTTAAAAAAAAAAAAAAAAAAGGAGGTTTAATGGACTCACAGTTCCACATGGCTGGGAAGGCCTCACAGTCATGGCGGAAGGTGAAGGAGGAGCAAAGGCACATCTTACATGGTGGCAGGCAAGAGAGTGTGTGCAGGGGAACTGCTCTTTCTAAAACCATCAGATCTCATGAGACTTATTCACTATCATGACAACAGCATGGGAAAAACCTGCCCCCATGATTCAATTACCTCCCACCGGGTCCCTCCCACAACAAGTGGGGATTATGGGAACCACAATTCAAGATGAGACTTGGGTGGGGACACTGGCAAATCATATCACCCACTATCCATTTCCATATCAGATCTGTGAGTACACCCCAGTTTCAAATGCCTATGTATACAAATTAAAATCATCTCAAGGTAAGGAAGTCCCTGTCCTGGGCCACCCTCCATGAACTGGGCTTATTCCATTTAAAAATAATTCCCTGTAGCTTCTTACCCCAAGCTTTAATGTTCATGCAGACAGTTACTTTAAGACTCTGGATTTGTATTTCTTACTGAGCACTCTCATTCTCACCTTTTTTCATGGACCTTGGCTTACATCCATTCTGCTAGTCTTTCCATAACTCCCATCCTTATATTCATTGTCCATTCAAGGTCAAATCCTAGTCCTAGCCTTCCCATTGACAAGGGCCACAAGGTTTAGAGACCTCCTGCCCATCTTAGTGTAACTTCCTCTTCATTGTCTGTAAGTTGTGTATTACCCAGAATGACTTCCCCCTTTCCGTTCTCCACCTCCCTAATCCAATGAAAAGGGGAATAGCCAAGATACTCTGTAAGTCCTGATATTTAATAAGGTGATTACACAATATGAAGGCATCATTGATTAAATATCTGCTGAATGAAGAAAATAATAGATAGTTACTGTTGAATAAGTGAAGATTATATGAATAAATAAATAAATAAATACTAAATCAATGAAAGTTTAAGTATGGGTAAATAAATCCATGTATAAGTTAACAAATGAATGTTTTGAGCATTCGGTATACTTTTAAGTCAAGAGAGAGCAAGTTTTTAAAGATAGAATTTAAAAATATCTATGTTGAAAACTAAATCACCAATGTAATGGAATTGGGTAGGGCTTCTAGGAAGCGATTAGCTCACGAGGGTGAGTCTCTCATGAACGGGATTAAAGCCCTTATCAAATTGGTCCTGGAGAGCTCTCTTGCCTTTCTCTGCCCTGTAATAGTACTGTGAAAAGACAGCCTTCACCAGACATTGAATCTGTGGTGCCTCGATCTTGGACATCCCAGCCTCCAGAACTGTTAGAAAAAAAAGAAATTGTTGTTTATAAGTCAACCAGTTTACTATCTTTTGTTTTAACGTCTTGAACACTAAGATAAGTACTTCTAGCTTGGCCGTGTGCATTCTTTTACCCACAACAACGAAGTGGATATTCCTTACTCAATCTACTAATTTTTATTTTCATTTTTTTTTTTGAGATGGAGTCTCACTCTGTTGCCCAGGCTGGATTACATTGGCGTGATCTCTTGGCTCACTGCAAGCTCCACCTCCTGGGTTCACGCCATTCTCCTGCCTCAGCCTCCTGAGTAGCTGGGACTACAGGCACCCGCCACCACGCCCGGCTAATTTTTTTTATTTTTAGTATAGACAGGGTTTCATCATGTTAGCCAAGCTGGTCTCGATCTCCTGACCTCGTGATCTGCCTGCCTCAGCCTCCCAAAGTGCTGGGATTACAGGTGTGAGCCACTGCACCCTGCCTACTCAGTCTACTGATTTAACTGCTGATGTCATCCAAAACCTGCCTCACAAACACACCTAGATAAAATATTTTAGCCTAACAAGGCTAAAGTTATTATAGTCATTGAAATATGTCCAAGGTAAAATTTAGATAAAAAATATATTTACACAAATATAATTAATGAATATGTTTAAATATAAAAAGACTGATGCCAAATATTGCTTATTGTTTACACACAGTTTATGTTTTATTGTTTGATTTTTATCAGAAAACATATAGCAGAAAATTAATCTTATTGGTGTCTAGAATGTGTATTCAACATATTTTTATTTTGAGCTCATCTGCCCAGTACAATGGGTGGTAATTTGGTTATTATTTTTATGTTATAAAGTTACTAATACCAGATGTTCATTTCTCTGGACGATCTCAAACACAAAACGTATTATTGATGAAAACAAAAATGTTTTACAATTACATATCCCCTATTCAATAAACTTTAGATTCCTTTAAAAATCACATCACTCTAGTATTTCCCAGGGAGGGAAGTTAGTTACTGTTTCTCTTATTGAAAAAGCAAACTAAATTCAGATTTTGAACATTGAATACATTATCAGATTGAATAAAAATTAATATACATTGCAATATGGTGAAAATGTCATAGAAGAGTGGAATCAGAATGCATTTAGAATAAATTTCATATAATTTGCTCATGTTCAAGGTAACATAATTTAAGTTCAAAAGTATAACAACTTGGGACCAATCAGGAGACAGACACCATGTAGTAGCTTAAATAAGGGAAGATGAAAATAAATAATTAGAAAGCTATGACAAAAGAGTAACTACAGGAATAAAAAATAAATCCATAATATAGTGCTCTCCAGTTGAGGGAGAGCACCAAGGGAAAAATAATTTGAGGAGGACCCTCTCCAATGCTGGGCTACAGGCCGCATCACAGCAGGTTCGGTGACATCCCACTGGATGACTGAGAGACCTTCGTTGCCCAAACCAGTGCATGTTCATGGTTACTGGACAAGGAGCTAGTGGGCGGGTACAGAGAGGAAGAGGGAGCCACAGCGGGCAGAAAACCTGGGGTAATTGTGAGTGTTAGCCGGGCCACAGAAGGCAAACTAGTGGGATGGGTGAGCCAAGGGAATTGGGATATGAGCAGGGATGAAAGGCCTGAAAGGTATAGTTGCTGAGTTGAGAGGGCCATGGTTAGGTGAATATCAGGTCAGTCTGGGGCTGGGAGGTCACCAAAGGACTGTGTATTAGGGCACAGGGCTGCTGCGGAGTGCAACCAAATGCTCTCATACTCACCACTGACCACCAGCAAGAGAAGCCCTCTCTCCCTCAATGTCTGTCAAACACTCTCCACTGCAAACGTTAACGTCACGCTGGCAGTACAAGAGGAATTGTTAAAGGAGCATGCCCATTGCCTCTGAGAACATATTAGAGGGTGAATTTGAAACTGAGAGACAATAAATTGAAAGCAGGCAAAGAAAGTAGATATGGTTTGCCCACAATCATGCAGTGCCTAGTGGCATAGTCAGGATGAGAATGAGGACTCTTGTCCCTTACCCCAGAGCTTTTTGTCACTATGATGAGCTTCTCTCTATCTCAGTCAAGTATATCTATGAAGTGGAAAAGAAGATGTAAGGGCAGAGGTATTTGTTAAATGCCTACTTCGTCCCAACGGCTTCACATTAATTACGTCACTTAACTGTTGCAGCAGCACTAAGCAAATAGAGAATTGATGTCCATTTTAGAGGTGGATTTGGATAAGTTAATTAGAATCTGCAAGACTGACAGTTGATCCCAAAGCTATGTTATATAGGCCTTGGCAGAAATGCCCAGAGGAACAAGATTAAGAAATGAAAAAGGGAATTGGGATTCTTAAAGGAATCTTTCTCCTGTATGTTTCCTCATTGGCCTGAGACCTTGGCCTTGTGATGACCCATTGCCATGCAGTAGAAAACCTTAACTGCTGCAGCCTCATTGCTCAAGCCTGATGATTCCTTACTTTGATCATTCTGGAATATTATTAAATCAATGACAAACCACTCTGAATACCAGCTGAAGCCAAATGTTTCTTGTACTCTAACTAAAATTTTTAATTTAATGTAGCAATGCTATTAATACCATCAACATCATTTAGTATTCTTTTGATTTGGAGAAAGATTGATGGACAGAAGTTCAAATAGAGGCAATGAACCTTAGTGGAAAAATTATTTGTAATGGAGACAAAAGGCCTGGATTTAGACTGAGCTCTGAAATTTGCCAGTCTTGGGACCTCAAACAAATTATGTCATTTCATACAGTCTCCATTCACCCATGTGTATACTGAAAATGTAGTGAATTGTAATGTCATTTAAATTAATAATTGCCCATCTCTGTGGATAACCATCAGCCTCAGATACCAGATTTAACCATGCGACTTTGTTTTGGCCAAAGAAATGTAAGGAGAATTCACATGATATTTTTGTGTAGAAACGTCAAGAGTCATTCTATGATTCCATCAGTTTCTATTTTCTCTCTGCTGTGCAACTGGCAGACAGAGGCTGCACCTTCAGCACCAGGAACCAGTGTAAATACGATAGGGAACAGAACCACAGTGAAACCACGATAGACAAGTAGCAAGAGTGAGAAAATAATCTTTGTTGTTGAAATGTCCTGAGCTGTGGAAAGTATTTGTTATTGCAGCTTGATTGAGTCTAAGCTGACTCCTACAGGTGAAATTAACCTACACATATAGAGCTCCTTACAGCATATTCTTATTTTTTGCTATAATGTCATACTTATTGAGCACTGATGATACAGTAAGGAATAAGACAGACATATTGCTTGATTCCTTGGACCTCACATTATACAAGGTGAAGAAAGACAACAAAGAAATAAACAACAACAACAAAAAACAACATGATCATTTGCAATTTCCTCAGATAATTAGTCTTACTGAATATTTTAACATTTCTACAATATGTCAGACACTTTCAGGACTGAGAATTTGCATGATAATTGTACTTTGCCAATAGGTTTCACTCTACCCTTTTTACTGATTTATCCTCAACATTGATCTCTGCCAAAAAAAAAAAAAAAAAAAAAAAAACTTCCTGACTCCACTGGACAATTAACTTCCGCATTCTTTAAGCTCTAACATGCCAAGTGTTAGTCAATTTTGTATCCCCAGATCTAGCAAAGGAACTTAAAAATTCTTAAGACATTTGAAAATACTTTTATTGAATAAAAACATTGCCTAAATTATAAGCCTATTTTGTGGATGCAATGAAACCATTCATGTCTCATAATGGGTTTTCTGTAAATCATGTTTTAAGAATTTAAAAATGATAATGTAAAGATATTCAATATAAAAAATCTGATCACTGAAAGATCAGAAAACAGACTACAAAATTATATGTATAGTGCAATACAATCTAAAGCATATATTTAGATATAGGTATGGATGTAGACATAAATAGAATTATAGATTCTTACTTCTACTTGGTGAGATTTGAGGTGACATTTGTTACTTATTTTTTTTATATAATTTCCAAATTTATTATCAGTAGATAGCAATTTAGTTGTTATAAAAATAAGAACTGTGCTTGTGACGTCAATTCTTGCAATTTCTGGGATCTGCGATCACAATATGCTTAGGGGTAAGAATAATACGTGCTTTATATTTGTTAGAAAAGCTTAGTAGTTATGTGTTTAACAAAAGCAGAGAATGCTTCCTATGGGCTGTTGAAGCATTACATAAAGATTACCTCATTTACCTTCATTATATTTCTATAAAATAAATATTATTATGTTCTCAATTTTACAGATAAAGTGTTAGAAGTACTGATTTGTTAAGAAAATTTCCAGAGTCACACAGCTATAACTGGCAAAGTTGTACTTCAAACTTGGAAAGTCGACTTCTAGAGTCCGGAAGTTTAAGCCCTAGACCAGCGGTTTTCAAAGTGCGGTCCCCAGACCAGCAGCATCGGTGTCACCTGGAACTTATTACAAAGACAAGCTTCTGAGCCAACTTCAGACCTACTCATTGGAAGCTCAAAGTGGGGTTATGATGGAATCAGTTACCTGAATGATAACAAGCTTTCCAGATGAGTCTATGCAGGCTTGGGTTTGAGGATCATTGATCTATACTGTGTTACCCGTCCCAAATAATGAGAACACTCAAAAGCCTGTGTTTAAGTATTGCACATCCCACTGAGTTATGCTGTGATCTCACTTGCCTGTTTGGAAAATGAATTTAATAAACTGTCCCATTGAACTCAAACTGAGTGTCAAGGAAGATGCCAGAAGCTAGGTCCCTCTAGAAGCACAACCATAAAAATGAAACAAATCGGTAGAAATGTTATATTTCAAAGGCATAAGACGTTGAGGTTTTGTCAAGCAGAGTGTGACCTTCACAGACACCTGACCATTTATCAGGGAAGACACTATTTAAGTTTGGTTCTCAAAATAAGGTAGAAGAGATTCAATGAGACAAAGTGTGAGAAGGCCCCTTCAGATAGACTGGACAAATCCGAGGTGTGTAAGACTAGCGAGTCAGGGTATGGTGGCCAGGGCACAGTGCATGTGGGCAGAGCCTTGCCATGGGTTCAGACATAAACACGGCCTCTGTGTCACACAGGGAACTTGGGGACTTTTGAAGGATCTAACAGGATTATATGCCAAATTGAGATATCAAAATATTTTAAGTTTAATTTATACAGATCAACCAGAAAAATCTAACTGCAATTTTTCTAAAATGCCCAATAGTTCCCTTAAAAACAAATTCTTCCTTCATGCTAATACAAGTATTTACCTGTTATTACTAAAATCACATACAATTGCAAAATCTCTTTAATATTCAAGTGGCGATTTTTATTACCCCAAAGACAAAAACAATTTTAGAAATTTTCAATGATGTGTCCTTTTATTGCCTCTGCTAAGAAGCTGAGCCATGCTCATAATAATTAAATGACAAATTGTCTTACCTGTTTGGCTCATTGCAGCTCTTTGAAACTGCTCTTCAGAAATCCCCTCCCTGTCTTCAGAGATAATACTTATCCTGGGCGCCATAAAGAGCATCACAGTGGCACAAATGCACCACTTAAGGCTTTGGCCTATCCTTAGTTCTGCTGGTTTCCAATATTCTAACATACTTACCTATTTATACCCTTTCTCCATCCTTTATATGTATTGTACATAACTCTTTTCCTAAATAAACTGTGAATCCTGGGTACCACTCCTCCTGCCTCACCAAACCCCAGTACTCCCCCAAATCAGCTCTGGGATCATGTCCCTAGTACAACCCTTCATTCTGTTTTCTGCTCTGAGCATTAGCTCTCAATTGTAATTCCTTCCTGCATTCAGGCATTGATTTTACAAACATTTTACCCTGTGCCCATTCATTATTTCATTCAACAAATACTTTGGATCACAATTTACAGATGCTTCCACATTTCAGATAATCCTTAAAGACCATTCCATCTCTAACACTCTGTGGTTTTATGGACCCAGTAGACAGAACTTCTGTTCTATTTCTCACTCTGACAAATACTAGTTGTAGGACTGAGCAATGCCTTGCTCCTCTGTAGGTCTCAGCCTTTATACACATAACGTTGGCTCTTCCGTAATGAAAGTTCAACTCTCTGTGAATTGACTGCATTCATGAAGCATTACCGCCTAGGCTAAGAATCCCACTTCTATACATCAGATCCACAGGTTGACAAGCTATCTGTAATTCACATTAGAGAAAAACATTCCGCACTTTGCCTGTGATTTGCACTTGTGACATTTCCGGTGGTGTTCACTCACCCTCCATCCAAACAGCAGCATTGCCTCATTCACATTAAATAAATCAGAGGTAAAAGAAGCAAACAAGGGAATTGTTCAGCAGATGGCTCAGATCCTTCAGCTGTATCATTGCTGATCTAGGAGACTAACATTTTTGCACCACAAGATAAGTATCAAATTATATGCAAATGGGACTTCAGAGCACATAAACCACAGTAGGTTCTAAGACATCAAGTGAATTGTTTTTCTTTTTTATTCTTTCTAATGTATGGAGTTGACAGTAAACATTTGACACTCTTTACAAACAATAATCTGTTTAATCAGTGCGAGCACCAAAATCCAAATATAACTTTCAGGCAAAAAGTCATATATCATCAGACATAACTTTCAGGCAAAAAGTCAAGGGCTGTTGTGAGTTGCCAGAGAAGAGGAAAAACACCTGACTGGGAGAGCTAGAAATTGGGTTTTAGTATGTAATGCAATTATTAATTCATACAAGAAGTTGTAACAAGTACCATGGCATCACTTCCATGGTTGATGCATCTGAGAAATGGAGCTGGCAAGCCTTTCCTACACACAAGGGTTCCAGGGAGGATAAAATGAATTGATTAATGGGAATATGCAAGAATTCTTGTGTTCCATAAAGTTTCAAAGTGAATCCAGAGAAAATGGCCCAGTGCAGCTCATAGAAAAACCCAAGGGTAGCATACTGCTCCACCTCAGAATGTCTCAACTTTGACACTGTTGACATTTTAAACCAGAAGATTCTTTGTTGAGTGTGGGGTGAGAGACTGTCCTGTGCACTGCAGGATGTTTAGCATCCTCCCTGGGCTTGACTCCCTAGATGCTGGTAACAACCCCACACACACAGGCATTGCCAAATGTTGCTAGGAGACCTCTCTTTCAAGACGACTGCTGCTAGATCCTACTAATTCCATGTTTCACCCTTGGCTCTTTGGGTATTGAATCTCAAATTTGAGAAACATACACAGGTGATCATTCTCAAGGGAATTGACTCACAGTGACTGAGCTTATATGGGCCTGATGAATAAATCCAATGCCAATACAATAGTTTCAACTAAAAAATAAAAAATGATAACTGCCTCCACTGGAGTGTCCTGGCAGACTGATCAGTGCATTCTCTTCTGCCCAGTGATATAAACAAGAAACCAGATTCTTAACATAAGATTGCTTGGTAAGAAGCCTGGGTTCAGAGCAAGGGGAGTGAGTTGCTTGATTCCAGGAGTTTTCTCCATGGATCCAGGGGAGTCTGGGCCATTTCTTGGATGCCTCAATCCTGGAAGAGATGCCACGATACTCACTTTTCCTTTGGAGACTGCATAGGTTACCTGGTTAGAGTAACAAGCCCCTGTAAGGTGCTGGAGCCACAATGACACATTATTTTTCTTTGGTGTTTTGCAATTTTTGAGTCTGTGAGCTCCCTGCTTCCCTTCCCTTACACATGTGTTTATGCAGGGACAGAGGGGTTGAGTAAAACCTTGTTGATGAAGTAGCAGCTTTCTTGATTACAATTATATTCATAATGTGGGTTTTCTGCAGTTTATTTAAATTGTGAAAAACATTTGTTCCATGTTGTGAGAATTTTTGCTATGCAAAAGCTGAACAATGAGCAGTTTTGTTTACCTATCCTGATGTATTTGTGTTTTTATTTCTGAAGATTCTGAAAAGAGATTGACTGGATCAATGTATTTGTGTTTTTATTTCTGAAGATTCTGAAAAGAGATTGATTGGATCAAGGGAAGTATGTGTTTTTAATTACAGGTGCCAATAACAATGATAAGAATGCTGATGGCCATGCGAATTGTGATGATGATAAATAAGAAACACACCACCATTGTTTACAATGAGTTCATAGAAAGCATCCATTTGTTGTGCTCCAGTTAACAAAGCTTCTCACACTTGCATGAACAGGGATCTAGTGGGATTACAGGAGCCCCTTGCACTTAGTAAAGCTCCCACTCTCCCTCTCCTCCACCAAAACCCCCAAGTTCACCACCACTGTCTGCCTCGAGGTCATCAAGGTTAACTTCAAGTGCCCTTTACCGTACTTACTTTGGTCCCTCCAAAAGTCCTGGGACTCTCGGGTCATCCTTTATCCCCTGAATTCTAATCTCCATGGTGCTTCTTGGGCAGTCAGACAGGATCACCCTGACTGGAGCATTCCCCCTCACCTTACTTTCTTTTTATTTTTTTTGAGACAGTCTTGCTCTGTCACCCATGTTGGAGTGCAGTGGCACGATCTCGGCTCACTGCAAGCTCCGCCTCCCCGGTTCATACCATTCTCCTGCCTCAACCTCCCAAGTAGCTGGGACTACAGGCACCCACCACCATTCCTAGCTAACGTTTTGTATTTTTAGTAGAGACGGGGTTTCACCGTGTTAGCCAGGATGGTCTCTATCTCCTGACCTCGTGATGTGCCCATCTTGGCCTCCCAAAGTGCTGGGATTACAGGCGTGAGCCACCGCGCCCGGCCAACACCACATACTATATATTGTGCTTATTTATCTATGACCTTCCCCTATTGTAATATCAAGTGTTTTCTCTAAGGTTCAAGAGGGCAGACAGTTTCTGTGTTGTTCATGGCTTCATCCTAGCACCTAGAACAATGCCTAGCATACAAATGATGTTTAATAAATAGAGTAGAACAAATGAGTGAATAAGCTGATGGATACATGAAGATGAGTAAGACAGAAAATAACTGCTTTTGAACTTTGGAGAACAGAGAGGTAAGAGGAATGTGCATTGGGGAACATCATGGGAGGCTTCCTGAGGAAGGTAGGAATGAGACAGAGTGGTGCCAGCCCCATCTCAGGACATTTAAACACTACTGACCTCTTCATCCAACAACTGCACACTCTCCACTCCATAGACAATACAGACAAGGTATTTAAACTCTCTATGCCTCAGATTTCCCATCTGTAAAATGGGGGTAACAACAGTGCCCACTGCATAGGTCATTGTAAGACTATTAGTTAATATGCATGCAGTACATACAGGAAGTGCTATGTAAGGGTTACCACCATTGTTATCGCATAACAACTATCTTATTCTTGTGGATTTGTACCTAACATATGGTAGGTGTGTCATAATATATTTTGAAGGTCTGTCTGGACTTCAGTAGTGAGAAGGTACACAGCAAAACACAAGCTGCACAGACAATAGTACGCATGACACATTGGAAACAATGAGGAAAAATTTAAAGTGTTTAATCTTGAAGATTCATCAGCTTAACTCCTATAAAGAATTAAGTGTTCCACTTTTTGATCTTTTGGTAAAGAGAACTTAAGTATTTAAAAATAATAAACTTTAAAATCAGGAAACAAAAATGTGACTTGATAAACTGTACTTTTTTCTCTTAATTACAATCAAATGAAGGATTCAAATGTATGAAGTTTACGTTGCTGTTCATTTCAAAAGGTCATATGGTTTCGAGAGACAGGGCACAGGAGAGGGCTTAGATAATATGAAGTCGCTACCCAGACCACGGTTCACTGGCAATGAGCTCACGGCCAATCCGTGAACGCACAGTGTCTCCGAGCCCACCTTTCTTCATGCGTTAACTTTGGAAATAATTTTTGTACTGCAAATTCCACCAGGTTCTTCAAAGAATGAGATGAATTAATGGATGCAGCTCCACTGTGCAAAATAGAAAAGATTATGCAAATTTGAAGAGTCATTATCAGAGGAAAATTGGAGTGAGGTCAAGGGAATTTTTCCTTCACTATGTTTGTCTCTGGTTGAATATGTATGTGTCAGGTTTTTAAATGATGCAAAAGGGATCCGTGGACATGAGAACTTTCTCCATTTCTGACATTTTCTATCTTTTTCCTGCTTTTTCTGAACTTAAATAAGACACGGTGTTCTGCTGACAAGAAAAAAAAAAATGCTAAACCCCTTCCTTTCTCTGAATACACAGATAGATGGTTAGAACTCAGACGCTGGCAAGATCATTTCATACTGTTCAGAATCCACTCTACCCCCTGCAGGGGCAGAGTTTTTAAAAAAAAACTAGCTCTTTCTATTTTTCCCTCAAGGTGAGAAATCATAAAATGAAGATAGAGACAGAATAACACAACCAGAAAAACACAGCCAAGAGCTCAAGGATTCTCGGGCAGCCAATTTGGCTGCAGAAATGAAGCACGGGAAGGATGCTGAGTGTCTGGGTTGGCCAGAGAAGATGAGGAAGCGAATGTGTGACCATTGCCTGAGTGGGTGGGAAGGAAAGCCACAGCTGGACCAGGGCCCCCTACTCTGCCTCACTAGAGCTGTGTTGCCATAGCCACATCCCTATAAATGAGCATAGGATTTTTGACCATGAGATTAATCAACGGTTTTGTCCATGAGATTAATCAGGATAGGAGGAGCCTGGCAGAAAATAAGAAAACATTTAGAGAGATGGTACAGTGAAAAGCATGATGGCCTTGAAGACAGGGACCCTGGGTGTGCTATCTATGTTATGCATTCAGGAAGCTTTTATTGAGTGCTTACTAGGCGTCAGGCATGTGATAGTGCTGGGAATGTAAAAAATTGGTATGATTAGGTCCATGATGTGAAAAAAAAGTTGGTCTCGTAGAAAGAAATTCTAAAACAGACTACTGAAATACATTGTGGGAGGTATGACAGTTTAGGTGGGTCAGAGGGAGTGGAGTAGAATGGAAGGGACATGATTTAGCCTGGGGGCTATGGGGAATGTGGGGGATCAGAGGACCCTTTCTGGAAAGTTGAATCTAGAAGAGCCAGTGCTGTTTATTAAGAGCAGACATGACATGGGGACCCCAACCTTCTCCCTAAATACATTCTTCTTTTGTGTTCCCAGCTCAGAGAATTATATCACCATTCACCTAGCTTCCTGAGCTGTCACAAACCTGAATGTCAACCCGGATGCTTTTCTTCCCTTCTTCTGACACATCCAGTCTTCTAGGAGAATCCACATGTGGGCCACAGTGTGGAGGTGGGAGTGGCCACGCTGCACGCAGGGGCTGACTCAGAGCCAGGAGGATGCAGCTGGGTCAGGAATGTGGTAAGACACCACTCAGAGGTGTGAATTTTCTCTTATGTGTACTCATTGATGGCTTTTTCCCTTCAGCCAGCCTGGCTAGATATAAATAATTTTCAAAATATGCATCAATTAAATTCGAGGCACTCAAGGGTCTCTCAAACACAAAAGCAAACGAACAACAACAAGACAACAACGTTCCATGAAGCAAGTGTGAAGGAAACTGAAGAAACTGAGAAGAGGACCCACATCTTTGTGCAAGGGATTTTAAATGTTTCAATGTAGACCTCTCAGCAGCCCTGGGAGATAGGTGGTATTGACATCTCCACGTCACGAATCCACGTGCCTGGGGATTATAGGTCCCTGACCGTCGAGTAAATAAACAACCAGGAAGTCAGACCTATCTGCCTCCCATTGTATCTTATAGAATATAATGTAGCATTGGCACTATTACCTATTGAGGGGGAGGCGGTACATCCCATCTTTTGCCACTTATCAAAAGCATTTGGAAAAGTTGATTTTTGCCATACAAAAATCTCAGGGTCTTAAGGTGATTTTTTTTTCTTTTTTTTTTAAAAATTAAGGCACAGCAGGAGCAAAGCCATACTGTTGAGAAACAGCATGCTTCACAGGGAGAATCACAGCAGATGACTGCAGACAGGGAAGCGGACACAGCGGAAACTTACAAACATGAGTCTACTTTCGCCCTCTGTTTAATGGCAAATGTATAATAAATTGTATGGGTTTAAACAATGAAGAATTAAGGACGCCCCTAGGGACAGCGTGATAATAACACCCCCATGCAGTAGTTGCCTTGTTACACGGGATGAATGTATCTCAACGGTTGTCATTCCAGCTGAATTTTGACCCTCCAATAGGTACAGATGAAAAAGGATGCTTGGAAAAAGAGATAATTTGTTTTTAATTCCTCTGCTTCCTGGCTCTGGACTCTTAAACAATCTTCCTAATTTTTTTAAATTCTCATTTCCCTGAATGTGAGAAGTTTGAGAAACCCCTTTCCTAGAATTGCTCCCAGGATCAGATGAAGTGTTAATTATGGGAGCAAATGTTGCAGATTAGAGAGGCAATGAAATAGGGCTCTGGCTTCTAATCTCACCCCTGTCAAAGCTTTCCTGAATAATCTGTGTGCAATCATCTGATCTTTGTGACCCTCAGTCTCTTTTATGTAAGAGGAGAACAGTAGTATAAATCTCATAAAGTACTTGTGAAAACATGAGATCGCATATGTGAACACCTTGGCGTGGTGTTTGGTACCAGTAGGGGCTCTAAAATGGTAGTTGTTTTAGCAATCAGTTCAGAAGTACTTTGTACACTGAACAGAGCCTCACAATATTAGCTCTTGTTATTGTTACTGTCAAGGAAAAGATTAATTATGTCATAGCAATGTCATTTAGTTGGCCAATTAGAAAATATTAACTTCTCAACTCATAAGTCAAAAGATGTTGGGGCACCAAATAAAGAACTCACCTTTTCTGGTTGAATATGTAAGGTAATTAAAGGAAAAGACATTGGGTAAACCTAGAATGGCACTTCCTTATCCCGCTTGACAGCAGAGAACACAATTATGTCATACAAATTACAATGAATAACTAAAAACTAGTTCTGCAGCTTAGGTGGCTCCTTCAAATCTATTTTCTTGCTTGATCTCCATGAGAACACTGTAAAGTGAAGAATGTGACAATGTTTCTCATCACAGAACTAAAGATCATTCATATCCAAGTTCAGAGAATTATGTTTAAAGTTCATAGAATCAGACCTTAGATTTTCTGACTTGAAGTCATATATACCCTTTATGAACACATCATCCTACCTCCCTAGGTATGCCAGCAACAAGAAGATACAGTAAATCCAAAGTGGAAATGGGAGTCGGATTCCCCAGCTGACTGCAGTTCCTCCCTTAGAATGAGGTATCTAGGAGAGGCTGGAGAGTGACCCACAGGCCTGTTGTTAAAGGAATCTCAGTATCAGGCTCTGAAGGAAAGAATTCTACATTCATTCATTCAGGACATCTTTGTTGAATGTATTCTATATGCCAGACACTGGGATAAAGACATAAGTAAGATAAAACTGCCTGCCTTCGTGGAGTACTATTCCTCTAGAGGAGACAGAGGCATTAGATAATAATCAGGCAATGTGGAAAATGGGATGGCTCAGGTCTACAAGGGCATTCCAACAGTAGTGAAGACAGTGAGTTGACCCTGTCCACGTCTAAAAGGATGATTAAGATTTGATCAGTTGGGAGGCCGAGACGGGCGGATCACGAGGTCAGGAGATCGAGACCATCCTGGCTAACACGGTGAAACCCCGTCTCTACTAAAAAATACAAAAAACTAGCCGGGCGAGGTGGCGGGCGCCTGTAGTCCCAGCTACTCGGGAGGCTGAGGCCGGAGAATGGCGTGAACCCGGGAGGCGGAGCTTGCAGTGAGCTGAGATCCGGCCACTGCACTCCAGCCTGGGCGACAGAGTGAGACTCCGTCTCAAAAAAAAAAAAAAAAAAAAAAAAAAAAAAAAAAAGATTTGATCAGTTGAACATGACTCAAAGACATTCCAGAAGGAGGGCACAGTATGAGTTAAGCCATGGTGATGAGAAACAGCCGGCACACAGGAGAATCACAGCAGACTCCCAAAGCTGGAAAGCACAGGACGTGGTAGAAAGAGTCAAACTAGAAGGTCAAGGACATAGGCAGAAATCTTGAACACTGCATTACATTACATTTCAGATTTTTGCTTGAAGTTTCCCTTGAATGCTGATATCCCTTGCTCTCAAAAATGTACATTATTACTGGAGAAACGAGGAGGGCAAGGAGAAAGGACATAAGATGTTCCTTCCAATCTACTATACTTCTTTAACTGCCTGGTGCACACACAAAAACAGATAACTTAAAATTATTAGAGACAATAATTTCAGCCTAGCTTTGTTATACATGTTTCTGACCACCCCCACTGAGTCTACACCCTTAGAACGGCAAAATTAACATCTGTAACACAGTCCCCATTTTCTCTCTAGATCACACTTTTGTTATACACGGTTTGCTCTTAGGCATCTCTTTTACTATACACTTGTAATCAGCTTAGAAATTGTAAAATATATTCAGTGAAGTAAAGACAGTTGCTCTCCATATTTAGCTTCAGTTTCCTTATATTAAATGACTATTACAAAACTAGGAAGTGTGGCCAGGAAATAAGCAGGTAAACACATGCACGGGTGAATAGTCAAACTGGTGGCAATTGCAAAGTTTTGGTTAGAAGGATTTGGGAAAAGCCCAATCCCTGACATCTGTGATTGTGTCATGAAGATTCGAGAAAGGAATGACCATTATTTCCATATTGCGTTCTTTTCTAGCTGCAAACTTTGCTTCATAGTCTATTCTAACTTGAGAAAAAGGTGCTTTGATTTTTCTCTTCCTCCCAGTCTTTCGTTTCTCAGAATCGATCCCCACATTCATAACTGTTATGTTCATTTGTCACCTCAACATTTGAAAAATATCAGGGAATATCTATTTCTTGGTTTACACGTGAGGTTGTTTATGGCAACCAGCCTTGCTATTTCTTGGAACTTGGTTAGGATTCACTCTGTTGAAACTTAACCAGCAGAAGTACTGTGAAGTACTGTGCATACAAAAAAGTCAGGGTTCAGGGCCTTTTGGAAACATGGACTCATTATGACACCATTTCATTTCACCATAATGATGATGGTCAACCAGACTCCGGGTTCTTCTTATTAATCCTTTTGTCTTACTAAGGAGAGTTTTGTCTTATTAATCCCTTTATTTGTTTTTCCATCTAGCTCAAATTTGGACTGCCATGCACTTAACAAGTATCAATTGAGTGAAATATTTACATATTATTTACCAGATATTCAGAGTAATCCATTTGATGGATGAGAAGCCTGAATAAGCAGAGATTACATGATTAACTAAGTAGCAAGTCTGAAGCACTGGAACTGGGAGTGAGCAAGGGAATCTGAGCCTGGGTGAGTCATGTTTGGTTTACTGTGGACAAGTGGGGAGTTTGCCTAAAGTTTCAGGATCCAGGAAGATCTGGAAATAAAAGCTAAAGTTGTGCAGTCAGTGGAATGGAAAGGAGAATAGAGAGTAAGTGTGGAAGAGGAAGAAGAGATTTCCACTGTCATGCAGGGCACAAAGTTTACTAAAACACCTACTATGACGCTGGCTCTGATGGAGCTTACAGTGTAGGGAGAGCCTGGGCAAATGCAGAGGATCGGGCTAGAGTACCCAGGTGTTGTTTCTTGGGATTTCTTATTTCTTGGATGGATTTATCAGACTTAAATAAGTAGAAATTATGTGTAAAACAACTCACATTTTCTGCTCAGTAGGTTGTATTTCTTCCTTTTCCCAAAATGAGGCCTATAATATTTAAAGAAAACTAGCTGGTCAAGTGGAAGAAAGAAAATGATCTGGTTGTAAATTTGATTTCTCATTTATTATGAATCAAAATCACCATGGCCATTTTATAGCTGCATCATTTCTCCATGTGGAGAAACATTCTAAGACAACCTGAGGAATCATGATTTGCATTTTGAATATATGTCATGTGGCCTGATCACCTCTGAAGCTGATTAGCCCTAGCTCTTATCTCAGCATTTGTGTTTTACTCATATCTATGTGTAGAGTCACACCCAGTCTCCTTAAGGCAAGAGGGTTCAGACTTAAAAAGTATCACATGTAGAATCCAATCAACATTGAATAAATTATTGTAAAACATCATGAATGAGTTTGCAGGTAAAGGGTTTCAACAACATCAACAACACACAGAGACTTTTCCCCATGAAGAATCTAAAAAATTAAGAATATTTTAACAACCAGAGCTTTGCCAAAAACATTTTACATCTGAAAAGCATTACTTAAAATAGTATGAATGTACTGGGATCTCTATAACCTAATCTTGTGTGACTGATGCTGTGAGAATAAAACCATCTATTGTGGATTTAAGAGGTAAACTCATTTCCCCAGGAGTCATTGAAAGTGAGCATATTTGGGGATTAGCTGTTTACCTCAGTATCCTGTCATCATCCATGGTCCTCAAGGTGAGAACGTTCTCTTTGATGGTGGAAGCGTGCTCTGCAGGCAGAAACTCATGCCCTACAAACCTTCAGAAAGGCAGAAGCCATGGCCCGAGCAAAGGGAAGAGGGTTTGCCTCTCACCTATTGAGTTCCCATTACTTATTCTCACGTCCTCTTTGTTTCGATGGGCCCATGATGAAAGTGCCTATGCACAATTTCTGCAGGAGAAAATAAATATTCTAATCACCTATTGAAGATGCATTATTCTGTGTAACCGGGGTGCTTAGCAGCCATTGAAAGTTCTGACATGACAGGAGAATGAGAATCTGTTCTTAAGAGACAATGATTCTGTGTAAATCAGTTGGCTGCATCCTATCCATTTATCAATAACTCTAGTTCCCTTCCTTGGAATGGAGAAGAGTCAACAGTGTTCATTAACCAGGATCACAGACTCATTTTAATAATATGACAAAAAGTGCGGATCTTTTACTCACCAGAAAAATGTACCCACAACCAAATTTTGAACATAATGTATTAAGATTGATGTATACTGTGAGGTCCATCTGTGACCAAAGACTGGTGTTAAAATCTGTAAAGTATAATATACAATAAAGGAAAACTAAGAAAAAAATAGTTTTAGAAAATTAGATCTTGTGTGAGTCACAAGATATGTACAAGTGACAAAATGTGTGGGGAAGTGAAGAGATGCTTGAGAAACAGTTTGGAATTTGAATCTGAACTCTGCTGCCTATTCAATATATTGGCTTAACTAAGATGTCTTAACACTCTGAGCCACATTCGGTGCAAAAAGAATGATAATGTCATTTGCAGCATAAAGGGAATGCCTATAGAAAGCCCATCACAAGGTCTGCCAGATAAGACTTAGTGCATTTGTTTAATGGAAATTAAATTCAGCAATTATTTTCTGAATATATTTTATCTGCCTATCTATATGATAGTCACAAAAAGAGGCTTGCACCAAATACCTAATATGGTAAGCATTGAATGTGTCTTTGAACTGATCTCTGCCAAACCTATACATCATTGTTCTTGCTTTAAAAACACTTGAGAAGATAGAATAAAAGCATGGCAGTGTTGAAGAGACTGTTGTACTTTCCTCCATTTATACTGGAGTTTCAGAGCTGGAGCTGGGATGAGAACAGGGGTATCCAGGCCCTCTGTATTCTTTCCATTCCAGTATTTTACGAAGAAGCTAAAAATTCGATGTGTTTCCATTGGATGAGATAAAAATAAAAGCCTCAGGGAACACAACTGAAATCCTGGACCAGGAGAGATTCTGTAACACACTGCTGTAAGAGAAGCCTGGAGACAAGAGCTGCCATCTCTATCCAAGCCACAACCCTCTCCTCAAAGGTAAAGAGAAAATAGCAATAGGACTTATGGGTAGTCCGCTGTGGAATCCAGATGCTTACTTGTTTTTAAATCGATGTTCCCAGCTTTGTCATGAAACATTACCTGTGTTAACCTTTGCAACTTTTCAAAAATATGTATGTTATTACTGGTTAAAGAAACAATGATAACTCTTTTACCTACTCACAAGGCCACAGTGGGGAGTAAATGAGACTCCCAGATAAAATACGTTTTTTGGAGTGACTGGCATATAATAGGGTCTCAAAAATACATTACTGTCATCCCTCTCCCAGGTGCTCCTGTCTCCAGCTCCTGGTGTGACATCCTCCGATCCACATCCCTGAATGGAACACATGCTAGATACTCACAGTCCCTCATCACTGGAAAAGGAACCATTGTCAAACAAGTGGGTGCTCCCCTGTTGTGCAGGAATCTTCATCAACATGCAAAGCCAATGTCTCCAGAAACACTTTAGAAGTATGAATTATTGCAAAGTGCCACAGCTGGTTACCTGATAACACTGGGTCTGGGAACAGGGCAGATTATTTATGGGAAAGAAACAGATGTGAAAAGAGAGAGAGTTCACGTCTTTCCTTAGGAACTAGAGGCATAAAAGTCTTCTTGCATACTCTAAGGAAACGAATAGTCTACCCAGCTTTGAGCTAAAGATGTTACTTTTGTGAGAATAAATGTGAAATTAGACGATGTTGTCTACAATTTAAGATACATAAACATTAATCCATACGATGCGTAACAAACTTCAGGTCTTTGACGGTCTTTACTTATAGTAATTTTTAATATGTATTAATAAGTCTCATTGCTTTAAATGATACAATTTTGTCATTTGTTAAATTAAAAACCTGGAGTAACCGTGATTAATAAGATACAATTTGTACAGTTCTGATAACATTTTAAACACGTAGTATTCATGGTATATAATTTTCAAGCTGCTTTCATTGACTTCTTTGAACTGTTTGGCCAAACCACTAGAGGGAAAAAAAATGGGTATATTATCAACCCTAGCACCAAAGAGACAATGTGGTAGGGTAGAAAGATCATGGGAATAGGAGGTAGAGCAGCTATATTTTCTTTGAGTTCAGATTTTGCCTTTATTAATTCATTGAAGAACCCTGTCTTATTGTTCTTTGTACATCTAACATTCGGTTAATATTTTATGATTATGTGAATTACTGAAAGAATAAATCAATGATTTACTTCTCTATTTCTGAGTGTCATTAGTCTGTTAAACGGTGACCTGCTTTACCTACCTCACAGAGTGGATTCCAGAGATAAATGATAGTTTGTGCAGGGATAGGGGAGAGTCACGAGAAAGAGAAAGGAAAACCAGCATTTAATGAGTGTCTACCTTGTGTCTGACCCTGAGCTGGGCATTGAAATATGCTATATAATGCAATAATCACAATAAAATTATTAAGATGCTAGCTCCATTGTCATTTTATGGAAAAGGAAAATTAACATATTCACTTCCAGAGAAGGTAAATTATTTGCCCAAAGTCACGTAGAAGGAATAAAACCATAATTTGCATCTAAGTCTCTTTCCACCACCCAAATTTAAAAGAGGTCAGATTTTTCTTGTTGAGATATGTTAATAATGAATTAATTTATTCATGTAAGGGAAAGAAGGCTGTGTAGACACTTGGAAGCTCTGCCCTGCTCTCTTATTCTGTGAGCAGCATTCCCCTTTGCAGCCAAGAAAAGCTGTTGCTTATTTCAACCCGATAGTCTGGTTAGGGCTGCCTGTGACGGTCTTTCAGGAATCTCTCCACTCCTGGCTCAAGCGATGGTCCAGGACCCAGCAGAGAAATAAGGAGATGGGGGTGCAGAGGAGGATGCACATATAATCAAAGCAGGCCACTCCAAATCTTTCCCAGAACTGTTTTTGAATGGAGCTGAGGCAGTACATTCAGTCTTTCCCTGCAGGTAGAATTGTGAGCTGGGATTTGCAGAGGAGGCCACATGCCGTCTTTCTAGCTCCATGGAAGAAGCCCGACATGAGAGGCCACTGGACAGCAAGAGATGAGAGAGGCCAACAGAGTGGGTGGTGGCATTCGTGCTCTGGTTCCAACTGTTCTGGCCCCCTGATGAATCCCTGTCTCTCTGAGTGGTTTGGTGAGGCTTCCTTTAAATTCCTATTTCAAACAAATGAGTGGAGTTGGGCTTCAGGCATTTAACATGGCCTGTTTTATTTGCAAGTGTCCTAAGTCCATTTAGGATAGATGAAGGCAAAGTTGAAACAAAAACCCAATGCCACAGCAGGGCAGGCACTTGGCTACAAAGGGTAAGCAGACAAAGAGGGAGGTGCCATAGCCACTAGGACACACAGAGAGCCATGGGCCAGACTCTATCTCTGCCACTCAGACTTGTGTACCATTCAGGTTACGAGGACAGCATTACTGTAAGTGGAAGGAAATGTGTTGGACAAGCTCCAGACTCCAGAGCCCTTGGGCTCCAAGATTTTTGGCAAAGTCTGTTTCTTCCCCCCACCCACTACCAATCCATTGCCTTTTTGATCATCATTCATGCCTTCTAATTTATTGACTGCTACCAATATGGCATTCTGATAGGCTCCAAAAGCTTGGGAAGACAGAAAGTGTTTCCCTTGAAGAATTTTCAGTCTGGTAGAAATGATAATTAGGTACAATGAACTAGAGCAGCATGTAACCAAATTAAGAAGCCTATATACCTCTTCACTCAGAGATTTTGGTCTAGAAATCCATTCTACGGAACCCCTTGAAAGTCTCCCCAGAGCTGAGCATTCAGTACACGCCTCTTTACTAGTGCAACAAAAACTATTTGGTCATCAATCAATTAAAATGAATTAAAGAGATAAATCTTAGGTTTTTATTTTATCTTAAATTAAGAGCATGTAAGTGCATATAATTTGTTTTTTTTTTTTTTTTTACGAAGCATCAAGGCCATGTCTTTGAGAAAGGGTCTATCACTTGGCATTGAGACTTGTCTTCCTACATAAACTGACTGTATAATGAACCCTCTATAATTGCCATATCCACTTTCATTAAACGGAAGTAATTCTTGGCAGTTGTATAATCTTCTATCACAAATGAAGGCAATATATCTCCCAAGTCATAAGCAACATTGATATGAGCACACCAGGAAGGTAGGAAGGCCACTCTGACCGCTGGCTCTAAATTTTATTATTTATCAAATTCTACATAACCTTGGCTGTAGGGTTTGAGATGGCAATAAACTTCTTAGTCTTTAATCAATAGAGAGTTATTGAACATCAATTTTAAGCTAAGCAGTATGTTGAGCTCTGTGAGGAGTTGAGCAAAACAGATATCACCCTTATCTTCAAGGAAACGGCATTGCTATGGGAGAGAATCATTACGAAAACTGTGAGAAAGGTTGTAATGGAAAAGTTAGGGGTGCTATGAGAAAAAACATGTCAGTGACAACTGCTTCTTTAGAACATAACCGCATTGAGGCCAGTGTGTCCACTCTGCAACCTCACACTTGGTCTTCAAGTCCATAAACTCTTGCTGAGTGAATTGTATCCAATAAGAAGACTCCTGAACTCAAGCAAAGGGGAATCTTTAAATTTGTTAAAACTGATTTGCTGGACAAAACAAAACAAAATAAAGCTTTTGAGACATTTACAGGCTAATGACATTTCTTAAGTTTCAATTATTAGTAAGTAGCAGATCTAAGATTTGAATCCAGGTAGATCTGAACCCAAGGCCAGGATCTACCCAGATGCTGTCCAGGATGCTTCCCTACTCTCTATCAACTGCCAGGGACTCTTGGATAAGTTACATCCTTTCTTTGCAAGGATGGTTTATACATGACAGCTGGATCATAGGAAAGGCTGCATCATTGACAGATGCCACGTGTTCATTTTCGCTGTGCTACTTAGCTTTACTGACTCCAATTCCATCACAGGCCTGTTTGAAATATCTACACCAAAGATGTCCATCTGCTACAAAAGCCCTCCCATTGTTTTGTAGCTGTGGTAAATAACATTTATAGTGTCTCCACTTGACTGTATTTGAATAAACAGGCAGCATTATGGTGTGAATAAAAGAATGAGACATGAAATCTCACCAAACTCTGCCCTTCATCAGACATCAGATGTGTCATTTCACTCTCAGTGTTGAAAGAGTGGTCATCCATCATTACTTCATTCACTCAGTCATTCAACAAGTGTTCATTGGCACCTATGTGTGTCAGGCCATTTTCTGAGATTGTATACACTTATTTATTTTATCTTTTCAATACTCCCAAGGGAATAACATAATAGGCACTCTGCAAAAGTTTGCTGCATAAATACATAAATAAAATAAAGTAAAAATGAATATTCTTGAAAAAGTTAATGATTTTGCATGATTAAGATATTTTATAAAATGTTTAATTTTTATTATAAAAAGTAACTGTATTACCAAAAAAGTGAAAAATAAAAAATCCACTATACTATGATCTTAATATAACCATAATCTTTAGCAATGTGTAATATTTATTTTGTTTGCTTTTTCATTCATATACAACCAATATAACATGTACTTTTCATTTGTTAAATGCAAACAAAGGAAAGAAATGTGGTGAATGTGTGCTGTGGCACAGTGAAGAGGGCCAGAGATAGAGAAATAAGTAAGTTTCTACAATCAGTGAGCTAAAATTCCAATACTGGAGAAAGGTCAAAAGTGAAATTCAATGTGATGAGTATCTTCTTAATGGAAGTATATGTAGAATGTTCTTGAACATGGTGCAACATTTTCTTAAGGCATTTGAAAAAATAAAAATTAAAAAAAAAAAAAACACCTTTGAGCTGGGACTTGCAGAATGACTTGCAAATAAGCAAGGAGAGGACTTAGAGGTCAAGAGAATAGAATGGAGAAGCATGAAGATTCCAAAGTGCCTAGTGTTTCACTGGGGATAATGACACAGCTGAAAGACTCTGAGTGTCAGCCAGCATTCCAAACATGGGCAGTGATTAGCTGATTTTATTGTACTACTCTCACTCTCAGTTTCTGTGCACAAAGAAACTGAGGGACAAAAAAATTCAGAAACTTGACTAAGGTGCAAAGATAGGAAGTGGGAAGGGCAGGATCTGGAGTGACCACACGTCTGAGAAACTCAACCTCCAATCAGAAAGTGTTTTGGAGTAAGGTAACCATCACAAAATGTACTCTTCATCTATCTTTCCCCTGTGGATTGTGCAGGATCTGAGAGAGGGCTCACATATGAGAAACACTTGCATGCCCCCTGGAAAACCCCTAACTCCATTTTCCTTCTGGCAAGCATATTCTCTTTCAGCTGGGCTTTACTCAAAATCTCACAAGGAGCCGCTGGAACTGGCAGCAGGTAGGTGTTTTAGGCACTGACACCTCATTAACAGGACCCATGTCTCTTCTTGGCATCTTTATCCTTTCTTCTCTCCCAGTACCACCTTTGCTGGCACGCCCTGGCTATAATGAGCTGCCTCCATCTGAAGAATCTAGCATCTTTGCACACAGGGCAGGCAGGCAAGGGTAGCTCAGTGCCAGCACTGCACTGGCTAACGACACTCTAGTTCGAAATGAACACAGGAAGCTGTGACACAGAAATGTATTGACTAATGTCATCTCCCACCCCTGCAGTAATCTTACAACTGTTTTCTTGGAAAGTGAAGATTTTTTTTGTGAATGCTGGATAGCTAAGTCATTCTAGAGCATCTACCAGGTATATGTATATGTATACGTGTGTGTGTATATATATATAATCATTTTATTTGTCATCATTTTCTACCAGCTCACTGTCCTATCCTTTTATGCTTAACATCTTGCTTAATTTGAAGTATGGCATTAAAAAATTAGTGGAAACAACTACTTGCTCTATTATGACATGGAAGGTATAGGATGAAAGGGTGACCAGGGTATTGAGAAAAAGATCTATATTGAATAATCAATTCAGCTATCTTATTCTCTGGAAGATAACAAAAATGAGTCCCCTCCTGTCCATTCCTGGGCTGTCCAGGAATGTCCCTGGGCTGTCCCTGCTCTAAAACACTCAGGGGGCTTGTCTTGCATTTCACTTTCCGAAAGTCTCCTTAATTACCTTCTCTTCTACTAGGCTATGAGTGCTTCTACATTATAAACAGTCTCGTTTTCCTATACCCAGCCAGCAGCCAACAGAACTAGGCACATAATAAAAATAAAAGCTACATTTATGCAGTACCACATGCCATAAACTACTCTAGGGGCTTTAAGTGGATTCTCTAATTTATCCGTCATATTTCCCTTCACAGTGGGTGATATGATATTCCCACTGTACGGATGGGGGAGAAAGTATAGCTCAGAAGCATCAATGCCAGTGTTGCAAACCAGGGTGTCTGGCACAGGAGCCCATTCTCTAATCATTAGTTTCTACTGAGCTCAAGAAACATATATACTTGGGGAATAAAGGCAGGTGAAGAAGGTTAGCCTAAAAATAAAATATATCTCAGGCACGGTCTAGCTAGAGGGAGCTACATCTAAAGGATGATTGTGTGGAGAAGTGAAAAGTTTTGTTCTAGTAAACTAAAAAAAAATTAAAATAAAACAAAGGCAACTGGTTCTTGAGATGCAGATTTGGGCTCAAAATAAGGGAGAACTTTCTAAAAGTCAGAACTATCAAAGCAAGGGATCAACTGAAGAGTGTCAGTCCACGGTGCTGGGGATTTCACACACTGTAGAAGAAAGCTTTGTCAGAGATCCTGTGGAAAACTTGTGCATACTGGCCAGAGATTAATTGGAGGACCTCTAACGTTTCATGCAACTCATTTCAACATGCATGGAAAGCACTTGTCTAGCAATAATTAGTTGATTCCTAGTAAACATTTGCTAAATAAATGGACGAACTATATTTGCCCTGACAAGAGAGGAGGATGCAGAATGCACCCCATGGAATTATAAATTCTGGAGTCAATCCATATTAGGTGTCCAATACTTCCCAAACTCTGCTACTTGATAGTTCCTATAAAATCATTTATCAATATTCTTCTCAAGGCTCAGTGAACAGAAACTTCTCTTAACAGCAGCCATTGCTAACATAAATTAAGTGCCCACTAGTGGTAGGTCCTGGATATTTGCATATATCATCTCATTTTATTGTTGAATCACAGAATGAGGTCGATATCATTTATTGGCCCCATTTTACAGACAAAGAAACTGAGGTTAAGTGACCCACCCAAAGCCACAGAGGTAGCAAATGAAGTCAGAATCTGCATTCGAGCCCCAGAGCCTGTACTCCTATCCACTGCATTAATCAGTATCATGATGCTTAGGCAGCTACCCTGTATAGGAAGTGCATGAGGTGCTTTATGCACTGCAATGTCTAATCACCACACCAAATATATGAGATGAATAACACACCTCTGATTTTAAAGTCAGAGAGTTCAAATGATTAACCAGTTACACAGCAATTAAAGGGCATGGTCAAGACACAGCTTAGTTTTGCCTATGCTATGATCCTAGTGGAATTGAATATTTTGGAATGCAGTGCTGGAGATTGGGAGCGTTTTTCCCACTCTACATTTTGTCGATGCTTTAGCTTATTTGGTCCCACCTACCCTTTAAAACCCAGTTAATACGTCACTGCTGTTGGGCACTTTCCCCAGCCTCGTTTCTTCTGCCCCAGAAATACACAGTTAATTTCTCCTGGTTTGTTGGAATATCTACAGTACCCAGAAATAGACAGTTTACATTGTGGTTGTTTGCTTCTAGAAGATATACATATATATATATATATTTTTTTTACTGTATGGATATCTAAGTCCATTTGGGCTTCTATAACAACATGTCATAGACTGAGTGACTCATAAACAACAGAAATGTCTTTCTCATAGTTCTGGAGACTGGAAGTCCAAAATAAAGTTGCCAGCAGATTCAGGGTCTGCTGAAGGTCCAGGTTCATAGACAGTCATTTTCTCACTATCGCCTCACACAGCAGAAAGAGCAAGGGAATTCTCCAGAGTCTCTTTAGTAAGGACACTAATCCCCTTCATGAGGGTTCTGCCTTCATGATCTAAAGGCCTCAACTCCTAATGCCAATATAGTGGAGGTTAGGATCTAGCATATACATTTTCGGATAAGACGTAAACATATGGTTTATAGCAAATAGGATCACATTCCACTTACTGACTTAGAATTTTCCTTTTATCACTTAACAACATAAGATCAACATTTATTATTATTTTTTGAGACAGAGTCTCACTTGGTCACCCAGGCTGGAGTGCAGTGGCGTGATCTCAGCTCACTGCAACCTCTGCCTCCTGGGTTCAAGTGATTCTCCTGCCTCAGCTTCCCAAGTAGGTGGGATTACAGGCATGCACCACCATGTCAGGCTGATTTTTGTCGCTTTTTTTTTTTTTTTAGTAGAGGCGGGGCTTCACCATGTTGGTCAGGCTGGTCTGAAGTCCTTACCTCAAGCAATCCACCTGCCTCGACCTCCCAAAGTGCTGGGATTACAGGCATGAGCCATCATTTATTTATTCTATTACATAATTTTTAACAGCAACATAATATGCTATCTGAATTTGTACTATAATTTAGTAATAAATGCCTATTATTGGGTATATATTTTTCACTTTTTAAAATAAAAATTGCTGAACAAATAGTTACACACATCTCTCTCTGTGTGTGTGTATGTACACAGATGGTATAGACTCTTAGGAGAGGAATTGCTAGGGTCAAAGTAAGTGAACATTTGAATCTCATGATTTGTGTTACCAATTGCCCTCTGAATTCTGCCCATTTCCAATCCGAACAGCAGCGTATGAGACAAATCATAGCCCAGACTCTGAGCAACAGAGTTTTAAAGCTAGTAATCCTTTTTTTTTTTCCATCAAATTGATAAATGGCTTCTTTCCTTCTTCTGCTCTAGTATGTATTTACACTTCTTTAAGACATTTCTTCCAATGCTTTAGAGCTATTCGATTCTTGTGCCTCCACTGCTAGCCTACAAGTTCCTTAAGGGCAGAAATCACATAACTCACTCATTTTGTAATCCAACACCCAGCACACAAGCCACTTCATAGTAGATGGGTAGCAATGTCTACGAATAAAACCAAACTTTGCCAGTAGCCTAACAGGCAGTAATCAGCAAACAATCTCTGGAGAATTTAACCCTTTTCATTAAGGTGGGATTTGTGTGTTTGCAAAGATGTGATGCTGGGGCTACCTTAGTCTCACTGCTTCAAGCTCCAGATTTTCAGCCAAACATTCCCTGGAGAACAGTGCTCTAACTGAGCCTTCACCTTATGTCAGCTCATTGAACACCTGCAGCCTACCTCTTCATATCATGTAAACATATCACCTCTTTTCTGAGAAAGGGACCCAGAAATTTACAAAATGAACAGACAAGTTGCCTTCAGTGCTTCAACTTCAAAAACTTTTATTCTTTAACACTACAACTTCAGAAAAGATGCTTAACTTCTTTTCAGACATTTTTGTCACCAGAGTGAAGATAATAGTACTACCACTAGGGGTGATTTATACCTCCCCATTTGGAATGAAGCCACTCTCCAGGTGTAGGTTTGGGGGCTAATGTCTATTTCCAATATCACTGAGATCCCTTTAACAATCACTGCTAAGATATCAGGGATCCCTAATAGGCCATTTCCCTAAGGAGCATTTAGATGTACTTCATTACGCTCACCTCAATTACTCAAATTTGTCTCAAAATACTCTACGGCATGGACATTTCGCTACGTGTTTCCACCCCTTGCCAGAATTATTAATTCATCAATTCACTCATTTGTTATAAAAATAGCTAACATTTATGGAATATTTACCATCTGCCATGCATTGTGCTAAATGCCTTACATATGGTAAATTATTTAATCCCCACCAGAGTGCTGTTAGGTAGCTACTATTATTATCTTCACTCTGATGACAAAATTATCACCAGAAGTTAAAGATCTTCCCTGAGGTTGCAGTGTTAAAGGATAAAAGAACTAGCTGGAATCAGGGACACTGGATTTCAGTGTCCATGCTCTTAAACATTATACTAGCCAACAAATATATAATGAAACGTACAACGCGCAAACCGCTCTGCTAAATGCCATCATTGTTTACACAGTTATTCTTGCTTGAACTCTCTTGTGTGAGATATTCTATTTCAGTGACCTTATATGAGGACTGACTGCTTTCTGCTCACAGTTGCAATATTCATGTGACATTTATTTCAGAATGTGTTTTGCATCTTGTTTGAAAAAAATTAAATTTTTCTGTGTGTTAGATATTGGTCTCATGCACCAAACACCCTGCTTTAGGTAGTCATTATTGTTTATCTAATTATCGGAAGCCTCGTAATCATTCCCCAGTTTCTATCCTCTTTTTTTTTTTTTTTTTTTTTTTTTTTGAGACACAGTTTTGTTCTTGTTGCCCAGGCTGAAGTGCAATGATGCGATCTCGGCTCACTGCAACTTCTGCCTCTCGGGTTCAAGCGATTCTCCTGCCTTAGCCTCTCGAGTAGCTGGGATTACAGGCGTGCACCACCACACCTGGCTAATTTTGTATTTTTAGTAGAGACGGGGTTTCTCCATGTTGGTCAGACTGGTCTCGAACTCCCTACCTCAGGTGATCCGCCCACCTTGGCCTCCGAAAGTGCTGGGATTATAGGCATGAGCCACTGCGCCCATCCTCTATCTTCTTAATTCTATTCTTCAGACTATTACCTAAGGTCTTTTTCTAAAATGTAAGCCCAATCATATCACTTTCCACCCTAAAATCTTCCCAGGACTCCTAAAATCCTCCAGTGGTTTCTCCTTTCCTTCAGGACAAGTTTCCCTTAGAAAAATACATTTGGGGCAGGAGCAACACCATCATGCAGAAAGACCTTCAGCTTAAAAGTCACTTCATTTCACACACTCTGTCCTTGCTCTCTTCTCCTGTATGGCACCAGAGCCTGTTTTTGGCTTCATTAACTCCTACTCATATTTTAAAGCTTAATAAACAGCTCTCCTAAACTTGAAGACATCTACCTACTTCCTTGGGTTGAGTAAAACACCCCCCTTCTGTGCTCCCTCTTCCCTAGTTCTCTAATACTGCTCTTTCTAGTACAGTTTTAATCGTAATATATGTAATGTTTGATCAATGACAGCTTTTTTTACTCATCTTTCATAAAGTTTGTGAGCTCTTGGGAGAAGGGGAGGGAAAAAAATCTCATGCCTCTGTAACCGCCTGGACCTACAGTAATGCCTGGCATTCTGTAGGCACCCAGTAAACCATCCCCTCCATGTCCCTTTGCCATTTAATGCAGGCTGACACGGATAGTTCATCACTTATGGACCTCTTCCACTGCTGTGACAGCCAATCCACATTTCACCATGGATATTTTTCCTTCTTTGGTTTTTTCTTATTTCTTTATTTGTAACTTTCTCTTGCGTTCTTTTACTCTGTTCTTTTTTTCTCCATATCCTTTTTCTCTTATTCTGACTATTCTTCTACCATTTTCTCCATCTTTCCTCTCACCCTTTCTAAACGTGTGCCTGAACATCTCAAATATTATTTGACCCCTATAGAGTGTCGAACTTTTTACCAAATGCTGGAGATGGCTGCAGGTGCATAAGGAGAGTTTTCTGTCTCCTCCGATATTTTCATGCAATGAAGGGGAAAGACAAGTGAGTAGGCATTTGTGATTTCATAGTAAAAATGATGGTAAAAAGGCTGCCCTCAAGGGCGGAGGTGGGCTCCTGTTACAGGCCAGAGAGCCGTAGTCAGAAAAGGCTTCTTTGAGGGGATTTACTTTCCTGAGCCATGAACAAAAGGTAGCAGTTACAAAGCAACTAGAAGAGGCATCCCAGGCAAAGGAGAGAGCATGAGGGAATGTGGAGAAATTAGTAATAGCCAAATTGGGTGCAAACATTGCCAAGAAATAAAGCTGGAAAGGGGAACAGAGCCATATGATGAAGGACCTGTATAGAGACAGTGAAAATGTTTCCATGTAATGGTACATCATTCATACTAGCATTCCTGAAATGTCATGTACCTTCTAAGTGATCTGTGTCACTTACCTGGTTAATCTTCCCCTCAACACTTTGTGATAAGAACTATTATTTATTCCAGTTCAAGAATGGAGGAGGGCTATTAAGACAATAAGGTACCACTACACTCCTATTAGATTTGCCCAAATCCAAAACAGTAACAATACCCAATCTTGGAAAGGATGTGGAGCAACAGAACTCTCATATCATGCAAAATGATACAGTTACTTTGAAAGACAGTTTGACAGTTTCTTACAAAACTAAACATACTCTTACCATATAATCCAATAATTGTACTTGTATTAGTTCATTCTCATACTGCAAATAAAGACATACCCAAGACTGGGTAATTTGCAAAGGAAAGAGGTTTAATTGGCTCACGGCTCCACAGGGCTTGGGAGGCCTCACGAAACTTACATTCATGGTAGAATGGGAAGCAAACATGTCTTTCTTCACATGGCAGGAGCAAGGAGAAGCGCAGAGTGAAGGCAGGGGAAGCCTGTTATAAAAGCATCAGATCTCATGAGAACTCACTATCACGAGAACAGCATGAAGGTAACTGCCCCCATGATTCAATTACCTTCCACTGGGTCCCTCCTGTGACAAGTGGGGATTATGGGAACTATCGTTCAGGATGAGATTGAAGGTGGGGACATGATATTCAGGTGGGGACACAGCCAAACCATATCAGTACTCCTTGGTATTTTCCCAGCAGAGCTGAAAACGTATGTCTACATAAAAATCTGCATTCAGAAGTTTATAACAGCTTGATTTTAATCGCCAAAATTTGGAAGTAACCAACATGTCTTCAATGGGCAATTAGCTAGATTAACTATGGTACACATGTCATTGGATTTAGGGCATACTCTAATCTAATGTAAGCTCATGTTAACTAACTATAGCTGCAAAGACCCTATTTCCAAATAAGATCACATTCTGAGGTTCTGCTACAACATGAATTTTTCAAGGACACTAGTCAACCTACTATAGTTCGCCATCGAAATTTATGTCCATCCCATCTGCAAAATACATTTACTTCAACCCAATGTCACCCAAACTCAACACATGCATTCCAGCATTAACAGTAAATCCAAAATCTCATGCAAATATCAACTCAAAAGGTTTTAAATCTTACCATCTAAATCATCTGAAGAAAGTATGGGTGAAATGCCAGGTATAATATATCCAATAGCAAAATTCCTCCCCATCTGTAGACCTGTAGAATTAGAAAGCAAGTTATCATCTTTCAAAATGGGCGTAGGAGAGAATTCTAGTTCCAAAAGGCAGAAAATGGAATAAGTAAATGGGTTACTGATTTTAAAAAATTTCACACCTAATAAGGTGAGAACAACTTGATATCATTCACACGAAACCCATAAAGCTTTTAAAAGAGTTCAATAAGTGAAAACACTAGCAGCTTGGATGAAGGGAATGAACATCATTCAAACTGAAAAGAGGCTTCTGGATTGCCAGTTCTTTTTTTTTTTTTTTTTTTTTTTTTTTTTTGAGACAGAGTCTCGCTCTGTCACCCAGGCTGGAGTGCAGTGGCTCCAGCTCGGCTCACTGCAAGCTCCGCCTCCTGGGTTCAGGCCATTCTCCTGCCTCAGCCTCCCGAGTAGCTGTGACTAAAGGCGCCCGCCACCACGCCCGGCTAATTTTTTGTATTTTTAGTAGAGACGGGGTTTCACCGTGTTAAGCAGGATGGTCTCGATCTCCTGACCTCGCGATCCGCCTGCCTCGGCCTCCCAAAGTGCTGGGATTACAGGCGTGAGCCACCACGCCCGGCCAGGATTGCCAGTTCTTTACAGGTAGCTATGAAATGAGATTTTATTATGGAAAAGAAAGAAGAAATATCAAAGGGAAGAGCCAATTTCCAAGAAGGTAGAACTCAGGAGTTGAGAGAGTATAGCCAAGAACTGAGAATAGCAATGTACCCAAAGCCATTCAGGGTAGCAGAGATGGAGCCTACTTAAAAGTACTTCCTTGTCCTCAGCATATGTGGCTGTTACAACATGGACCCATCTGGACTGCAGATTTGCTGTGGACCTGTGATTACAATGTGCCTCCTCTTCCTCCCTATTTCAATTAGAGTGCCTGTATTTTATTGCTTCTAATCATTCTATTTTGGTGGTGGGCAAATTATTTGGATTTTACTTAACAGGCATCTGGATCACAAAAGGGATTGCCACAGCAAGCCTCACCCTTATTTACATCCGATGCAGATCATGAGATTCTGGATCTCAAGCCTTCTAATCTAAGAGGGATGAGAGTTTTGAAGGTCCTGAGATTTGGATAAACTTAACTTGAATGGGGAAAATGGAAATAATTTGTAATCATAAGAAAGACTCTGATAGATTACAAAAAATTACTACAAATTCCTCAGTTTGTCTTTCTCTTTGCCATGTGATACTGTGGCTTCTCCAGTTATCGAGTGGAGTCTATGTCTTCATTCACTTGAACAGGGTCTGACCTTGTGATTTGATTTAATGGAATGTTGGCAGACGTGAAGTGGTGGGTATTCTGAGCCTAGGTCTCCGGAGGCCTGGTAAGTTCTGTGCTAGCTCCTCTACTACCCTGAGACTTTCATGCGAACAAGTCTGATCTAATCTGCTGGAGGGACCATGTAGAAAATGGCCTAGCCAACAGCCTGCACCAACAACCAGACACTGAAATGAGGCCATCCTGGACAATGCTGTCCCAATGTAGTCATCAGGTGGCCACAGGCAAATGAGTGCTCACAAGCTAGACTAGTAAGCAATCTGCCCAGCTGCACCCAGCCCAAATTGCTAAAGTGATTTTGAGCAAATTAAATGTTTGTTATTTCAAGATAATAAGTTTTGGGGTGGCTCGTTTTATAGCATCGGACATTGGAATACGTTTTCTAATGCAAAGGAAATAATTAGAAAAAACACTAAGGGAGTTTGATATTTATAGGAATTTATGCTATTCCTTACATGAATTTTATATAGATAAATTTTATATAGAAAGTTAGTATCAATTCCCAGTACTTTTCTGATTTATTTCACATATGGACAAAGTATACAAGCAATATGTACCTGCATATCAGAACTTCTACAATTTTTTTTTACGCTATAGTTTGTATTTACACTCTTTCAAGAACACAATTATAGGGAGAAGTTTGCATTCTGGGCACATTATATGTGTGTTGTTTCCATAGCCGTTTTCATATACCTTGCAAATGAACAAGGTATCAGCATTATTTTGTGTAGCACAAAAGAAGCCAGAAGAAATAGCTACATATGGAACGCTGAATTCAATCAAATGTAATAAATGAAGCTTCCGACAGTCCAAATGATCTCTAATGGACAGTGACAGGGTGAGCTTTCTGTATCTCAAGAGAATTCAGCAGAGGCTGCCTGCCTGCCTGCTGGGAAGTATATCACACAGGAAAAGGTTATGCCACAAATGAGAAAAATGTAAAAGAGAAAACAAGAGAGACATTGGTTTCTTTCTCGTCTAAAAACGGCCCGGAAGTAGGTAGTCCAAGACAGGTATAGAAGTTCCACTAGATTACCAAGAACCCAGACTCCTCCCATCTCACTGCTCTGTCAACCAAGAGGACAGTTGCAGGTTAAACAGTCATATCCATTTGCCTGGTAAGGATTAGAAGAATGGGAAAAAGAAAAACAATTACCAAGCCCTGATAGATATACTTCCAGTAAGTTGTACACTATTCAACAGTCCTATCTCATCAGTCTGAGCTTAATTTCACGTCCTTACTTGACTAAATGGGAGACCTTTAACTTGGTGGCAAAATGTTCAGATAAAACTGTAGTCTTACTATTAAGAAAGAAGAGAGTGTGTACCAAGGTAACAAGAAAATCTGACCAGAAACCTGGATTGGGAAGAGAAAGTATAACTCAGTGAGCATTGTGAATGCATCCACCTATGATATTCCATCTTTATGTAAATATATTGAATGACACCTAATATAGTTCGGATGTCTGTCCCCTCCAAATCTCATGTTGAAATGTAATCTCTAGTGTTGGAGAAGGGGCCTGGTGGGAGGTGTTTGGGTCATGATGATGGATCTCTCATAAATAGCTCAGTGCTGTTTTCACAATAATGAGTGAGTTCTTGGGAGATCTAGTTGATCTCCCAAGATCAACCAGAGATGGGGAAGATTATCCCCCATCTCTCTCTTGCTCCCTCTCTTCCCATGTGACACATCTGTTCTTGCTTTGCCTTCTGCCATGATTGTGCATTTCCTGAGGCCTGATGAGAAGCAGATGCAGGAGCTATGCTCATGAACCAATTAAACCTCTTTTCTTCATATGTTACCCAGCTTTAGGTATTTCTTAATGGTGACACAAAAATGGACTAATATGACACCTTTCTCCTTAAAGTGAACATTTGCTCCTCACCTCCAATAGTGAATTTTGTGGAAAAGGTTTGTTAATTCTTTAAAATAGTATGTAAAATCTATAAATATATAATAATTCCCCTTAATAAAATCAACATTAATAATAATAAAAGCTATCATTTTTATGAGCAATTAATTTTATGTAGTCACAGAACTAAGGCTGTTTAATGAAATATTTTCTTTTAATACTTTTCACAACCCTAAAAGAGAGGCATATTATCCCATTTTAAAATAAAGACATGAAGGTTCATGGAGGATAAGTAACTTACTCATGGTCCTACAACTAGTCACTGGTCACTTGGCTTTGACCGAGACTTGTCTGTCTTCTAAACACACAGTAAATGTCATATAGCTGAGGAAAGTAAATAATGTAGTAAAAATAATAACATCTTTGGGACAGACATGTTGAATTCCATCTGAAATTACCCAATAGCCATGCATTAATGAACAAATCAGGGTGAATTTTCAAAGTTGCTTTTTAATAAGAGGATGCTCTATTTTTTTAAAGACTTGTTTGAGGAAGAAACATGCTTTCCACTTTGTAATCCATACCCTTGGATTCAAAATACAGATTAGCAACCATGTGCATAAGTTTTGTTTGGACAAAAACAAAAAGTTTGAGTTGATATCATGAGAGCCCGGCAATTATTCTCAAATAATTGAGTACTTGTTTCACTTAGATGCCGCTGCTGCCTATGAAACCACACCCAAAATTAAATAATTTTGAATTATTTAATTAAATAATTAAATTGAATTAAATAATTCACCAAGAAATTATCATCTCTTCCAGTTCTGTAGGTTGACTGGACTCAGGCTGATAGTGGTTTTTTTGTATTTTTTTTTTCCTTTTTCTTTTTCTTCTCCTTCTTCTTTTCTCCTTCTCCTTCTCCTTCCTCTTTTTTTGCTGGTCTGGCTTATGATCTTTAGTGCAGTTGTAGTCACATGGTAGGACCTGAAATTATCTGGAGGCTACCCAGACAAGACATCCAAGATGTTTTCTTTCCTCACTAATATCTAGTATCTTAGGGATTCTTGGCATCATTCTGTCAGTCCACATGGTGTCTTATCCTTCATGAGCTATCAATAAGATGAGCTTCTCATGGCATATTTGTCTCAGTGACTTCTTACTTAGTGACTGGTTTCTATGAGGCAAGGAGTGGAACTTACCAGGCCAGTCAGCAACTACACCTACAACTGACACAGCATCACTCCCATCTCATTCCACTGGCCAGAGCAGATGCTAAGTGGTAGATACAGAAACTCCCACTTTTGAGAGGCAAGGCAACAATTCAGAAGAACAGGCAAGATAATTAAACCATTTAAAAACATATAATCTGTACAATTCCACAAATTAAATGTTTTTGTGTTTTCTTTTTGTTTAGTTTGTTATTAAAAACTAGATAGTATCTAATAATCACTCTTGTAGGTAGAGTAAGGAGCCTTGTGAAGTGAGACCCCACCCTTTCTTTGCAATTAAAAAGTTGATAATATCATTGGTGAATTTTTGTTCAAAAAGAATAAAGAAGTCAAATTAACTGTGCATCATCAATGCCTAGCAGATTTCTGGCATGTGGTAGAGGCACAACAAATATTTGTTGTAATATATGTGACAAAATGAAAACAATACAAACTGGTTATGTGAGCAGAGGCAAGTCATTGAACTTCCATGGGTTTCTATTTAGTAATCTGTAAGATGAAAAAGTTCCGAGAATCACAGCTAATCAGGAATATAAAACTGGCAATGGGCAATATTGCTAATATTTGTAGATTACAAAGACCACTCATATTTGCGTAGACATGAGTTGTTTGTCTCTCTGGAACAAATTCCAACTTCCCCATTTCTCAAAGGCCACTGATTTCCATTTTGGGATTCATACAGTTTGGGGGAAATTGACTTTATTGCAGGCTCCTGAGATATAGCCTGTCACAGAAGTTGGCCAATCAGTGCTTCTAGTCACATTGGACACACTGACTCATGGCGACCAAGTTTATCTAATAAGAGTTGATGCTGGGACTTATGCAGCCATATAGGTACATAAAAGAACCCAGTCCTAAGGTGGTAGCTTTCAGGGATATGTGCTTCCTCAGTCTTTTCCAACAGGAAATAGAAAACATTTCCTATATAGAAAACATACAACATATGGATCACTTTGATTCTTTCAGCTTATTGTCATAAGTCACTCAAACTTTTAATAATTTCCTGGTCTGCCTTAAGCCAGCTGGGAGTCATTTGAAATCATAAGAGCCCACCGTGCTGCACACTAATAATCCATTCATGAGAACCTCTTCACCTTGCTGGGTGGTTTCTGACTCACTAGAAGAATCCTACAAAATTATAAGACAAGTTTTCTCATACTGAAGATGATTTAAGGGCCTTAGAGTAAAGGAGATCTAAGGTCCATTTCAAGGTCACCACTACTAAGTAGCAGAAAGTGAAACTACAGTTTTGTCTTTTTTTTTTTTCATTTCAACAAGGAAGACTGTTAGCCGAATGCAAGTTGGGAAAAGTCCAAGCTTTACCGCTGACAAGTCATGTGTGCTTTCTCTAGAATTTAGCCGACGGGGAGTCTGTCTTAGGTATTACTATATTGCTGGCTTCAAGCGTATTGTAAGCCTTCAGTACATAAAGAAATACTATTAGAGAAAAACATTCTTTTAGGCATATCACTTTTGTTTTTCCTTCTGGATGTCAGCATCCTCAACTTTGGCATAGAGATAATGACTGCTAACTAACAGATATATGACAATAACTAAAGTAGATTACACACAGTGTTCTCTGCAGTACCTAAATAAAAAACAACGGTTACGTAATAGAGGTTAGTTCACTGTATGTCAGTCTGCTAAGCTTCCACACCATTCTGCCTCTATGCAGCTTTCTATCTACATAGAATTTTCATTGAGAACTTCTTGTTTGACTTTGAATTGGGGCCAGTTGGATTTTCTGTCACCAATTTTTCTACCTTGGTCTGATTCATTATGAATAGCAGTAACCCCTGGCATCTCAAAAAGTGAACATTAAAGGCAATGGGTTTTAGTTACAAAAGTCAAGGTTACAGTTGTTACAGCTCAGGGTAATTTTCATTCCTAAGTTCATTAAATTCTTAAAAGTGGAAAGGTCAATAGTGATTTATTCCACTGCCAACCATCTCAATGGCAATTCTTTACAAACAATTTTTCTGTCTTGACATATGGCGAGACTAATAGCCAATGAAGCTAATTTCATAAGGCAGTGAGCTGACTACTTGGATTCATTTTTAAAAGTAAAATCTAATGTTATATATAAAAAAAAGATGTTGCCAAGGCCCTCCACCTAAATGATGAGGACAAAAAGTGAGAACAAGATGAGATCCTGCTGCCTTGGTTGTTATGGCTAATTTTATGTGTTAACTAAACTGGGCTAAGGGAAGCCCAGATAGCTGGTAAAATATTAGTTCTAAGTGTGTCTGTCCAGGAGTTTCAGGCATAAATTAGCATTTGAATTGGTAGACTGAGTAAAGAAGATTAGCCTTCACCAACGTGGGTGGGCCTTACCCAATCCATTGAGGGCCCAGGTAGAATGAAATGGCTGAGGAGGGGTGAACTTGCTCTCTTTGTCTGAGCTGAAACATCCATCTTCTGTTCTTGGACATTGGAGCTCCTAGTTCTTAGGATTTTGGACTCAGGCTCAGAGTTACACCCCCAGCTCCCCTGGTTCACAGGCTTTTGAATTTGGATTGAACTATCACAGAAGCTTTCATGAATTTCCAGCTTGGGCACAGCAGATTGTGAGCTTTCTCAATTTGCATAATTGTCTGAGCCAATTGCTATCTCTCTCTTTCTCTCTCTCTCCCCCTGCCCCTCCTGTAATGCGCTTGGCCATCTTGTATCTCAGCATCAAGAATACTGTAGGGCTTATGTGCTAACTACATGAACATGTAAAGCTAAGACTTTAGTCATGGCTTTGCCTCATGTTGACTAAAATAGGAATAAAAAACAGCACGTAGATAATTCTTGGGAGGATATACAGATGGGAGAAAATTCACAAGATGTTTTACAAGTACAACCTTACGAGGGAGAAGGGTGCTAAGACAAAGCACATGCAGACCTTAACAGTGACCTCATTGGCCAATGATGTGAGAACGATGGGTGCCATAAGAAAGCATATACACGTGAAGCCAGGCTTGACTTCTCTCACTTTGCTGTGTGTTGCAGATCACAGAGATTATGGGCAAGAGGAGAAGTGGTGAGATTAACCAAGCTTCAAACAGTGATACTCCCAGGCTGTTGTGAGAGCTAAGTAGGCAAATAGATTATCTAAAGACTCCCTGCCTCAAACATACAACTCATTCTACCTGAACCACGAATGGAGTAAAAACCACTCATCTTTTATCTGGTCTGGAAATAAATCATTCAATTTTCCCTTCTCCAAGCATCCTCATCTATAAGATGGAGGTTTTCTTCCCTCTTTCCTCCTTCCCATTCCCTCTTCCTTCTCTTCTTCCTCTTTCTCCTCCTGTTTTTATCCTCCTCCGCCTCCCTCTGTTTCTTCTTCTGCTTCTTTTTTTCCTTCCTTTCTCTCTCTCTCCCACTTCTTATGCTCTCTTATTCATTCAGAAAATGAACATAAAATTCCACTTGTGCTAGGCACGAAAAATATACAAGTGAATAAAAAACAATCTTTTTCCTATTACTGCAGACTTTTACTTTCTAGTAGGGTAAGAAATTAAACCAGGTAAGCAAATACATAGTATAGAAGGATTATAACAAGAAAACACAAAAGGAGATTCAGATAGAGAAATCGAGTGAAAATCACTTCAAATTGAGTAGTCTAGGAAGATCTCTGTCTGGAATTAACGTGTGAGCTGAGATTTTTAAAAGATGGCAATGATTATTTTCCTAAAGTGAGAAAGAAAAAATGCTAAGTTAAATTAAAATAAACAGTTCAAAGCAACATAGGCAGGGGAGGTAATGGAACAAATGATGATTAAGGAATAGATTGGGAGCAATCATGTAGAAATGTATAGTTTCTTAGGCCAGAGGGGAAAACACTTTAAAAAATAGCATAACAGGAAGACGTAAAAGTGTTGAAAGAGTGGCCATGAATAGCTTGCATTTTGGAGCCTTGGTTACTGCTGCTGAGTATAATGGATCCTATGTTGGCAAAAGTGGAAACAGGGAGATTAGGAGGATGTTACAGTATTCCAGTAGGAGAAGAAGGGTGGTTTAGAAAAAGTGGCCATTGCAGACAAAGATAAATGGAAGGATTCAAGAACTTGTTGATTGATTGGATGAGGAGGCAGGAGAGAAAGTAATACCAAAAATGGTTCATTTTATTCACTATGACCAGGCGATCTCTGCTTATTTCCAGAGAAGTGTCCCAAATAATTGTTAAGAAACTTTATGGAAAACAGGAGCCTATTCAAACACATATCACTGAAGACTCAGATGAGATTTAAGATATCCCTTTGCTTGGCCTCAATATCCAGAATTGCATTATTTTGTTCAGCAGCCATTGATGTGTAAACACAATAAATGTGTTTTGCTACTGACTTGTGTTTGGAATTTCGTGGACCAGCAAAGATAGAAAGAGATTGATGCTAAAGAAGTAACGAGAATTCCCGAGAAAGGACACAGCTTAGCTGAACTGGCCTAAGTTTCAGATTAGGGAGGAAGGAAAAAGAGTATGAAGCATTACACAAAGGGAGAAACGGAGAAATAATGGGACTGATGTCTCATTGCCCACAGTGCATATAAAGGAGGCAGATGACTGGAAAGGCAGATTATGCTCAGGGAGGGATATGTTTGCTTGACATTTTAGTCATTAGTAGTTCTAGATAAGAGATTTTAAGATGTGGTGGGGAGAATGTAATGAAAATACAAAGGGAAGTGCAGGTGGTTGGGGCTGAGGAAGTGGAGGAAGCAAAAGGCCAGGATGAGAGCTTCAGGATGTACTTGGGCACTGCTGTCTCCTGTGAAGAGGACTTGCAGGAGCATATTCAGTCAGTGGACGAAGTTTCTGGAAAGCCAGGGGAAGCAACACAGTCACAGGGCCTGGCAGCATACCAGTATAGTATGCTATACAAAATGGGGGGTTCATTCCCCTAGCACTTTACAAATAGTGGCTTAGTGACTACTTATTGAGTAAATGAATGTATAAATTTATCATCTTACAGACACCTATTTTTGCTTCTATTTGTAAATTATGACTTACTAAGTAGGACTTTGGCAGTAACCCTGATTATTCTCTCTTCTCCTCTCTTTTAACCTGGTGGGAGTCTGTTAACAAATCATATTTAACTGAACCCTTTTCCAATATGTTAGTTTTTAAAGGCTGCCAATATGGTTTAGCTATGTCCCCACACAAATCTCGTGTTGAATTGTAGTTCTCATAATCCCCAGGTGTCATGGGAGGGACCAAGTGGGAGGTAATTGAATCATGGGGGTTTCTTCCATGCTATTCTCATGATAGTGAGTAAGTTTACACGAGAGCTGATGGTTTTATAGGGGTTCTGGGTTCTCATGCTTCTCTCTTCTGCTGACATGTAAAGAAGGGCATGTTTGCCTTCCTTCCCACCATGATTGTAGGTTTCCTGAGGCCTCCCCAACTATGCTGAACTGTGAGTCAATTAAACCTCTTTCCTTTATAAATTACACAGTCTCTGGTATTTCTTTATAGCAGCATGAGAATGAACTAATACAGGAGCACAGATTGGATGGCTCCAACAAGAGACATTTATTTTCTTCAAATACAATCACATGGGAGTTTAAGACTTCAACCATTGAATTTTGGAGGGACACAATTCAGTCCATAACTCCCAAGATAATGATCTCATCAGAAATTCTTTGCCTTACTTGTTACCCATTTAATCCAAGAAATAAATGATTAATTAAGCACCTAATTTGCACAAAACCCTGAACATGGAGCTTCTCCCAGGCTTGCACTAAAAGGTGAGCAAAACGTAGTCTCACTCTTCATGTAGAGAATGAAAATGTAACAGATGTTGTAATAGCTATGCCAGGTAGACTTTCCAAACAGATCCAACTTTCATTTAACTCGGCTGGAAACACACATGCCCTAGAGGGGGCAGCCCTTGATGCCACAAAGCTCTAATCCAGCCATGCCCACTAGACCAAAGGTGGACACAACACCCACCCCAAACTGGGTCAATCAAAGATTTATTGGGGATTTCATGTGGGGTTCAAAGTTGTCACAAATAATTGAAGTTGTCCACATGGTAGGCACTACATGGTATAAAGGGAAAAGGTATCCTGAAATGTATATTTTATTTTACCTATTTTATACATAAAGAAAATGAGCCTCAGAAAAATGGAATGGGTTATTCAAGATCACTACAGCTTTATATAAATATATATATTTAAATGATTTTATAACATTATAGTATGTATTATAATAATATAACATATGATTCTGTATGTTATTGATGTATTATAATTCTTATTTTGTATATATACACATATATACACACGTATATTTTAATTTTTCAATGCCTTGGGGCTCAAAAGTGACTTAAATTTAAATAACTCTAAGATGTATATATATGCTTTTCTCTGAGTAGTTTGCTTTTAACAGGCTATTACAGCCAGAGTATTTTGAGGGCATTTTAAAAGATTTTGAAAATACCTCATAGAATCTAATGGAATATAAATATTATCCATTGCTTACCAGCCTGAACTACAGTAATATGTTCAAATATTACTTCCTCACCTCATTACCACTTAATTGAATTAAAACTAAATTTGTATTTATGCTGTATAATTAGGAATTATAGGTAGGGGACAGGAACATTCTTATTAGTGGCCATCTGTTTGTAAAGAAGTGGCAATAGCAGAATTACCAGGAAATCCGTAGTGAATGTCCACACAAAGAAAATCAGTACTGGCTGGGCGCGGTGGCTCATGCCTGCAACCCCAGCACTTTGGGAGGCTGAAGAGGGCAGATCATGAGGTCAGGAGATCGAGACCATCCTGGCTAACATGGTGAAACCCCATCTCTACTAAAATATGGAAAAAAAAAATTAACTCGGTGTGGTGGTGCACACCTGTAGTCCCAGCTACTTGGGAGGCTGAGGCAGGGTAATCACTTGAACCCAGGGGAAGGAGGTTGCAGTGAGCCGAGATCGTGCCACTGCACTCCAGCCTGGTGACAGGGCAAGACTCCATCTCAAAAACAAAAACAACAAAAGAAAGAAAAAAATAGAAAAGAAAATCAGTACTGAAAAGACGGTACATTGTTTGGGTGAAGAGATGGTGGCGTAGAGGCTAAGAAGTCACAGAGCTACTTAGCAGTACACCTGGCTACTTAGCAGCCACCTGGCTCGAAATTTATTTTTCTTTCTAAAACACTTTCCTCCCAAATGCCCAAAAGACCTATGTCCACCGGGCCCATTCAATAAATGGTTGAAAGTTGAGTGAGCTGTCAGCTTCACGAGCAAGTCAACCAAGGATTAAGGAGATCAGCATCATTTTTTTTTCAAGGTTGCTAATTCTTTTATTTTATATATATATACTTTAAGTTCTAGCGTACATGTGCACAACGTGCAGGTTTGTTACCTATGTCTACATGTGCCATGTTGGTGTGCTGCACCAATTAACTCGTCATTTACATCAGTTATATCTCCTAATGCTATCCCTCCCCCCTACCCCCTTCCCCCCACCCCACAATAGGAACCGGTGTGTGATGTTCCCCACCCTGTGTCCAGGTGTTCTCATTGTTCAATTTCCACCTATGAGTGAGAACATGCGGTGTTTGGGTTTTTGTCCTTGCGATAGGAGATCAGCCTCATCAGAAAGACTTTCCAGAGAGCAGCTTTATTATAACTGATAAACAGTCCCTCTGTTCTAAGAAGAAATAACACTCCTCTTCAATGAACATTAATAACTGATTTCTCTCTCTCATTTTCCTCTCTTAATATTTTTCTAGCAGTTTTTATGTAATTGGCATAGCGTTATCATTGGCATCAATCATCTCTTAGGTAAGCTTAGGGGTAATGCCCCTATCTTAATAATTAGCAAAATGGAGACATAAAGGAGTCAAGTGACTCGCCCAAGTTAACATAGAGTTGAAACCCAACCCAGAGATATGGCCATCTGGATCACTCACTTGTCAACAAGAACAAATATCTAGGCAGTGATAAAAACATTAAATGACAAGATAATTAATGACGAGCTATTCCACCCCAGAAATGAATAAAGTTTTCATGCACATACTCATTTATGCTTACATCAACTATCATTATTTCATAACAGTTTCATCAACCATCCACCACGTGCAAGCCACTGTGCTGGGTTTGAAAGGGTCTATGGTGCAATGTTGTATTGTACCTCAGGCTCAAATCCTTGCCCTGCTCTTCACTAGGTGTGTGACCTTGAGTAAATACCTTAATATCTGCAGATTTTTCTATCTGGAAAACAACAACAACAATAACACTTACCTCTTAGCATCACAATGATAAGTACAACACCCAAAATGATCTGTAAATTCACTGACATGGCAAATATCTGAATGCAGACTCAAAAGAAGTCACCATGATGGGCGAATGGATAAAGGAAGGCTGATATTATTATCGGAACTACACAGAATAAAAGGCAAGATTCCGGTTCTCATGAAATTTCGTCTTAAGGAGTTAAGTAGTGATGATCACCCATACAAGGAGTAGTTGACAAGAGCCTTCTTGTGACTGAGACAAAGCAGTGTGGGAACATGGAGATTTTATTTTGGTTTGTGCCATTCCAGAGGACTTCAGAAAGACTGTCTCGAGCAAGGCCTTGAAGGATAAGTATAATTTGACAGACATGGGCACAGAGAGTAAAAGGAATAAAATAAATGATGGCATAGGAATGAAAAAAAAAAGGTAACTGGCAAGTATTAATAAATTGGCCAGGCTTATTGGAACAGAATATGTATCTAGTTGAGGGTGATGTTAAGAGTAAATAGGCAAATCGAGGACAACACAGAGATTCTCTGAGGCAAATTAGGGAAAAGTCCTGCCCACCAGGTATTGTGCAAAGGAAACCGTACCATTTACATGCTTCATCTCTACCTTCACTCCTTCCTCCCGTGATGGCAGCTGGCTAGAGGTAAATTGTGTTCGGAGCCCTGTGTCTCGTTTTTATGATTTATTATTTCAGTCTTTCAGCAGGGTGAGAATATAGAGTGTGCTGGATGGCACATACTCGGGGAATTTATGTTGCATAGCTAAACATCATGTCTGTCTATCTCTTCCCAGTAATCTCCGATAATACCCAAATGGGCTTTTTATTTTAAACATCTGGACAGCCTTATGGTGGTTGAGAATTAAGGTGCTGAGTGAAGAAAACAGTGCAGTCATAAAGTCTGTCGGATAAACAAAGCTTTCTCTGGAACATTAACTCCTTTCCTGAGAAATCTTCTCTGTTCCTCAAAATGCACTTAGTAACTTTACATCTTCATCTCCAGGTACCACTTTACTTTTGCAAATACTCTCATGGCATTTAATGGGGCCATTAAGGTAGGAAACTATGGGATATTAGCATAAAAAGAACATTGCCAGAAAAAAAAAAAAGCAAAATGCTTTCTCTCACACACACTCTCACCACCCCCACACCTTTGGAGTTCGCTTTTGTTTTATAACAGCAGAAATTCCCCTTGTGGATGGTAATTTTTCTAGATAATAACTCTGTTGACACTGTCACACACTTGGCAAAAGGTGTGTAACTCAGGAAAAGGAGAGAGACTGGAATGGAATATAATCAGATAGTTTTATTTGTTTTTAATACACACAGTCATTCAATAAAGGCTGTTGGGTTTTATCTTCCTTCTTAGAGATCTCTATGGCTTCTTCTCACTCCAGAATGGTGGAGAAGTATGAACAGTCTTTGACACCTCTGAGCCTTTGCAAATGTGTGCCATCTGCTGGGTGTCCTCCTTGTCCTCAGTTTCCAGTAAATATTCCCTCACTCTCCAAGATTCAGTTCGCATGTTTTCTTTAGTATGAGCCTGTCTAGACCCCACAAGGGAGAGTTGGAAGCTCCCTGCTTCAAGTTACCATAAAACCACCAACACGTCTCACCCTGTCTTGTCATTGCATTTATAGGCATATGGCCCCAACCAGGCTGTGAGCAACAACTAGAGCTGGGGGTGGGGAGAGTGGATTATTTTATTCTTTATTGCTATTTTCTGGTTACTTATACAGTGCCTACCACAGAGTTAGGCATTCAACATATATTTGTGTATTAGTTTTCCATTGATGTATAACAAGGTACCATAAACTTTGCACCTTAAAGTAACACATATTATCTTAGAGCTTTTACAGGTCAAAGGTCCAGGCAGGGCTGGTTGAGTGCCCCACTTTGGCTCTCACAATGTGGTAATCAAGGTATCATCCAGGACTGAGTTCTCATCAGAGGCTCAGCTCTGGGGAAGAATCTGCTTCAGACTCACTAAGGTTATTGACAGAATTCAATTCTTGTAGCTGTAGAACTCATGTCAGCTTTCCTCTTCACAGCTAGCAAGAACAAGATACCAGAGAGAGTCTGCTAACAAGTCAGTTTTCTATGGGATAGTCACAAGAGCGTTGCCCCATCTTTGCACATTCTATTGATGAGAAGAGAATCACAAGTCTCCCTTCATGGAAAGGGAGTATACAAAGGCATGAATAGCAGGAAGAGAGATCACACAGTCCCCCTTTATTGTCTGTCCATCACAGAATGTGTTTAACAAATCTCTAACCCAAATGGACTGCTTTGCTTTTTTCTAATCATAGCATGAGTAAACCTAGTGTTGCTGCACGCCATGTCTTTTAGGTGTTCGATGTCCTTTGCTTACCATCTGCCTTGGAATGTACGGGTTCTTAGAGAGCAGAGTTTGTGTGTATCCTGTTAGGACTGAACTCTGACCTTTTTCTTCCCTTCCCCAAATTCCTACCTAAAAGGCCTGGGGAGTCAAGCATGTACACCAAAAATAAAATCCAAAGGCCCCCACCCAACCATCTGAATGAGCTTCCTCCTTGGCCAGGGCACTGCAAATTTAACGCGCAAGGCTTGTTCAGGCCATGATATGAGAGGGTGAGTGGTGGGCATACCTCATTATGCCCTCCTCCCTTTTGGAATTCAGGAAAGCCGATCAACTTTTAACATCAACACGGACCTTAAGTCTGATAAGGAACATTCACAATCTATTCTCTCTGAAGCCTGCTACCTGCAGGCTTCATCTGCATGATAAAACGTTGATATCCACAACCCCTTATTGTAACCCAAACATTCCTATTGACAATAACTGTTCTAACAATTGCCAGTCAGAAAGTTTTGAAATCTATCTATAACCTGAAAGCCTCCCTGCTTCCAGTTGTCTCACCTTACCAGACCAAACCAAAGTATGTATTAAATGCATTTGATTGATGTCTCAGTCTTCCAAAAATGGAATAAACCAAGCTGTGCCCCAACTGTCTTGGGCACATGTTCTCAGGGTCTACTGAGGGCTGTGTCCCAGGCATGGTCCCTCATATTTGGCTCAGAATAAATCTCTTCAAATATTTTACAGATTTTGTCTCTTTTGGTCGGCATGCCCTACAAATATAAAGTACCATCAGAGGGGTTTTATTCAATCCAGGACAATGTGGCTCACTTTGCAACGTGACTCTGGCATAGCCTCACATGACAGGTCATGAAGGAAATCAAAATATTTTAACCCCAAATATGTTTCTTTGCCATATCTCAAAATAGCTCTGCAAAGCTGTCACTTGTGGGGAAAAACTACATTCTGTAGAGAATCCCCTTCCCTTTCCAGGGCTTTTTCTTCAATAAAAAAACCTTAGCGAAGGCTTAGCATATGCTAGGTACTCAATACTAGGTGTCAAGTAAATGATTTATTTAATTAATGAAGAGAGCACGAGAGTGCGCTCAATCTTTGGTATGATCTAGGAGATAATTTGGCACTTTAAAAAAAAAAAGTCGGGCAAAAAACAATTATAATCTATACTGTCTGAAGCCTGCTACTTGGAGGCTTCATCTGCATAATGGGAACCTTGAGCTCCACAACTCCTTATCCTAATCCAGACACTCTCTTCTATTGATTCTAGGTCTTCAGAGAATAATTTTACTCTTTCAACCAACTGCCAATTAGAAAATCCTTGAATCCATCTACAACCTGGAAGCCCCCACTTTGAGCTGTCCCACCTTTATGGACCAAACCAATGTGCATCTTACATGTATTGATTGATGTATTATGTTTCCCATGAATTCAAGCCCAACCACCTTAGACACATGTTCTTAGGATCTCTTGAGACTGTGACTCGGGCCATTGGCCACTCATATTTGGCTCAGGCTAAATCTCTTCAAATATTTTACAGAGGTTGACTCTTCATTGACACCTGTTTAGCAATATATTCATAGTGCTTAGCAAGGGCTTAACATATGCTATGTACTCAATTTTATGTGTCAAATGAATGAGTTATTAATCAATGAAGAGAGTATGAAAGTGCGCTCAATCTTTGGTATGAGTCATACAAATGTGAAACTTACCCTTCTTTATGAAATATTTCTTTTCATATTCTTTAAGTATTGGCTTGGGGTGAATAAAATACCAACTGTTACATCCTATGCCAGTAACTCAATTCTTTCTTTCTAAGGACCTCTTCTTTAAAGCACTGCTGCATGGACAAATCCCACAACAGGGGTTTTGCCTTAGGCCAGAAAGACTGAAGTTATTCAAAGTATGAAATAGCCAGAAATAAAAGATAACTGAAGGAGAACTCTCAATTGTCCTGCGAAGTTTCTTGTAGATCCTTGCATTTGCACTCTGTCTTCTTCCATTCCTTATACGCTCCAGCTTTGATTCCATTCTGCCTACCTTGTACACATTTATGAGTTTTCCCTGAGCCCTGGTTCATCCTTTCCTGCCTTGATTCCCTTGGACCAACTACCTTGTATAGCCCTAAAATCCCATTTCTCTAGTCTTAGTCAATTTGTACTTCATTTTTGTCTTCCAGAAGTGCCCATAGGTGAGCAGTTACTTGGGTCAGGAATAACTGTGTCTGCTCTAATGTCAGCCTTCTAGGAGTGGCCTGATTCAACCTGGATAGCTATGTCTTATAGTTCCGAATCTGATGGCTCATCTAGAATCCCATCTCCTTCAAAGACTAAAGAAAACATTTTGAAAGGGGGAAGATGTGAGCACTAACTATTTAGCTTTCTATTCTTAGTAGTGTCTTTTGATCCAAAGCTCTTTCAGACAAGGAAGGAATATGGTAAATAAACTACATATATACACATCAATTTCAAACTTACAGAGTTAATATACTACATAGATAACAGCAATTTCAAACTTTCCTGATGTTTGCAAAGGAATGCAGATAATTATTTCCTTTCTTCTTTCATTCCTTCCTTCTTCATTCACCCATTATTTCACAAACAATAATGAATCGTTAGAAGAAAAATGAGTAAAAACAGATAGTAGAGGGAGGTTAAGCTCACAAAATATTGGTGCATTCCTCTATATTTCCCTTTCTTCCCTGCAGCTATATTGAGTCCACATAATTTTATCCTGAAAAGGGATGCATATTATTTTTATGCCATCTCTATTTTTAGAGCCAAGGCGCACCCTCTCCATTCCTTTCCTAATCTTCAGCAGTGACCTTGGAGAATGTATGTTGAGACGGTATAGTGGCAGGGTGAAAGAGCCTACATTCCTAAGTTATTGCATAGTCGAGCACAGCTCTGCAGAGCTATCTAAACATCATAGGTCTCTGATGAACAAAAAAGCTTTGATGGTACTTAGTGAAGGATATTACTGCAGCATAGATAAATGGCATACAAGAAAGAATTTCATACATATAGGAGAATTTCAAAGGTCAACAGTTTGACATTTGTATTGTCCTGAGCCAGAAATGAACTGAAAATGATCTCTCTCTCTCTCAACTGTTTATCTATCTACCTCCAAACTATATACTATATATAATTACATATGTATACATCGCCATCAACTATACATACACATATTTTTTTCCTTGGGCATATCTTGTTGGTTAATCATGCTTTTATATGCATTATTATGGGAATGATATTCTATATGTTATATTTAGTCTAATGAAATAATTCTGTGAATAATGAGGTTTTAGAATGCATTTAACAAGTATTCAAATAATGCTTATGTTCTTTCATCTGGTCAGCAACAGTAACCTCTCAACTGTAGACATTTTTGTACCTGATTAAAAACAGTGAATTCTGACAATTAAAAGTTAGGCATCATTCTTAGCAAACTAACACAGAAACAGAAAACCAAACACCGCATGTTCTCACCCATAAGTGGGAGTTTAACAATGAGAACACATGGACACAGGGAGGGGAGCATCACACACCAGGGCCTGTCAGGGGGTTGGAGGCAAGGAGAGGGGTAGCATTAGGGGAAATACCTGATGTAGATGATGGGTTGATGGGTGCAGCAAACCACCATGGCACATATATACCTATGTAACAACCTGCATGTTCTGCACATGTATCCCAGAACTTAAAGTATAATAATAAACAAAAAGAGTTAGGCCCTATTGTGTCTATTATGCAGATAAGACAGAGGCACAGAGAAGATTTCATATAACTAGTCAGTGGCAGACTTGGGATTTGGATTCAGTCAACCTGGCTTCAGAGTCTGTGCAGTTAATTACTATTGTATGCTAAGCATCATAGCAGCAACTGTTCAGATATACCACTATATATATGAACAGCAACTGTTCAACTATACCAGAGTATATATACCAGTTCATTACGTTTCATGTGAATGTGTGCAGCTGCATTAATATATTTGCCTTGATAGACACTGAGGAGACAGTGTGAACTAGAGAAACTAACTATGGTGCCTTTTGTCCCCCCATGTGAGTAGCAGGATGGCTCATATTCTGCTTTTGGAGCTGTCTCCTCTTCTGCGCCATCCTGTTCCCACTTCAGTCCTATGATATATGGCAACCTAATACTATCTGTATCTCCTATGGTTTTCTAAATCACTATATCACAGTAGCTATCCAAGGTCCAAATATCAAATCAAATGACTGTTTTCCTGGTCTCAGATTGGACCCTTCTGTTGGATTTGAAACACAACACTCTCTCTTTGAGGGAATGCCTTTCTAGTGTCTTCTTTTTGCATTATCCTAATCTCTTTGTTGATATGTCTCCAAAGAGGTCTCGAGGTCTTCTCTAAACTTTTCATTACTCGCTAGACTTGGATAACCTCTCTTCTCCAGAGGTCTTTTCTACCTGTAAACTTCCATACCTCTTCTCTAATCGAATCTGATTTTTCTTAAGGAATTTGACCACTTTTATCCAACCACTTACAGCTTCCTTCTCTTTTTTTGTGTGATGTCAACTTTTCCTGATTCTCATGTGACCTCTCTAACAATACCCCCAGCATTCCTTTGTTTGGTTTTTCCCCTTCCACTCCTGCTTGACCTTTAATTAGTAGCAAATCTTAATCTGTATCTTAATTCCTCTTCTCTCCTTAGTCTATATATGTTGAGTTGTCCCTCCTTTATGAACCAAACCAATATACACCTTACATGTATTGATTGATGCATTACATCTCCCTAAATGGTATGAATCCAAGCTGTAGCCCAACCACCTTAGACACATGTTCTTAGGATCTCTTGAGACTGTGACTCAGGCCATTGGTCACTCATATTTGGCTCAGGCTAAATCTCTTCAAATATTTTACAGAGGTTGACTCTTCATTGACACCTGTTTAACAATATATTCATAGTGTTTAGCAAGGACTTAACATATGCTACGTACTCAATGGGTAAGTTCATTTCATTTCATAATAGTAAACTCCACCTGTGAGCATCTATGGCACAAATCTTTATCTCTAGATCTTTCCTGAACTCTGTAATGCCTATTTGAATCCCCTGTTATAAGCCTAATTGATATCTCAAACTTCCATTTTCTAAAGCAGATTCTTGAATAACCCTTCACAATTATTATTCCCTAATTTTTCCTTCTCTCCAATCAATTGTTCACATCCCTATTTAAGGCATTATCCTTCCTTACCACTTCTCTCATACCTACATCCAATCCGTTACCAAGTCTAGCCAATCTTACCAACAAAACATATTCTGTTCTGATGAACTTCTCTCAATGACTTTACTATTGCCCTAGTGCAAATTTCCATTATGTCTCACCAAGTGTATGACAGCCTCTCAACTGTATTCTCTGAGTCTTTTCCAGCTGCCTCACCAAAAGAGCCAGCATAATCTTATAAAAATATAACCCAAAACATATCACAATCTTGTGATGACTTCTTATTACAAGTCATGGTTTGCCTTGGCTTATAAAGCTACAGTGGCTTATGACTTGCTCTTCAGAATCATTTATGAAACTTTTTTTGATGATCAGATGCCTTTGTCCAGCAAAGTATTGTGTAGTAATCTCATATTAGTCTTTTCTTCACCTTCAACATAATTACTCAATTCCAGTGATTAAGTTACAAGATGAATGAAAGGGCTGAAGAGAACCTTAGTAGGAAAAACTGGAAAAAAAGCTGTTTCATGCTGAATGTTCTCTATCGTCTTTTCTTGATGCATTCTTGCATTAATTACGCTTTGCCCAACACCTTGGGGGTCACCGAGTTCTGTGCAAACAGTGCAGCCTGAAGTCTAACTAACTCCACAGGACATCATTTATATAGAGTAAGTTACACAGAGCTCTTTCCCTATACCTCCAGCATGAACAAACCCTCAGCTTCTGCCCATAAGGACTGAGGAAACTTGATTTTATTAAACATGCTAGCACTTGGGTGCCACTTCCATCTCAAAATGAAATTGTATAGTCAACTAGGAAATAAATAAAAGCAGTCTAAGACACTGTGAATAAAATGTTTAAATATCTCCACTTAACATATAAACAAATGCAAACTGGAGGGTCATGATGTAGGTCAATGTTACATACAGGAAAAGTGCAGGCGCTTTTGGGGGAGGTTTCTAGTAACTCTGCTAAGAATAACAAATCAGAACTGGGATTTGAGGTGGCTCAAGAGCCGTGATGTGGAGTTTGACACCAACAAAATTAATTTTCTACTAAAGTAAAAACAATGCCACAGTTCCAAGAAATACCACTGAATTCAGAGACCTCACAGCATAACATACACAATGCTGAGGCTACAATCCCAAAGTGCATGAGATTGGCATGTAAATCACCAGGAAAATGTGACCAAGACACAAAGGAAATGAAAATCAGCTGAGAAAAATCTCAGTATGACATGCTGGAATTAACATCATATATGGACTTGAAAGCAGCTGTGTAACTATGTTCAATGAAGTAAAAAATATATTCCCTTTAATAAATGAAAAGATAGAAACTCTGCATCACATAAGGACTCCATGAGGCAGCTCCCAGCTCTCTCATTGTTCCTCACTTGCTGCTTCGCAATGTACCCTCCAACAGCCCTGCTCAGATTGCCAATCACCGCACTCAAGACCCTTACTTGCCTGAATGCCTTTGCTCATACTTCTCCCTTCTTCTGGGAATTCCCTGCCTCTTTACCTGAATAATCTCAGCTCTTTCTTTGCATGTTAATTTCTACACAAACCTTACCTAATCTTCCCAGGTTGCGTTAGGTTTTTTATGTTTCCTTCATGCCTTTTGCATTTTTTTACCTGTGCTATTATAATATTATAATAAAGTAAACTGCTTGTGTGCATAGATTATCCTTTAATTTGTGAGCTCTTTGGGGGCAAGAACTTTGTTTAATTATGTTTAATTCATCTTATATAGTACCTGCCTTCTAACAAAATGTTTGTTGAATAAATGGAGGAATAATAGGAACAATAAAGGTAATAATGTATAATATCCACTGATGTGATCTTTTTTTACATTTACTGTTATTATTTAATTTTTAATTAAATAAAAACTATATTAATTTTTATTTTATTAATATCCCTATGAAGTAGATATATTTATTAAACTATGTTTTACAATTTTATGAACTTAACTTTTTTGTAGTTAAAAATTTCCAAATCTTTTCTAAAGTACCAGAACAATGTGTTGTTGAACATCAAAATTTGTGCATCTAAATACTTACTAGACCATACCAACATTTTCTGAAATACCATGTGATTTAAGGAAGTCTTTTACCTTTGTGCATCACAGATTCCTCCTCCAAAAGTAAGGAAATGTAATGCATATTTGCTTCTCAGACTAGGATTTTTGAAGTTAGATCAAAGTCTATTATTGCCTACCAAAAAGAAATGCAAGCAGTCTCTGTAATAAACCTTCATAGGCAAATTAGAATAGCCAATCATTTTCTTTAGTTTGACATTTTGCCAACCTGCCATGGTAACATTGTCAATCTTTTGCTGATAAGAAACTTAGACCCTTCATCAATAGAATATGAAGGAGGAAGAGGAGGAGGAGGAGAGTTTCTTTCAAATTAAGCAGAGTTTATAGAAAGAAAAATGAAAATGCTTTCAGAAAATGGTTTCCAATGAGGGACGAAGATAATAAGGTAGAACAATATCGGTGGAAAAATAAGAAACCGTGGAACATAATCTCCTTGGTCTCTTGTAGCATAAAAACACAATGCTAAAAACCTTCCCTTCAGCCCTGTAAGGTGACATCACAGAAAGCTCTGAGAAGGAAGAAAAATGAAGAAGGAAGAAAAATGAAGAAAGTAGAGAAGATTTTTATTTATACATTGTGAGCTTTTATGTATAAGATTCTGCCTGAAGTATGGCTCGGATCCTTCTGGAACTGCCCTGAAGACAACAACTGTAAACTGATTAATACACACACATGCAATGATCTTAGGAGACTTCAGAGTAAACAATGTCAGGCAGTTTTTATACAAGAGTTGAAACTCTGAAGAACGGAATGGCATGCATGAGTTACCCATTTTTGTGGCCTTTAGCCTAAGGGCAAGCCAAAGATAGGACCAAGCAGGACAACAGTGGCCGCTGCCTTTCTTTTTTTAGTTGGGTAAGCAGAGAACAGATTTTGTGGTAACTAAAGCTACTGGGAAGTAAAGGAGAATAATCCTAAAAGGAATAGTCAGAGAGAAGATGTTCCCAATTTTGTATGTAAACTCTGCCCAAATTGCTGGCTGTTCTCTGAATTGTGCCTGTGTTGGGGAGGCTGCTAGTAACTTTGCTAAAAATGAAAGATCAGAACCGGGATTTGAGGTGGCCCAAGAGCCGAGACGTGCAGTTTGACACCAACAAAATTAATTTTCTACAAAAACAAAAACAAAAAAAAAACCAACCTATTTCTCAGGAATACAACTGAATTCAGAGACTTCACAACATAACATACACAATGATGAGGCTGCAATCCCAAACTGCTTGGCTTATAAATAACCAAGAAAACATGACCAAAATGCAAAAGAAATGATAATCAACCAAGAACAATCTCAGCACATGTCAAAATTCATATCACATATGGACTTTAAAATAGCTGTGTATCTATGTTCAATGACATAAAAATTATCTTAATGAAAAGATAGAAATCTCAGCAGTGACATAGAAACTATAATAAAAGGCTCAAGTGGAAATTCTAAGAACTCAAAAACACAATATCAGAAAAAAAGAGAAAGAGGAAGGAAGGAAGGAAGGAAGGAAGGAAGGAAGGAAGGAAGGAAGGAAGGAAGGAAGGAAGGAAGGAAGGAAAGATTATTAGGTAGAATAGAAATGCTAGAGTAATAGTCAGTGACCTAACAGTTATATTCATAGAAATTCTCCAAAGTGAAAAAGAGAATAAATTAAAAAGAAGATGGAAGAAGAAGAGGAAGGGAGACATAGAAGCCTATAAGATAATAATGAAAATTCTAAGATACGCATGCTTACAGTCTCATCAGAGAGAAATGAGGCAGATACAGTATATGTTTGAAGATATAATGACTGAAAACTCCCCAAATTTGTTGAAAGACTTGAAGTTTGTAGAATCCTGAAGCTGAATGAATTCCAAGCCAAAAAAAAAAAAAAAAAAAAAAAAAATCTTAGGCACATTATCGTAAACTGCTAAAACCAAAGATAAAGAGAAAAATCTTGGAAGTCATCAGAGAAAAATAACACATTTTTAGAGGAAATTAACGGTTTCAATTAGCACTGACATCTCTATGAGAAACTATAGAGGTCAGGAGACAATATAACATCACAAAAAAGTGATGACTTTTTTGTTTGTTTGCTTTTTGTTTTTGAGATGGAGTCTCGCTCTGTCATCAGGCTGGAGTGCAGTGGCATGATCTTGGCTCACTGCTACCTCCACTTCCTGGGTTCAAGCAAATCACCTGCCTCAGCCTCCTGAGTAAGTAGTTGGGATTACAGGCATGTGCCACCAGGCCCAGCTAATTTTTATGTTTTTAGTAGAGATGGGATTTCACCATGCTGCCCAGAATGGTCTCAATCTGTTGACCTCATGATCCACCTGTCTTGGCCTCCTAAAGTCCTGGGATTACAAGCGTGAGCCAGTGCACCTGGCCTAAAGTGTTGAATTTTTTTAAAAAGTCCTGTTAAACTAGAATAGTTTATTTAGAAAAAAAATAACATTTAGGAATAAAGATGAAGTAAAGGCATTTTCAGACCAAAGGAAGTTGAGATCATTCATCTGTAGCATACTTATAGCAGAGGGAATGCGGAAGACGTTTCAGTCTACAGAAAAATTGATACCGGATGAAAACTCAGAGTTTCAGGATGAAACACAAAGCTTCAGAAAGGCTGAATATCCAGGGAAATAATACAAACAATTATTTTTAAACAAGAGGAAAAAATTATTTTTTTCTCTTAATTTCTTTGTAATGCATGGTGCTACTGAAAGCAAAAATTATACTCTTGTCTTAGTGATATAAAATAATCTGGAAGTAAGATAGATGAGAAGTCTAACATAAAGAATGAAGGGGAATAGGCAGAGCACAGGGGATTTTGAGGGCAGTGAAATAGTCTGTATGATGCTATAATGATGGGTACATTTATTATACATTTGTCCAAACCCATCGAATGTACACCAAGAGTGACCCCTAACGTAAGTGAGGGATGATGGGTGATAATGATGTGCCAGTGTAGGTTTATCAGTTGTTACAAATGCACCACTCTGGTGGAGGATGTTGATTATGGGGGAAGCATGCATGTGGGGTGGGGAAGAGAGTATATGGAACATCTCTGTACCCTCTGCTCAATATTGCTGTAACCTAAAATTTCTCTTAAAATTGGTTTATTTTAAAAATGGAGAAAAAGACAAATAGATATATGGCCTTGCAAGGCTTCTATGTGTTATGTGAAGTGGTGTGTTAATGCTAAGAAGAAATGAAGATTTTTTTAAAATACATATTGTGATCCCTAAAGCAACCACTTAAAAATAATGCAAAAAGACATATTAAAGAGCCAACAGATAAATTAAAATAAGATTCTTAAAAATATGGTAAAATTACCTAAAATAAGAAGGAAAACGGAACAGAGGAGCAAAAATGGGGGGAGGGACAAAAATGAAATAAATAGTAAAATGATAGACTTAATTCAACCATATCCATCATGATGTTCATATAAATAAACTAAACTCTTCAACTAAAGGCAGATACTATCAGAATAAATCAAAAGTCAAACCCCAATTATACAATGTCACCATTGATGTACTTCATATATAAACATACAGGTTCTAAGTCAATGGATGGAAAATATATACCATTGAAATGGCAAGCACAAGAAGTCTGAAGTAGCATGTTACTATCAGATAAAAATATTCTAAAATCAGGAGCATTAAGAGAAATTAAAAACAAAAGCTCTGTGAGGCAGGCAGGAGATGCTATTATCGCCATATCAATGTAACAGGTGGCTCACCCGTAATCCCAGCACTTTCAGGGGCTGAGGCTGGCAGATCACGAGGTCAGGAGATCGAGACCATCCTGGCCAACATAATGAAACCCTATCTCTACTAAAATACACAAAATTAGCCGGGCGTGGTGGTGTGTGCCTGCGGTCCCAGCTCCTCAGGGGACTTGGGAGGCTGAGGCAGGGGAATCACTTGAACCTGGGAGGCGGAGATTGCAGTGAGGCAAGATGGCACCACTGCACTCCAGCCTGGGGACAGAGCAAGACTCTGTCCCAAAAAATAAAAGAAAAATGAGATTTTGAAAGGTGAGCCTTGTTTAAGCATGTTTGGCTTAAAACACTTTTTTTCCCCTGCTGTTTTATTTGTTTAATTAAATAATTTTAATTTTTAATTTATTTTTAATTTTTGTGGGCACATAGTAGGTGTATATATTTGTGGGATACATGAGGTACTTTGATACAGGCATAGAATGCATAATAATCACATCAGGGTAAATGTGGTATCCATCACCTTAAACATTTATCCTTTCTTTGTGTGACAAACAATCCAATTATGCTCTTCCAGTTATTTTTAAATGTACAATAAACTAGTGTTGACTGTAGTCACCCTGTTGTGCAATCAAAGACCTTTTTTTTTTTTTTTTAGACAGAGTCTCACTCTGTCACCCAGGCTGGACTACAGAGGTACGATCTCGGCTCACTGCAACCTCCGCCTCCTGGGTTCTAGTGATTCTCCCGCTAAAACACTTTTCACATGAGAGTACAAATCTTCTTATCCTCAGTAGCCAACAATGCTCAGCATGAGGAAGCTAATCCACCAGTGACTGCTGAAAGAACAATCTGCTACCAGTCATCAGGGCACAGTAACCCACTGACGCACTGCTCACACTGCCATCCGCAGTATAGTATGCACGGTGTTCTGACATACAGTAGTCACTGTAGTGAACAGCCACTGTCTTATCGTTCCAGGATCTTGGAATTACCCCTGCACCATCAGCCATATGGCTACCGTAGAGGCTTCTAGATTACTGCAGTGTGACCCAACCCTGGCCATTCTTGATATCCAAGAATGTGTGAATGGTATAACAAGATCCTGTGTTTTTATGTTCTTCATAATTTTGAAACTAAAACTGAGTAGGCTTCATTAATTGGGTACCTGAAGTTGTAATGTATTTAACGTGGGTAGTTTGTGGCCATGACTATGTGAAACAGTTTGAAACTTAGAGGGAGCTGTTCAGAAGAGAGACAACGAAGAATATGAAAACAGAGAAAAAGAGGCCGGCCCTGTAATCACAGCACTTTTGGAGGCTGAGGCAGGCGGATCACGAGGTCAGGAGATCGAGACCATCGTGACCAACATGGTGAAACTCACCTCTGCTAAAACCATAAAAAATAGTCAGGCATGGGGGCGCGTGCCTGTAATCCTAGCTACTCAGCAGGCTGAGGCAGGAGAATCACTTGAACCAGGGAGGCAGAGATTGCAGTGAGCCAAGATTGCGCCACTGCATTCCAGCCTGGTGACAGAGCGAGACTCCATCTAAAAAAAAAAAAAAAAAAAAAAAGAGAGAGAGAGAGACACTAGTGGAAGTAAAAGAAAGTGTTGGAAAAAGTTCACATCTTTTATTTCAGCTGATTCCCATTCTTGGGTCCTTTGAAAACTATGAATACTTTTCAAATGATTCTCCTTTTGGCTTCTGTTTATTCTTGTTGTATTGTATCTGTCTCACACTAAAAAAGAAACGAAAAAAACAGTTGTAAAATATACTCGTTTACTCCTTCGAGTTACTTAGAATCAGGAGCCTCTCTCCCATTCACAATGTTTTTATTTTTAAATGTAAAATAGAAAGATTATAAGAAAAAAATGCATTTTAAGCAACATCCGTAAGCTGGTGATGGAGATCTTTTGGGAGAAGGGAAAGGACTTTTCAGTATCCCTAAATTTTCATTATATTGCCAGCTGCCTGTTCTCCTTCCACAGCAGGCAGGTTCAGCATGGTGCATTGCTGGGCCTGCAGCAATAATACACAGCAGCAAGAACAGTGCATCATCCAATTATATGGTCTATTGTCTCATTATTCACCCTACATCAGCTGCATCTGTCACCAACCCCACTCCCCTTTATTTTCTACTTGCAAGCTTACCCTCCCCCCGCACACACAGCAACCATAGCCTGTTCTGAGTAACTTCAGTTTCCCATTAGTTTCAGTAAGCAACATGCTTCACTTCAATTATAAATTTAGAAATAGCATTCTCTACTATTACCACCCATTTTGGCCCCTATTTTGCCATGAACACAGTGTAGTGAGAGTGAATTATGAAATAGACATTTTGGAACACAAAATCAAAATAGCTTCTATCCCCTGCTCTTTGATGCACACCTCAATGCAAGTAAAGTCACATACATGAGAGACACATTCCGTACACCATGCACACACACATACCATATACACACAACAGTTACATGCACACATACACATACACAGGCACAGGCACGCACAGCAGGAGAGACTGGCATTGGGTCAGGTGGTTAATTAATGTAACACATTTTTTGAGCCATGCTATATTTTCCTTTGGTTAAATCAATCAAATGACATTTGAGCAACACTGTGAGATATAAAATGGAAATGGAAATTTTGCATCTGCCTTAGAGGAATCTATGTTGCAGCAGGTGAAAAAAATATATCCAAGGAGACTATTTCCCAACAATTAGTAAGAAAGTATACAAATGAGATTCAGGATATGTGTCCTGTTCCCAGCTAAAACAGTCAGCGGTCAGGCAAACAAACAAGAAAAAGCATTAACAATTTTCATAGAAATTATTTTACATAAGGAATTTGTTAGATCATTGTTAAAAGGCTGGAGAAGCAAAGGTGAATACTGAAATAACAGGGGCAATTACTATAAAAATTAGCTATCCTCTCCAGGATTAGGAAAAAATGGAAATTACGCAGGTTACTGCCGTACGCTTTTAAAACTAAACACTGTGCATGACCCGTTTGTGTCTCTGGCTTAAGGTAGGGTAACCTCCTCAGCCTCTGACCCCATGACTTTCAGTCTAATAACAACCCTCTAGCGCTAACTACTCGAATTAAAGGAAAGGGGTAGAGAATGAGGAGGGTGAGGAAAGGACGGTAAAAATAATACTGCCCCATGTGTACGGCAAAGCCCACGTAACCAGCACGAAAGGAAGTCTTCATGTGATGTACACACTTTCTGCTTGGTTGACCTTCCACTCTAGGTCATCAGAAGGAGAACATGGTAGCCGTTTGCTGATATGAGAACACAAGAGGGACAGATCTGGAAGGAAATCTCAGGAGATTGGTTGGCTATGTCTGTTATTTCTATTAGATATCTACATGTTGAACTAGGCAGCTGAAGACGCAAGTCTGGAATTCAGGTGTGAGGTTCTTCCTGGATATAGTAATTTTGAATTTATCAGATTCTAGTTAGTATTTAAAGTCATGACATCCTATGAAATCATCAAAGGAGTGAGTATGGATGGAAGAAAGAAGTAAACTGAGATGTGAGTCCTGAGCCATACTGAGGGACTGAGGGTTAGTGGTTGGGAGGAAAGAAATATCCAGCAAAAAAAAAGAAAAAAAAGAAGAAGAAAAGAATAAGACAAAATGGATAACAGAGCAGACCTGTGGAACCCAGGACAGCCAGCTTGCAAAGACTTCCAGGCAGAGGAACTGATCATCTTGGCCAATGCTTATATCATTCGGGATCAACTGATAAGATAGAAAGTCCACCAGATATTTAAACAGAGAAAATTTGATGCATATCATCATTAACTAGGTGTTTAAGAACTGAAAACAAAAAATAATAAGATATCAGAGGTCAGAGGAAGCTGCTATCACCAAGGGCTTGGAGAAGCAAAGTAAAGTGATTGAAATTTATAAATTGAGAAGTTTGGAGAAAAGGAGCTGAAACAAGCATTCCAGAAGGGGGCATTGCTGAGTTGGTGTGTGTATCTAAACTCAGAAAAGGGGCCCCAGACATCCAAAAAAGTGACAGACCATCTGGTGCTGGTGTCTCTGAGGAGACATGATAAAGCTGGTAGCTGGACCAGCATGTGTTGGAAAAAATTGGAATTTTTCGTGATAAATACAATTGTATATATTTATTGTGAACAACATGGTGTTTTGATATATGTATCCATTGTGGAATAGTGTCAATCTAATGAACATATTCATTACTTCATATACTTATCTTGTGTGTGTGGTGAGAACATTTAAAATCTAATTTCTTAGCCAAATTCAAGGATACATTTTTGTTAGTTATAATTACCATATTTACAATAGATCTCCTGAACTTATTCCTCCTGTGTTACAGAAATTTTGTATCCTTTGACCAACATCTCCACAATCACCAGCCCCAACAGCAGCCCTTGGTAATCACCACTTTCTTCTCTGTTTCTATGAGTTTAACTTTTGCAGTCACATACTGCAGCCCTGAAGGAAGGAAGGGCTGCTTCCTGCCAGGATTGTGTTGCCAGGAATGGAAAGCAAAAGCAGTAGGATGGACAGTGTGCTTTTTTTTTTTTTTCCCTGAAGACTTCCAGTCTCTTGAACTCAATGATGTGACTGGTTGACTGGGTGACTGGTTCACTAGGTCTTTGTAAGAGACCAGTAAGTGGCTGAGAGAACAGGAAACCAGAGGGGTCACCCACCTGGATATGAAATACATCAAGAGAATTACGGTAGAGATCATGAGACAGGCACTATTCTTTAAGAAGTAAAGGAAAGCCGTGGTGGGTGTTGAGAGTAGGGAAGAATCATCTATGGAAACAAGAAAGAAAGTTTCAACCAAAATTTACTGAGCATTAAACCTTTGTGAACCATATGATTTGGGTACCTTGAAAGGCAGAATCATAACTGGCCTTTCAACCAAGGGTTGACATATTTTTTTTTTTCTGTAAAGCATCAGCTAATCCATGTTTTAGGCATGTGAGGCACGTGGTCTCAGTCACAACTACTCAGCTCCACTTCTGCTGCCAGAAAGCAGCTCTGGACAGTGTGCAAATGAAGAAATGTGGCTGGGTTTTAATAAAACTCTATTTCTTGACAATGAAAACTGAACTTGATATAATGTTTAAATGTCATAAAATATGACTCTTCTTTTGATTTTTTTAAACCATTAAAAAATGTAAATATCATTCTTAGCTCATGGGCCAGAAAAACACATTTGCTGTTGTAGGGTGTAGCTTGCCAATCCTGTATGTCAGCTGAGGCCCGGCCATCAAAGAGCATGAAAACTCACAGATAACAAGACGTAGGCACAGAAATATATGGTTAAAGGTAGAAAATATCAATGAGATTTTGGAGGGATATATTAAAATTCCCATGCAAGTTCAGGAATCAAGGATAACTGCAGAAGAAGTAGAATACAGGAAATTGTAATGCCTTAGAAACTGCCGACCTAGACATGGATGAATCACTAGCTCTCAATTTGCAGAGCAAGCAGAGAAGATGTGCCTGTTGGGATAGACCCTCACATTCCTCCTTGCAGCCCTTACAGAGCCCAGTATTAGTCCTGCTTGCTCTGTTTGACTACTTTCCATAAATCAGCAAAAGCAGCAGTTTGGAAATTATTATTTCCTTAGTTAACATTTTCTAATCTGATCTGTCTCAAAGGATGAAAGTAACACTGGACATTACAGAAATCTGAGATGTCAGACAGGAAATGCCCAGACTATCACAGACTAAATATAACTTACCTTTGCATGAATGATTTTCCAAGGAGCACCAGCAGGACTTAGAGAGGAGATGGAAAAGATAAGTGAACTGTCTGGTAGAAATTAGCTTCTGCCAAATTGCACCCCTTCTGCTTCCTGAATGACTTGTTTTGGAATTTATGCTTAAAAAAATCACATTCTCCTTCACTGTGATTTTACAGAGGCTGCTATAATACCACTCTTCATCTCCTCATTTTCTCTCTGCCCACACCACTATTCCCAAATCAGGCAAAGTAAGAGGAAACTGGACATCAGAAAGCAAAAAGGACAAAGTCATTAAAGGTAGGTGAGCACTCGAGCCAAAATCTGAAGGTTCCAACCCTGTTTCCTCTTACTTTACCTGATTTGGGAATAGTGGTGTAGGCATTGTTAAACTCCAGACAAGGTAGATGATCTAATTACTTTGTACATGAGTTTCTTTATAAAGAAATAGATATAATAATGGCATCTATCCCATAGAATTGCTACGAGGATTAATTGGGTTAATTTACGCAGATTGCTTAAAAACAGTCTCTGGTGCGGAATGAGCATTAAAAATTATTATTGATTCTAAAGTCATGCATCAAAGCTTTTGCTGACTTCTTGAGATTTAGAGCGGGGGTCCCGAAACCCCACTCCACAGACTGGTACTGGTCTGTGGCCTGTTAGGAACCGGGCCACACAGCAGGAAGTGAGCGGCGGGTGAGTGAGCAAAGCTTCACCTGTGTTTACAGCCACTCCCTATCACTTGCATTACTGCCTGAGCTCCTCCTCCTGTCAGATCAGTGGCAACATCAGATTCTCACAGGAGCACGAACTCTACTGTGAACTGCACATGCGAGGGATCCAGGTGCCCACTCCACTCCTTATGAGAATCTAATACCTAATGATCTGTCACTGTCTCCCGTCACCCTCAGATGGGACCATCTAGTTGCAGGAAAAGCAGCTCAGGCCTCCCACTGATTCTACATTATGGTGAGTTGCATAATCATTTCATTATACATTACAATGTAGTAATAATCAAAATAAACCCCACAATAAATGTAATGCATTTGAATCATCCCGAAACCACCCCCCACCCCCAGTCCCTGGAAAAATTGCCTTCCACAAAACCAGTCCCTGGTGCCAAAAAGGATGGGGACTCCTGACATAGAGGATCCACTATAAGCTCTCAACATTCTGGAACACCCTGAGCCCATTCCTATCTTACACTGTTGTACTCACTGTTGTGACAGCCCATTCCTATCTTACACTCTTGTACTCACTGTTCTCTCTAGCTGGAAAAATATTTCTATTCCTATTCTTAAAAATCCTACTCCTACATTAAGATCTAGCACTAAAATTGGCTTGATTTTGTGCATTTTCTCTGCCTCCACCGAGCATTTAATTCCTTTTGTCATGAGCTTTTGTCAGTACAGCTTTTCTTAACTTGCATGGTGTCTAAGTTAAAATGGCTGTGCAGGAATTCTAGCTTTTTGGTACTTCCAATATAAGCTATATGAAATGGCTGTGCCCTGTTGTTCATGCCTGTAATCCCAGCACTTTGGGAGGCTGAGGCTGGTGGATCACCTGAGGTCAGGGGTTCAAGACCAGCCTGACCAACATTGTGAAACCCCGTCTCTACTAAAAATACAAAAATTAGACGGACATGGTGGCAGGCACCTGTAATCCCAGCTACTCAGGAGGCTGAGGCAGGAGAATTGCTTGAACTGTGGGGCAGAGGTTGCAGTGAGCCAAGATTGCACCATTGCACTCTAGTCTGAGTGACAAGAGGGAAACTCCATCCCAAAAAAACAACAAAAAAATGTGGTGGCTCCAGCCTGCAATCCCAGCACTTTGGGAGGCCGAGGGGGATGGATCATGAGGTCAGGAGATTGAGACCATCCTGGCTAACATGATGAAACCCCATCTCTACTAAAAATACAAAAAATTTAGCCGGGCGTGGTGGCAGGCAGGCACCTGTAGTCCCAGCTACTCTGGAGGCTGAGGCAGGAGAATCGCTTGAACCCAGGAGGTGGAGTTTGCAGTGAGCCAAGATTGCACCACTGCACTCCAGCCTGGGTGACAAAGCAAGACTCTGTCTCAAAAAAACAAAAAACAAAAACAAAAGATATGAAAGATCATTATTACTCTGGGGCAAAGGATAGATTTCCCTACCTCTGTTCAATAGTATTTGTTAGCCTCTGCTTCATACACAAAATAGAGTTGCAGGGTTCTATTTTTCTTTGATAGAGAATGTTCTCAGTACATTGGCTCATAAGACATTTTTTTTCTTTGGTTCTTCTTGGTATAGCTAAAAGAGACTTTAAAAAAGTAATAAAGATAAGAAAACCTAAAAGGAATTAAGCAAAGGTACACACAGGCGGAAATCGTAGAAAGCTCCAGTTCTTGTTATGGAGTAGAGCTTTCAGGTCCTGCCTGAAAACTGAGCTCACAGGCAGGAGAATGCAGCAGAATGAGGTTGTGAATTGAGCTCAGAAATGCATTGTTCAAATATGGGCCCCAAGACCTCATAGTTTTGTGAACTTGAGCAGGTCTATTTGTCCATGAGAATGGATTTCTTCATAAATATACAGAGCCATAAATGGCTAGCACTTCAAAATGCTACTACAATAATTAATTGAGTACACATTAGTAAACAACTTTTGGCACTGGACCTAACCCAATACGGGTGTGCTTTGGCTATGTGGGGGTGGAGGGAGTGTTATTTGTGTGTTCCATATCCTTAGGAAATTAACACTTCAGTTCTAAACGGATGCTACAACCAGCTTCCCAGCCTGCTTCCTGCTCTCTATAACCCAAGCGATAATTCTAATGACAGACATCAAAGATCTGAAAGCCTTGACAGATTTTAAAGCACAGCGCAAGGGTGCCCATGGATCCTGGGACCCACCCACTTCTGGTCTCAGATCTAACCGCCAGCGGCCCCATGATAGGCTGGCCTTGGTATTGACATCAATATCTTACCCTCCAAAAATTCTCCATCAAAAATACACATAGATATCTGCCTTAATCTGACAGCAACCACAATGTCGAATACACTAGGAATTGCAATGGTATGTGAGAGAAATGCGATAGCCTCAAGCCTGATGTCCTTCAACAAGACTAGGGCCAGAATCAGTCAGAATTATTCTCAGCTTGGAGAAAAGGGGGATAAAACTATAAGGGAAGGAGAAGGAAGAGAAAGGAGTTGAGGGGGGGAAATAGCTAAGACTTTTTTTTTCCCTAGAATCTGGAAGATTTTAGAAGCATGAGTTAAAGAAGAGTCCAGAGTTAAAATTAGAATGAAAGAGAATAGATTCGTATTGCCTGGGGTAGAACACGGAACGATAATTGAATGCCAAGATTACATGAAAGAACTTTTTGAGGGAATGGGAGTGTTCTAAAACTTGATAGTGGGGGTGATTGCATAAAACTCATCCAATGGTAGTATTAATTATCTAACGGTACACTTAAAATGGGGGGATTTTATCACATGTAAACTATACACAGCAATAAAATTGTGACCAATCCCAGACAAGGCAATCTGGGCTCCAGCCAGCGAGGCACTGCCAGGTGGATGGAGCTTGTGTCATCCTCCTGAGATGTGTGGAGCACCTGAGTGAGTTGCTTTGCTTTGTTTTTCCTAGCTGGAGAGTTAACACTGTGCATGCTCCTCAGGGGCCAGCGCTGCAGCTGTAAAGGCCTCTCTGGCCATCTCCTTTAGACTTGAAAGAAGATGGCAACGCCTCTGGCTTTGGGAACCAGACTCCACGAAGGCATTTTAAGGCTGCAAAGGAAGCTGAGCTGGCACAGTACCTTAGCAGCTGTCCTTGAGCGAGGGGACAGCTGGGGATGGAAGTCTTTACTGTGAGCCCTCACCCAGGTGAGTATAGGACCTACGTCAGACTTCACTGTGGAGTGGAAAGAACTTGGCAGTGACTCCCCATAGGAAGGTCCCAGTTTTTCAGACTTAAAAACGTAGTATGGTGCATAAAGGAATACAGAAACTATGTCTGAACATTGGCTCTGATATTTCAGTTCCTGGGGAGCTTCAGTGGCTCCGTCACTGCAATCTTTATGCCAGTAACTGCCTTAAAGGGATGTATGTGGATTAAAGGAGAAGAACCTAGGTGCCAGCATAACCAACTGTCCCAGATTCCTCGGGACATTGAGGGTTGCCTGGACTGGGGATTTTCAAGTACTATAAACGAGGAACTCCAGGAAAACATAGATCCCTCCTTCACCCCCTCCGTAAAGCTTTAGGTGCCCAAATTTGTATCTTCTGAAGAAAACGATGGCCACTGTGTGGGAGAAGGGTTATGGAGGGGTAGGGGAAGGGCTAACATGAGTATGTGGTTTCTGGAAGACAGTGATAATAATCTGAACTAGAGTAGCAAAATTTGCAAAATTAAATTAAAAGAAAATATAGTGGATTTAACCCTGGAAGTGTGGGCAGAAGTAGGAGTGGGAATCTAAATCATTGGCAGACATGTAAACATCCATTAAAGGTTTCAGACCTATTCTAGGCTGCAATAGAATCAAATATTTGTAAACAGTGCTTGAGAATGGAGGATAATTTTTTATTTTGACTAAATTGCTGTCTTGGACCATCTGCTTTTGGCTCTCTTGTGTTTAATCAATCTGATTTTGTCAGATTACCTATAGCTATTGAGAAGAGGTGCCAGCGAGGCTTCCTGGGTCAAGTAAGTGCTCAGAAAGCTGATCTTTTCTGTAAACAGGAAGGTAAATGGAGTGAAGTTCCTTATGTACAGGCTTTCTTTGCTCTTCGTACAATACTGCCTCTGCCAAGCCTGCAAGCTTTGCCCAAATGACAGTTGTCTCCATACTCAGGACCTCCTCCCTCAGCCCCACGCTCCTCCCCTACTGACTGTCCTCCATCTGGCCCTGCCAAAGTGTTAAAGACACACCAGAAAGAGAACAGAAACTCTGCGAGCCAAGCACCCAAACTATGTCCCTTACAAGCAGTAGGAGGGGAATTTAGGCCCACCCATGTACATGTCTCTTTCTCACTCTCAGATTTAAAACAAATAAAGGCAGATTTAGGGAAATTCTCTGATGATCCCGATAACTATATAGATGTCCTGCAAAGATTAGGGCAGTCCTTTGATCTGACATGGAGGGATATCATGTTACATTTTGATCAAACCTTAAGTCCTACTAAAAAGGAAGCAGCTTTAGCAGCAACCTGGCAATTTAGGGATCTGTAGTACCTTAGCCAGGTACACAATCGAATGGACCGGGAAGAGAGGGAAAACTCCCCCACAAGGCAACAGGCAGCTCCGGCTGTAGACCCTCATTAGGATACTGACTCAGATCGCGGAGATTAGAGCCGCAGGCATTTGCTAACTTGCATTTTAAAAGGGTTGGGAAGATTAGGAAAAAGCCTATGAACTACTCAGTGCTATCCACAATTGTGCAGAGGAAAGAGGAAATCCCTCCGCTTTTCTAGAAAGGCTAAGGGAGGCCCTAAAAAAGCCCACCTCCCTATTTCCAAATTCTGTAGAAGGCCAACTTATTTTAAAAGACAAATTTATCACCCAATCAGTGGCTGACAGGAGAAAACTCCAAAAGTATGCCTTAGGCTCAGAACAAAATTTGGAGGCATTATTAAACCTGGCAACCTCGGTGTTCTCTAACAAGGACCCAGAGGAATAGGCTGAAAGGGCAAAGCAAGTAAGAGAAAGGCTGCAACCTTTGTCATGGTCCTCAGACAGGCAGACCTTGGTGGCTCAGAGGGAACCAAAAGAGGAGCAGGCCAATTACCTAGTAGGGCTTGTTATCAGTGTGGTTTGCAAGGACACTTTAAGAAAGATCGTCCAACAAAAAACAAACCACCCCCTCGTCCGTGTCCAATATGCCAAGACTATCACTGGAAGGCGCACTGCCCCAGAGGATGAAGGCTCTCTAGGCCAGAAGCACCCAACCAGATGATTCAGCAACAGGACTGAGGGTGCCCGCGGCAAGCACCAGCTCATGCCATCAACCTCACAGAGCCCCAAGTAAGCTTGATCATTGAGAGGCAGGAAGTGGACTTCCTCCTGGACACCGGCGCGGCCTTCTCAGTTTTAATCTCCTGCGCCAGACGACTCTCCTCAAAGTCCATTTCTATCCGAGGAATCTTAGGACAGCCTGTAACCAGGTATTTCTCTTACCTCCTTAGCTGCAATTAGGAGAACTTTGCTCTTTTCACATGCCTTTCTTGTTATGCCCAAAAGTCCCACTTTCTTATTAGGAAGGGACATAACAGCCAAAGCTGGGGCTATTATCTACATGAATATAGGGAACAAATTACCCATTTGTTGTCCCCTACCTGAGGAAGGAATCAACTCTGAAGTCTGGACTGTAGAAGGACAATTTGGAAAGACAAAGAATGCCCATCCAGTTCAAATCAGGCTAAAAGACCCCACCACATTTCCTTATCAAAGGCAATATCCCTTAAGGCCTGAAGCTCACAAAGAATTACAGGATGTCGTTAGACATTTAAAAGAGGAAAAAGGAGCTTAAACACTCAGGACCCTGGAATATGTTTAACCAATGGATACCTTGGCTCCTCCCCTTTCTAGGCCCTGTGACAGCCATCCTACTACTACTCACCTTTAGGCCTTGCATTTTTAACCTCCTTGTCGAATTTGTTTCCTCCAGGATTGAGGCCATCAAAGCTACAAATGGTCTTACAAATGGAACCTCAAATAAGCTCAAGTCACCGCTTCTACTGAGGACTCCTGGATCGACCTGCTGGTCCCTCAACAGCTCCCTCTGGAGGACATCACAACTGCAGGGCCCCTTCTTCACCCCTCACCAGCAGGAAGTAGCCAGAATGACCGCTGCCCAGTTCTCAACAGCAGTTGGGGTGCCCTGTTTACAGAGGGGACTGAGAGGAGGTGCCAGCTAGGCTTCCGGGGTCGAGTAGGGGCTCAGAAAGCTGTGAAACTCACTCATGTCCTGCATCAGGACTTACTTCAGTCCTGGATGAATAATATTGAAGATATATGCTTAAAATATTCCTAACACCAGGATTTGTGCATATGTTTTCTTCCCCCAGAAAGCTATAAACAGCCAATATTTAGCCAGTCTGCCTGTGTCTTCCCTCCCTTTCTCCCTTACCCCTCCCCCGAAACTAAAGTAAAAGGAATGTTAACTGCCCATTTTTCTGTGACCAGTGGACCTTATCTGTACTCCCAATTCCAATTCCTCGTAAACATACTTTGTAAAGTCCTATAAGATCCTGTCTCCTTTGCTATACCGCTGCAAGGTCATAAAGTAGATAAAACCTAAGTTACAATTCTGATTTTCTTCAAAATCTAAGACATGTCACAAAATAATGTACTGCCTCTGTTTCTCATTCTGGTAATATCTTCCTGCCGCACGTATTTCCCACCTTAAAGAGTTTAAAAGGCAATCGTATAATCTAACTCTGGCAACCTGTTCGGGACCCCTTCTATGCTGTGGAAGCTTCGTACTCTTGCTCTGCTCAATAAAACCTACTGCTCACTCTCTCTGGGTCCGAGTCTCTGTCACTCACCGCAGCCAGCCGCCACTCCAATTCTTTGACTTGTCTAGGTTAAGAACGTTAGGCATTACACTGTGATGTTTGGTTTGATTTTAAAATTTGATAGTTAGGTTTGTGTTTAAATGTTGATTTCTCAGAGAGATGTTCCTTTATTATTCATTTAATCCTTAGCACAATCCTGTGAAATAGCCCCTATTATGATACCCAATTTATAGATGAGGGGAAATGAAGCAAAGAGAAGTTACAGTAATTTGCCAAAGTCATGAAATAATACTTAAGAGGCCTGAGATTCAAAACTATGGGGCAAGTCTGGTTCTACATTGATTGTTACATCGCTGTACTTATCGAGGGAAAAACCATGCACTAGTGATAAAATGTTTAGTGTAACAACTGTAGTAGGATTAGGCATTTTATAAAAGCACATTTTATAAGCAGTTAACTGTAAAGGGTTCCCCAGGAAATTGATTAAAGTTAGGCGTTTTCTGATGAGTTCTAAGGTCTTTAAAAAATGAATCTGCAATGAAGAAGGTAATCCTTTTGAAATAAGAAACACAACTATAAAATATAATAGGTGAAGACTCTTCCTTAGAGAAGAATTTAATATGATAAAGCAAGAGACAGCAAATTCCAGGGAAGATATTTTAAATAATAATCAGGTATCAGGCGAAGTATAATTACCCCACCTTCTCACCTCCGCACATATACAAAATAATCCCTCGACAATCAGAGGTAGAATTCTAAACAGTAACTCAGAAAAACAAAGAAAATAGAATTGAAAATCTATTACCTCTCTGGAGAAAGGGTTGGCATTTTAAATTTTAGAAACAGAAAAACAATCTCAAGATGAAAATAGACTATTTGAATATATAAAAATTACAATTTATTTTTTTTTTACAAAAAATAAGTAATCTGAATTAAAAAGGCAAAGATGTCCTGGTATTATCAGTAAACAGTTTCCCACAGGATGATGTCCTTTATTCTCCATTGACCTCACGTGTTAAGAAGCAAAGTAGTGGCCAGGTGCAGTGGCTCTGACCTGTAATTGGAAGGTTCAGGTGAGAGCATCACTTGAGGTCAGGAGTTTGAGACCAGCCTGGCCGACATACCAAGATCCTGTCTCTACAAAAATGAAAATAAGTATAAGTAGAGGATGGTGTCATGAGCCCATAGTACCAGCTATTTGGGAGGCTGAGCAGGGAGGATTGCTTGAGCCCAGGAGTTCAAAGCTGTGGTGAGCTGTCATCACACCGCTGCACTTCACCCAGCCTGCTAGGCAGCAGAGTGAGACCCTGTCTTAAAAAAAAAAAAAAAAAAAAAAAAAAGAAGTACCAAGTCCCCAGAGGATAAATGGACAAGGACATGAATGGAGAGCTTACAAAAGTGGAAACATATTTAACTATCAAAACATTTTGAAATATTCAACTTACTATAATAGTTATACAAATGAATAGACCTAATACAATAAAACACATTTTCTTGTGTTAATGACTAATTTAAAAATACACTTACAGGTATATCTATTGTACAAATAAAGCCCTCACTCTGCATACTCCTCATCCTTCCTACTAGCAAATGGAGAAAAGTCTCTTCTCAGCTATGTTTTACCTACAGCAATGTAACCTGAGAAAAGCCATTTACGAGGTAATTAAGATAGACATGTCCATGACCACAAAGCAGTAAAGTCAGAAATTAACGGCATATAGTTATCCATGTGAATTTTCAAATTTCCTCATAAAACTTGTTTTGGAGAAAAAATTCAATCAAATAATAAATTATTATAAATGAATGGCCATCGAGAGCCTTACGTAGCAGAACCTGGGGAATGTGATCAAAACAAACATTAGAAGTAAAGTCATTATCAGAAACATTTCTATAAATGAGGGAAAAAAAGAAGCTTAACGTGTGATCTATTATCATTTAACTTTTTTGATAAAATGGTAAGGTTTCCTGCAATTCTTCAAATGAGATTTGAAGAAGTGCAGGAGTCAGTTACATAGGAAGAAAAAAATAATATTTCAAGCTAAGGGTTTCAGGTTAATCCCCTGAAAGGAGTCGACTGGGTCCTGGCCATGCAGGCTCTAAAGGTTTATGGTGCTTCTCTTCTTAACCTAATAGCACTGAGAACCCATACAATCTTTATTAAAGGAGATGAAATAATCAGATCCGATCTGATTTAGGGTTTTTATCTTATTACTTTTTGTAAATGCCTCCCCCGACCTCCTCACCGCCAAATCTCTCACTGCAAAGTGGAAAATGCATTGAAGGCAGCAGGGAAGTCTATTAAAGTATACCAGGAGACAAGCAAATGTGCAAATTCATACTGGGGTGTTGACAGGGTAGCAGAAATGGATGATTGAAGAGAGATGTTTAGAAGGTAACACATATAGGACTTGGTGATGGATTCCATTTAATGGATGCAGAAAAATGACTTACCTACCAGGACTCCTGGTTATTATCATTTACTGAAATGAGAAATACTAGAAGAGGAATGTAGCCCAATTAGCCAAATTTATTAATTTCCCAAACATTTGTTTTAACTAATTCTAAACATTATATCATTTTTTATTGAATGAGTGGTTTCATTTGCTTCTGAAAATGTCAAAGTTTTTGATGATTGGTTTTCATTTCGTCTTCATGGCACTTTTAGGAATAATCGTTTTACCACAACCTAAGGGTAATGGGCAGTTTGGTATTTTTATAAATGTATTTATAGTTCATTTATACTTTGTAATCAAAATGTCTATTTTTAGCTTTTGAACATTTTAGTTTGTATTGATTATGGTAATCCTATGTTATGTTACTCTCTATTTTTTATTAGCAATTTAATATTTAGGATTATTTGTCTGATTTTTCAAAGAGTATATAATCATTAATTTGTTTCTGACAATTAGTAACCACATTTTAATTTATATCACATTGTATATGATATAATTCCTCTGCTGATTTCATAGTTCATATCAAATTTTCCCACATTTTTTTATTTTCAGGAATTTTATCTAAAATTATATTTGAACTTTTTCAAATTCTTTTGTGTGATTAAAACATTTGGCATGATAAGTATTTTTGTTGTTGTTTTTGAGACAGAGTCTTACTCTGCCGCCCAGACTAGAGTACAATTGATTTATATTCCTTTGAGTATATACCCAGTAATGGGATTGCCAGGTCAAATGGTAGCTCCTCTTTAAGTATTTTGAGAAATTGTCACACTCCTTTCCATAATGATTGAACTAATTTACATTCCCGCCAGCAGTATATAAGCATTCCCTTTTCTCTACAGCCTCACTAGCATCTGTTACTTTCTTTTTAACTGTCATTAATAACTATTTTGACTGGTGTAAGTTGGTATCTCAATATGGTTTTAATTTGCACTTCTCTGATGATTAGTGATGATACATCACTCTGATGATTAGTGATAAACAAGTATATTTTGTCATATACTTGTTGGCCACGTGTATGTCTTCTTTTGAAAAGTGTCTTTTCATGTCCTTTGCCCACTTTTTAATGGCATTGTTTGTTTTTTGCTTATTAAGCTGTTTAAGCTCCTTATAGATTTTGGATATTAGAATTGTGTTGGATGCATAGTTTGTAAATATCTTCTCCCATTCTGTGAATTGTCTATTTACTCTGTTGTTAGTTTCTTTTGCTGTGCAGGAGCTCTCTTTAGTTTAATTAGCTCCCTCTTATCAATTTTTGTTTTGGTTGCAATTACCTATGCTTTTACTTAGTCATAAATTCTTTCCCAAAGGTGATTACTAGAATGATGTTTTCTAGATTTTCTTTTATAATTCCCATACTTTGAGGTCTTACATTTAAATGTGTAATCCATGTGGAGTTAATTTTTTTATATGGTGACATGTAGAGGACAAGTTATTCTTCTGCATATAACTAGCTAGCTGTTGCAGCATCATTTATTGAATAGGGAGTCTTTTCTTCAATGATTATTTTTGTTGACACTGTTGAAGATCAGATGACTGTATGTGTGCAGCTTTATTTCCAGGTTGTCTATTTTGGACCATTAATCCATGTGTCTGCTTATGTACTAGTACCATGCTGTTTGGGTTATTGTAGCCTTCTAGTGCAGTTTGAAGTTGAATAATGTGATACCCTCAGCTTCGCTCTTTTTGCTTAGGATCACTTTTGCTATTGGGGCTCTTGTTTGCTTCCATATGAATTTTAGAATTTTTTCTCTAATTCAGGGAAAAATATCATTGATAGTTTGATAAGAATAGCATTTAATTTGTACATTGCTCAGGGCAATATGGTCATTTTAACAGTATTGATTATTATTATTTATGAGCATGAAATGTTTTTCCATTTGTTTGTGTCATCTCTGATTTCATTCAGAAGTGTTTTGTAATTCTCATTTTAGGGATCTTTCATCTCCTTGGTTAGCTGTACTTCTAAGTTTGTGTGTGTGTGTGTGTGTGTGTGTGTGGTTATTGTGAATGGGATTGTGTTCTTGATTTGGCTCTCAGGTTGGGATTTGTTGGTGTATAGAAATGCTACTGATATTTGCACATTGATTTTGTATTCTTAAACTTTGTTGAGGTTGTTTATCAGATCTAGGGGCTTTTGGACAGATATGGGGTTTTCTAGGTACATAATCATATTGTCTGCAAAGAGAGATAGTTCGATTTCCTCTCTTCCTATTTGAATGCTTTTTATTTCTTTCTCTTGCTTGATTATTCTGACTCAGACACCCAGTAATATGTTGAATAGTAGTGGTGAGAAAGCGCATCCTTGTCTTGTTCTGCTTCTCAATGGGAATGCTTCCCGTTTTTGCCCATTCAGTACGATATTGCCTGTGGGTTTGTTATAGATGACTCTTATTATTTTGAGGTATGTTCCTCCAACATCTAATTTTTTTACTGTTTTTAACATGAAGGGATATTGAATTTTATGCAAAGTCCCTTCTTCATCTATTGAAATGATCATATGGTTTTCATTTTTAGTTTTGTAATGAGTCACATTTATTGATTTGCATATGTTGAAAAACCTTGCATCCCAGGGTTAAAGCCAACTTGGTCCTGGTAGATTAGTTTTTGATGTGCTGCTGTGATATGGTTTTGCTGTGTCCCCACCCAAATCTCACCTTGAATTGTAATAATCCCCACACAGCAAGGGTGGGGCCAGGTGAAGATAACTGAATCATGGTGGCAATTTCTCCCATACGGTTCTCATTGTAGTGAATAAGTCTCATGAGATCTGGTGGTTATACAAGCGGGAGTTCCCCTGCACAAGCTCCTTTTGCCTGCCACCATGTAAAATGTGCCTTTACTTCTTCTTTGCCTTCTGCCATGATTATGAGGCCTCTCTGGTCATGTGGAACTGTGAATCCATTAAACCTCTTTCCTTTATAGATTACCCATTCTTCAGTATGTCTTTACTAGCAGTGTAAGACTAATACATGCTGTATTCAGCCTGCTTGTATTTTTTTGAGGATTTTTGCATCTATGTTCATCAAGAAAGTTAGCCTTAAGTTTCATTTGTAGTTGTGTCTCTGCCAAGTTTTGGCATCAGAATGATGCTGGCCTCATAGAATGAATTAAAGAGAAGTACCTCTGCTCAATTGTTTGAAATAGTTTCAGTAGAAACGGTATCAGCTCTTCTTTATATGTTCTGCAGAATTTGACTGTGAATCTATCTGGTCCAGGGCTTTTCCTGGTTGGTAGGCTTTTATTACTGATTCAATTTCAGAACCTGTTATAGGTCTGTTAAGTGTTTCCATCTCTTCCTGATTCAATCTTGAGAGGTTATATGTTTCCAGAAATATATCCATTTCTTACAGGTTTTCTAGTGTGTATGCATAGAGTTGTTTATAATAGTCTCTGAGGGATTTTTGTATTTTTGTGAGGTTGGTAGTAATGTCTCCTTTTTCATTTCTGATGGTGCTTATTTGTATCTTCTCTCTTGTTTCCTTTATCAGTCTTATTTCCTCTTTCAAAGAGCCAACTTCTGGTTTCATTGATCTTTTGTATGGCTTTTGGTGTATCAGTTTCATCTAGTTCATCTCTGATCTTGGTAATTTCTTGTCTTCTTCTGGTTTGGGGGTTCATTTTCTCTTGTTTTTCTAGTTCCTCTAGATGCAATAACAGACTGTTAATATGAGATATTTCTAACTTTTTAATGTGGACATTTAATGGTATGAACTTCCCTCTTAATATTGCTTTAGCTGTATCCCAGAGATTTTGAAATCGTGTATCTTCGTTTTCATTAGTTTCAAATAATTGCTTCATTTCTGCCTTAATTTTATGGTTTATCCAAAAGTCATTTAGGAGCAGATTGTTTAATTTCCATGTAATTGTGCATTTTTGAGTGATTTTCTTTGTATTCATTTCTGTTTTAACTGTGCTGTGGTCCCAGAATGTGGTTGGTATGATTTTTTTTTTAATTTGCTGAGAATCGTTTTATGGCCTATTGTGTGGTCAGTTTTAGAATATGTGCCATGTGCAGACAGAAGAATATATATCCTGTTGTTTTGGGGTAAAGAGTTCTGTAGCTATCTGTTAGGTACATTTGCTCAAGTATTAAGTTCAGGTCCCAAAAAATTTTTGTGAGTTTTCTGCCTTGATGATCTAATACTCTCAGTGGTGGATTTAAGTCTCCATATTATTGTGTGGTTATTTAATTCTCTTTTTTTTTTTTTTTTTTTTTTTTTTTTGAGACGGAGTCTGGCTCTGTCACCCAGGCTGGAGTGCAGTGGCGTGATCTCGGCTCACTGCAAGCTCCGCCTCCCGGGTTTACGCCATTCTCCTGCCTCAGCCTCCCGAGTAGCTGGGACTACAGGCGCCCGCCACCTCGCCCGTCTAGTTTTTTGTATTTTTTAGTAGAGACGGGGTTTCACCGTGTTAGCCAGGATGGTCTCGATCTCCTGACCTCGTGATCCGCCCGTCTCGGCCTCCCAAAGTGCTGGGATTACAGGCTTGAGCCACCGCGCCCGGCCGGTTATTTAATTCTCTTAATAAGCTTCTAATAAATTTTTTTATGAATCTAGATGCTCCTGTGTTGAATGAATACATATTTAGGATAGTTAAGTCTTCTTCTTGTACTGAATTCTTTCCCATTATGTAATGCCCTTCTTTGTCTTTTTTGATAATTGTTGATTTAAAGTCTCTTTTGGCTGAAATTAGAATGGCAACCCCTGCTTTTTTTTGTTTTCTGTTTACTTGGTAGATTTTTCTCCATCCATTTAGTTCAAATCCATGGATGTCATTGGATGTAAAATGACTCTCTTGAAGATAGCATACTGTAGAGTCTTGTTTCTTTACTCAACTTGCTACTTTGTATGGCAGTTAGCCCATTTACATTCAAAGTTAATATTGATATGTGTGGATTTTGTCCTGTCATCATGATGCTAGCTGGTTATCATGCAGACTCGATTTTGTAGTTGTTTTACAGCAGGGGTCTACAACCCCTGGGCCACAGACCAGTACTAGTCCATGGCCTTTTGGGAGTCAGGCCACACAGCAGGAGGTGAGCAGTGGGCGAGTGAGCAAAGCTGAGGTCTGCCTCCTGTTAGCTCCGGTGTGGCATTCAATTCTTATATTTAATGAGAATGAACCCTATTGTGAAATGCACATGCAAGGGATCTAGGCTCCACACTCCTTATGATAACCTAATGCCTGATGATCTGTCACTGTCTCCCATCACTCCCAGATGGGACTCTCTAGTTGCAGGATAACAAGCTCAGCGGTCCCACTAACCTTACATTATAGTGAGTATGTAATAATAATAGAAATAAAGCTCACAATAAATATAATGAGCTTGAATCATCCTGAAAACCACTCCCAACCCCAATCCATAGAAAAATTATCTTCCATGGAATCAGTCCCTGGTGCCAAAAACGTTGGGTACCACTGCATTATAGTGTCAATGGTCTATGTACTTAAGTGTGCTTTTATAGTTGCCGGTTATGGTTTCATTTCCATATTTTGCACTCTCTTAAGGACCTCTTATAAGGCAGTTTTTGTGGTAACAAATTCCCTTCTCATTTGCTTGTCTGAAAAGGTCCACCTAGAATTACATTCTCATTAAAATTAGTTTTTTGTCAAAAGCGTACAAATAATACATACAAAAAATTAAAGAACTCCAAACCACCAGACTTTCCCTATTGGAAGTATTTCAGGTGGAAGGAAAATCATAGCAGATAGAAATTTGGCATTTCAGAAAGGAATGAAGAGCATTGAAAATAGTAACTATTTAGCTAAATATGTACAATCTGTTCCTATTGTGCAATACCTTTAAGAGAGACTTTACTGCTTAAGCAAATAATATCAATATAGTATGGATTTTACTACGTATGTAAAGTTGAAATGTATAACAAAAATAGCAACAATAGCCAAAGGATTAGTAGGAGAGAAATAAAAATAAAATATTTAAAGAGTATTTTACTTTGCACAAAGTGGTACATCACCTAAATACAGACTATAATAAGTTAAAGACATGTATTGTAAAGCAAGCACTTGAATAACAAAAAAAGAACGATAGCTAGTATTCCAACAATCAGACAAATTGAAATCATTAAAAAAATTCCATTGTTTCCCAAAAGGTAGCAAAAACCAAATAAATAAAAAGATCAATTCAGACAAATAGAAAACAAGTAGCAAAATTATAGATTTAAACTGAACAATTTTAATAATAACAATAAGTTTAAAAGTCTAAATGTCTCAATAAAATAGAGATTGTCAGACTGAATTTTAAAAGTAAGGCATAAGTATATGTTCTTTTTAAATATAAAGACACAAATAAGTTAAAAGAAAATGATTGAAAAGACATTCATTGATAACACTAATATAGAGAGAACTACAATATTTGTGTTAAAAACAATGAGCTTTACTTCCAAAGAAAATGACCACAAAGAAAATCATTTTATAATAATAAAGGAATCAATTTATCAAGAGAACACACAAGTCTTAAACATTTATGTAACTAATAAGACAGCTTCAAAATACATGAAGTAAACACAGATGACACTGCAAGGAGAAATAGAAAAATTCAGAATTATACAAAGAGATTTTATTACTCTCCTCTCAAAAATTGGTAGAGCAAATACATAGAAAGTGTATGGAATTATACAAAATAAAAGATTTGATTTATTTGACATTTGTGGAGAAACTATACTCCAAAACAGCATAAAAATAAAAAAAAAATAAAATAAAAAAAAGAAAGAAAAGAAAAGGAAAAAAAATTCCTTTCAAGTAAACACGGAACATTATTCAAAATAGAGCATATTTGAGAACATAAAATAATCCTCAGGCCAGGCGAGGTGGCTCATGCCTGCAATCCCAGCACTTTGGGAGGCCAAGAAGGGCAGATCACAAGGTAAGGAGTTCGAGACCAGTCTGACCAATATGGTGAAACCCTGTCTCTATTAAAAATACAAGCATTAGCTGGATGAAGTGGCGTGCACATGTAGTGCCAGCTACTCAGGAGGCTGAGGCAGGAGAACTACTTGAACCTGGGAGGCAGAGGTTGCAGTGAGCCCAGATTGCACCACTGCACTCCAGCCTGGTGACAGAGAAAGACTCTGTCTCAAAAAATGTTAATAATAATAATAATCCTCAATGAACTTAAAAAAACAATAGGAAGTATATTTGTTGAATCCAATATAGTAAAATTAGAAATCAATAACAGAGATCTCTGGAAAATCCCTAAATATTTTTTAATTTATGATATATATCTAAATAATAACTCAAAGAAAAAAATCAAAATGAAGATTAGGAAGTATTTTTTATAAGTGAAATTAAAACAGTATATAATAAAATGTGTGTTGCACTGCTAAAGCACTATTTTTACAAGGGGATGATTTATGGTACCAAAACACCTATATTAGAAAAAAATGAATTATATCAAATCAGTAACCACAACTTCTCTCTCAAAAATGAAGGGGAGGAGGAAACAAGCTTCCCAAATTTTAGTAGAAGAAAAGAAGTACTAAAGGTAAGAGTAAAGATTAACAAAATGGAAAACAGAAAATATATTTTTTAATTTTTGAAACCAAATGCTGATTTTTGTAAAATATCAATATAATCAATAAACCTCTAGTCATTTTGATTGATAAGAAAAAAGACATCAATATCAGGAATAAAAGGAGATATAACTACAGATTCTACAAATATTAAAAGAATAATAATGAAATATTGTTGAAAACATAAGCCAATAAATTTAACAATTTAGATAAAATGAGCACACCCGTGAACTACAGGAAAAATCAACCCTTCTGCAAAAGAAACAGAAACCAAAAATAAAAGAGTTCTGTATCTATTAATGAAATTAAATTTGTATTTACAATCCTTCTCACAAAGAACCTTCTAGACCCCATTGGCTTCATTTGGTTTCACATCTACCAAACAATTACAAAAGTAATAATACCCAGTTTTTTGTCAGATTCTTGTTGGCTGCATGTATGTCTTCTTTTGAGAAGTATCTATTCATGTCCTTTGCCCACTTTTTAATGGGATTATTTTCTTCTTGTAAATTCGTTTAAATTCCATACAGATGATGGATATTAGACTTTTGCCAGATGCATAGTTTGCAAAAGTTTTCTCCCATTCTCTGGGTTATCTGTTTACTCTACTGATAGTTTCTTTTGCTGTGCAGAAGCCCTTTAGTTTAATTATATCCCTCTTGTCAATATTTGCTTTTCTGCAATTGCTTTTGGCATCTTTGTCATGAAATATTTGCCCATGCCTATGTCCTGAATGGTATTGTCTAGGTTGCCTTCAAGGGTTTTTATAGCTTTAGTTTTACATTTAAGACTTTAATTCGTCTTGAGTTAATTTTTGTATATGGTGTAAGGAAGGGGTCCAGTTTTAATATTCTGCATACGGCTAGCCAGTTATCCCAGCAACACGTATTAAATAGGGAATCCTTTCCCCATTGCTTGTTTTTGTCAGCTTTGTTGAAAATCAGATGGTTGTAGGTGTGTGGGCTTATTTCTGGGTTCTCTCTTCTGTCCCATTGGTCTATGTCTCTGCTCTTGTACCAGTACCATGCTGTTTGGGTTACTGTAGCCGTGTAGTATAATTTGAAGTTGGGTAGCTTGATGCTTCCAGCTTTGTTCATTTTGCTTAGGATTACCTTGGATATGCAGATTCTTTTTTTTGTTTCCATATGAATTTTAAAATAGTTTATTCCTAGTTCTGTGAAAAAATGTCAATGGTAGTTTAATGGGAATAGCATTGAATCTTTAAATTGCTTTGAGAAGTATGACCATTTTAACAATATTGATTCTTCCCATCCATGAGCATGGAATGTCTTTCCATTTGTTTGTGGCATCTCTAATTTCTTTGAGCAGTGATTTGTAGTTCTCCTTGTAGAGACCTTTCACTTCCCTTGCTAGTTGTATTTCTAGGTATTTTACAGTTTTTGTGGCAATTGTAATAGGGAGTTCATTCATCATGATTTAGCTTGTGGCTTGACTGTTGTTGGTGTATAAGAATGCTAGCTGATCACTAGAGAAATCATTAGAAAACCACAATGAGATACCATCTCACACCAGTCAGAATGGCTATTATTAAAAAGTCAAAAAATAACAGCTGCAGGTGAAGTTGTGGAGGAAAAGGCATGTTTATATACTGTTAGTGGGAGTGCAAATTAGTTTAATCATTGTGGAAGATTGTGTGTCGATTCCTCAAAGACCTGATAACAGAAATACTATTCAACCCAACAATCCCACATCCCTAAAGGAATATAAATAATTCTATTATAAAGACACATGCACACATCTGTTCATTGCCAACTGTTTACAACAGCAAAGACACGCAATTAACCCAAATGCCCATCAATGACAGACTGGATAAAGAAAACGTGATACATATACACCATGGAATACTACGCAACCATAAAAAAAACAAGATCCTGTCTTTTGCAGAGACATTGATAGAGCTGGAGGCTGTTATCCTTAACAAACTAATACAGGAACAGAAAACCAAATACCGCATGTTCACAGTTATAAGTGGGAGATAAATGAAGAGAACACATGGAAACACAGAGGGGAACAACCCACACTGGGGCCTACCAGAGGGTGTAGGGATGGAGGAGGGAGAGGACCAGAAAAAATAACTAATGGATACTAACCTTAAGAACTAGGTGATCTAATAATCTATACAATAAACTCCCATGACACGTTTACGTATGTAACAAACCTACACATCCTGCACCCATACCGCTGAACTAAAAATAAACGTTAGAGAAAAAGAAAGACAAAATGCCAATTCTACATAAAAACTCTTCCAGAAATTTAAAGAAACAGAAACATTTCTCAACTAATTTTGTGAAGTTATTATTACTCTTATTCTAAATAGACAGACGTTAAAAGAAAAGAAATTCATAGACCAATACATCTCGTTAACATAGATATAAAAGTTCTAACCACAATGTCAGCAAATCATGTCCAACATATGTGAGACTGATGAAATACCATGACCAAATAGGGTTTATCCAAGAAATGAAGATTGGTTTAACATTTGAAAAACAAACAGTGTAATTAGCAAATTAAAGAGGGAAAATAAATAATCATCTCAAAAGATAGCAAAAACACATTTGACAAAATCCACCACCCTTTTATAAGAACACTTAGTAGAAGAAAATTTCCTTATGATAAAGATTGCTAATAAAACCTGCAGCTAACATCATACTTAATGGTGAAAGATTGAATGTTTTTCTTCTAAAATTGGAAATACAACAAAGGTTGTTCATTCTCACCACTTCTATTCAACATTGTATTAGATGTTCTAGTATTACAATAAGGAAATAAAAAGAAATAGAAGGCATTCAAATAGAAAAGAAAAATATAAAACTCCTTTATCTTATAGAGGACGTGATGATGCATATCAAATCTGGTGGGATGTACAATAAAGCTATTTGACCTAATAAATAGATCTATTATGTTTGCAAGATACAATAACAACACAGGGAGATTAATTGTACTTCTATATGCTACCCATAAACAATTGAAAATTGATATCATAAGATGCACGATTGCATTAAAAATATGAAATGCTTGGGGATAAAACTGATAAAGATGTGAAAAACTTCTACACTGACAGGAATAAAGCATTGCTGAGGAAAAATCACAGGAGACCTAAGTAAATTAAAAGTCATACTGTGTACATGAATTTGAAGGTTCCATGTTATTAAGATATCTATTATTTCCAAATTGATCTATAGATTAAATGTAATCTCTATCAAAATATATTTTTAAAAATTTATTTGGAAAGTTAAAAGATATAGAATATTGAAAGCAACTTTGAAAAGAAGAACAATGTTTAAGAGTTAGCATATCAAGACTTACTATAAAGCTTTATTAATCAAGGGAGTATGATATTAGTATAAAGATTGACATAGAACATTGGAGCAGAAAAAAATAATAATTCAGGAAAAGACCCAGATATCTATGCAAAACTAAATTTCAAGAAAAATTACAGGCCATTTAGTAGGCAAAGGGCAGTCTTTTCAACATATAGTATGAGAAAAAATTGATATCCGTATTCAAGAAAGTAAATATGTATCTCAAATCATACACAAAAATTAACTTATTATAGTGTTGCAAAGCAACAGACAAATACTTTTACCTATCAGAATAGCTAAAATTAAAAGAACAATCATTCAAGTGTTAGAGAGGAGAAACTGGAACTTTCATACACTTCTAATAGACATTTAATATGATACAGTCACTTTTAAAAAAATTTGGCAATCTTGTTTGTTTTAAACTTAAACATATACTGACTACATAATTCAACCATTCAAATCCTAGAGGTTACCCAAAAGAAATTAAAGTATACTTACCTATAAAGACTTATGTATGAATGTTCATAGTAGCTTTGTTTGTGTTAGTCAAAATGGAAAACAACTCAAATTTCCTTCACCAGCTGAATGGTTAAACAAACTAACATATACATATAATCGAATGCTATTCATCAATAAAAAGAAATGGGTTATTGGTACACCCTACAAAAGGTATGACATTCAAAATACTTATGCTTAGTTAAAGAAGATGTATTAGTCCGTGTTCACGCTGCTGATAAAGACATACCTGAGACTGGGCAATTTACAAAAGTAAGAGGTTTAATGACTTACAGTTCCACATGGCTGGGGAGGCCTCACAATCATGGTGGAAGGCAAGGAGAAGCAAGTAACATCTTACATGATGTGATGGTGGCAGGCAAAAAAGAGAGATTGGGCAGGAAATTTCCCCTTATAATAATCTTGTGAGACTTATTTGCTATCACGAGAACAGCATGAGAAAGACCTGCCCCCATGATTCAATTACCTCCCATCGGGTCCCTCCCATAACATAGGGAATTCAAGATGAGACATGGGTGGAGATACAGCCAAACCAAATCAGAAGCTGTACCTGCTACACACCTTCCCCCCCAAAAAAAGAGCTGATTCTGTATTATTTCATTTATATAAAATTTAGGAAAATCAAACATATATAGTGACATAAAGCAGATCAATCGTATGTTGAAAGGAGCTGAGAGGAGAAACTGGAGATAAGAATTAGAGAGGAGTATATGCAAACTTTTGTAAGCGGTGGATATATTAACTTTCTTCATTTTAGTTGTGGCTTTACAGTTGTATACATATAATAAAGTGTATCAAATTCTACACTTTAGATATGTGCAGCTTATCATATTCCAATTATACCTCAATAAAGCTGTTCAATGAAGAATACTTTTAGAGCAGAAATAAAGAGGAGGAGCCTAGACTTAGTGGTATACTTAACAGATCTTTTCCCTCCACAATTAGAAACAAGATTATTTTCTCAAAGTGTAGAGAAAAGGTAGATGGATTTCAGAAATTCAAAGTAAGCTAAGACGGTTTAAAACAGTTGTTCTGAAGAGCAGAAGAACTAATTGACCAGAAAAACAAAACAGAACAACAACAACAAAAATTGCCTATTAATGAAATCTTAATTATTCTGGGACACAAAAAATGAATAAAATACAGTCCTAAACTCTCAGAAACATCCCAACTCATGGTACACAGGCAGTACTTTCTTCTGTTTAGAAGACTGAACAATTCTGTAATGCCTTTTATAGTGTTCGTTTATTTTCAAAGCAATGAACTTCAAAATGCTTTATTAACAAACAGATATAAATGCTACCTTTTTTCCACACTGTATATGAACATTTTGCCATGTCCTGAAATATTCTTTTAATCCAGTCAATTATTTGTGAAGAATACTCGCCTAATGCCCACATATGGGCACTGGAGCTCATTTGGACAGGAGGAAAGAGTTTCTTTGTTGGTGGTGCACTTCCATGATTGAGAGGGATTTTCTCAGTGATCAGGGAGCACCTGGTCCATTTGCAGGTTAACAATGTATCAATCCCAGGAGCAGAGGTGGAGCTGTGCTGCTCTCCATCTGGATGCATCCCAGGGGTTCCCCTCAGCATGGTCACTTCACATTAACCCTGCCATCCAACATAGCTCTGTACTGCTGGGCACACAAAGCCCACTGCCAGGACCACCTGGGATCCTGCAAGACAGATTAATTTGGCAGGTAACCTTGAAAGAAAATGTTTCCAGATGACTAACATGTAACATCCCAGGGTGCCTCAGAAATTATGTGCAGATAGGATAATAAGAAATGTTATTCTCCATGTTGGAAGAAGGTTCACTGTCCTATATTCATAATTCTGTAGTCATCTCTTATTTAATTTTAAGTAACCCCCGAAATTGCTGATCCAAAGATGACTTAAATATTTCTAATGTCTTCAGGAGACCTGAAGTAACAGTTCTGACATGGCTTGGCTGTGTCCCCATTTAAATCTCAAAATGAATTGTAGTTCCCATAATCCCCATGTGTCATGGGAGGGACCCAGTGGAATATAACTGAGACATGGGGGCGATTACCCCCATGTTGTTCTCCTGATAGTGGGTTCTCACAAGATCTGATGATTATATAAGGGACTTCTCCCCCTTTGCTTGGCACTTCTCCTTACTGCCACCATGTGAAGAAGGACATGTTTCCTTCCCCTTCTGCCCTGATTGTAATTTTACTTAGGGTTCCCCAGCCCTGTGGAACTGTGAGTCAGTTGAACCTTTTTGCTTTACAAATTATCCAGTTTCAGGCAGTTCTTTAGAGCAGCATGAAAATGGACTAATACAGTACATTGGTACTACAGAGAGCGGGGTGCTGCTGCAAAGATACCCAAAAATGTGGAAGCAACTTTGGAACTGGATAACAGGCAGAGACGGAAACAGTTAGGAAGACTCAGAAGAAGACAGAAAAATGTGGGAAAGTTTGAAACTTCCCAGAGACTGGCTTTGACCAAAATGCTGAAGGTGATATGGACAATGACGTCCCAGTTGAAGTGGTCTCAGAAGACATGAGGAACCTTTGGAGAACTGGAGCAAAGATTACTCTTGTTATGCTTTAGCAAAGAGACTGACAGTGTTTTACTCCTGCCAGGGGCAAACATCTGTAGAACTTTGAGCCTGAGAGAGATGATTTAGGGTATTTGGTAGAAGACATTTCTAGGTGGCATAAATTTCAAGAGAAAGCACAGCATACAAGTTTGTTAATTTTGCAACCTGACGATGCTAGAGAAAAGAAACTCCTATTTTCCGGAGAAAAATTCAAGCTCGCTGTAGAAATTTGCATAAGTAACAAGGAGCCCAATGTTAAACACAAATACAAAAGGGAAAATGTCTCCTGGGCATGTCAGAGACCTTTGTGGAAGCCCCTTCCATCACAGACCTGAGTCCTAGGAGGAAAAAATGGTTTCATGGGCCAGGCCCAGGGCCTTGCTGCTGTGTGTATTCTCAGGACTTGATGCCCTGCATCCCAGTTGTGGCTAAAAGGGGCCAATATACAGCTCAGTTCATTGCTTCAAAGTGTGCAAGCCCCAACCCTTGGTGGCTTACATGTGGTATTGGGCCTGCAGGTGCACAGAAGTCAAGAATTGAGGTTTAGGAGCCTCTGCCTAGATTTCAGAGGATGGGTAGAAATGCCTGGATGTCCAGGCAGAAGTTTGCTGCAGGGGCAGAGGCCTCAGGGAGAATCTCTGCTAGGGCATTGAAGTTAGGAAGTGTGGATTTGAAGCCCCCACACAGAGTCCCCAATGGAGCACTGCTTAGTGGAGCTGTGAGAAGAGTGCCAGCATTCTCCAGCCCCCAGAATGGAACATCCACCAACAGCTTGCACCATGCACCTGAAAAGACACTCAACACCAGCCCATGAAAGCAGCTGGGAATGTGGTTGTATCCTGTAAAGCCACAGAGGCATAGCTGCCAAAGGCTGTGGGACCCCACTACTTGAATTAGTGTGATTTGGATGTGAGACATGGAGTCAAAGGAGATCATTTTGGAACTTTAATGTTTAATGACTGCCCTATTGGACTTTGAACTTGCATGGGGCTTATAACTGCTTTGTTTTGGCCAATTTCTCCCACTTGGAATGGGTGTATTTACTCAGTGTCTGTACTCCCATTGAATCTAGGAAGTAACTAACTGGCTTTTGTTTTTGTAGGCTCATAGGTGGAAGGAACTTGCCTGGTCTCAGATGAGACTTTGGACTTGAGCTCTTGAGTTAATGCAAGAATGAGTTAAGCCTTTGGGGGAGTGTTGGAAGGGCATAATTTTGCTTTGAAATGTGAGGACATGAGATTTGGGAGGTGCCTGAGGTGGAATGATATGGAGCAGCTCTGTCCTCACCCAAATCTCATCTTGAATTGTAGTTCCCATAATCCCCATGTGTCGTGGAAGGGACCCAGTGAGAGATAATTGAATCATGGGGGCAGTTACCCTAATGCTATTCTTGTGATAGTGAATGAGTTCTCATGAGATCTGATAGTTTTATAAAGGTAATTTTCCACTTTGCTCAGCACTTCTCCTTCCTGCTGCCATGTGAAGAAGAATGTGTGTGCTTCCCCTTCTGCCATAATTATAAGTTTCCTGAGGCCTCTCCAGCCCTATGGAATTGTGAGTCAGTTAAACTCCTTTCCTTTATAAACTATCCAGTCTTGAGCAGTTTTTTATAGTAGTATGAGAACTGACTAATACATGTTTCATTGAGGAAACTCATACTGTACCAGCATTTCTTCTTAGGAATCCACCTTCCTGAAGAGAGTAGGGGCACTATCGTTGGTATCTGCTCAGTCTTTTTTCAGTGCCCTATTCTCTGGAGTCCACTCTTCCTGCCTCAGACCATGAGTGTTTTCAATCTGCTGCAGGTCTCCAGCATAACACCATAAATTCTATTCTCCATTTCTTACATTATCTTCATTTTTTGAAATGCAGTTTGACAAGGCAAAAGAGAAGCTGTCCCCTCTCCTTCGGATAGCAAAACAGGAGCAGTGGCTCACGCCTGTAATCCCAGCACTTCTGGAGGCCAAGGTTGGTGGATCACCTGAGGTCAGGAGCTCGAGACCAGCCTGGCCAACGTGGTGAAAACCTATCTCTACCAAAAATACAACAATTAGCCAGGCATGGTGGTGGGCACCTGTAATCCCAGCTATTCGGGAGGCTGAGGCATGAGAATTCCTTGAACCCAGGAGGTGGAGGTTGCAGTGAGCAGACATCTTGCCACTGTACTCCAGCCTGGGGGATAGAGCAAGCCTCTGTCAAAACAAACAAACAAACAAACAAACAAAAACCCAGGCAATCAGGCCTCTGCTTAAAATCTTCCATTAATTCCCCCTTTAAATACAGCATTAGTCCAAGGTCCTGAATATGGCACTTAAGGCCTCCCTCTGCCTGACTGCAACCAATCTCATCAACCTGCTCTCCCAACAATCCACACAAAAACATTTACTACTATTCGCAAAGGCTCTACAAAGCCTTTTTTTTTTTTTATTAAAGGAATCAGGTATTCTATATGTGAATCCTTTATAATAGCATACCTAATTTTAGTGCCTACAAACCAGTCATCCAATAATCTAATGTTAATTGAGGTTTCCTTTACAATAAATCTTGTTCATTATGTAGTAATAACTTTGAGCCCTGGTGCCCCATATTCCAATACTAGGTAGGGAAAATCTTGCTTTTTGTTTTTAATGAGATTTTCACTTCTTTCTTTTTAATGTTTTATATTTTAATCACATCATCTATTTTAAGAAAAGCAATTATAAATATATGCCTTAGAATAGAAGTAGTTTATATATCTCATGTATTGTCTTATTTCACTCTTTAAAAACTTTGCAGCTCTTACCATTCCCATTTTATAGATTAAAACCAAAATCCGCAACAGACATTATTAATTGTGAACTGTGTGTCAGGGACTATATAAGACACAGAGAATATCGAGATGATTCAATACATTTACGTAAATCAAGTTACTTCATAGCATATTCAGGAATAAACTCTGAATACTCTGATGCTAATTATTATTTAACATACAATATACTAGTAGCTTATACATACTTATAAATATGTCTACTCATGTATTAATAACTAAGCATCATAGACCATTATGCAAGGTTGTATATACAGGATATTCTCTATGTTTGTTTATTATTCCTTTACTAAAATAGAGTGAAGTTATCCTTAATAGAGCTATATCTACTCAGTATTGGATTTAAATTGGAGAAACTACAAAAAAGTCTGAGAAGTTCACTTAAGAATTTAATATTACCTGAGAATTCTTATGAGCTTCACAAACTCATTTTTAGAGAACAAGAGCAGGAAAGGGAATGCTAGAAATAAAGATTAGTGGTGCCATCATCGGATGCCCATAGCTGAACAACAGATTTAACAGCTGTCATGGCAGGAAGTCATCAAACCATTTTGGAAATTAATCTCCCTTTTCTCATCATTATTGTGGACCTACACGAGAAACATTGAGTGATAGCCCAGCTCCCCTGAGAAGGTATATGCAGGAAGCCGTAGGGGTGTAACAATATCAGGAATTGGAGTCAGGAGCTGCCAGCTTGTAACTGAAGCTCTCCAAACCTCACTTACCAAACTTGCAAAGTGGAGATAAATTTTAGCTGCTTTTCAAGGCGATGGTGAAAATCAGAAAACAAAAGTAAAAGTATAATGCGCTGTAGAGTTATTTAGAAAAATCATTTTTAATTCCTGCTCCGGACACAAAATTTTAAAAAGACTGCTAAAATTATATTTCTGTAGCTTAAATAATAATACATTAACTAATTTAACAAATAGTAATCAAGTATTTTCTGATATCTGAAGGAGTATTTCATGGAACTTTTGAGCAACCCTTGGTTTTTGACATCTGGGGCGGAAAACAGAGTTGTATACATGTACGAGACTGTTAGTACTGCCATAACAAAATAAAACAAACTGTGTGGCTTAAACAATAGACATTTATTCCTCACTGTCCTAGAGGCTAGAAGTCCAAGATCAAGGTCCAGCAGATTGGGTTAGGGTGAGGGCTGTCCTCCTGTGTGAGAGACAGCCACGTATTTGTTGTGTCCTCACAAAGCCTTTCTTCTGTGTGTATGCAGTTAGAGTTCTAGTATTCTTCCTCTTCTTGTAAGGACACCAATCCTATTGAACTGGAATCTCACCCTTATGACTTCATCCAACTTTAATTACCTCTTTAAAAAGTCCCTATTTCTAAATATAGTCACATTGGTGGTTAGGGCTTCAGCATATGGAATTTGGGGGACACAATTCAGTCTATAGCAATATGCATCAAACAGAGAGAGAAAAGGTATCTTAGAAGAAACTCTAAGACTTGGGATTTGCACAGACCAAAATCTCAATTCCTCTGTTCTTACTTAGTCTCAGTGAGACTTGGAAAATCAGTTAGGGCCCCTGAACCCCAGTTTCCACAATTGCAAAACTGGCATTGTGAGAACTATTTTAGAATTTTGTTGTCAAAATTAATAATATGCCACACACAAATTATTTTCCAAGTAATAGGTGTTCAATGACTATAAATTTTCTTCTGGAGCACTATTTTATATGGCATAGTCACCTTTTAAAATGTCCATTTCTATATCATATGCATTATATTTCACATTTCATTACTTGATTTTATTTTCAAAGTAGAGTAAGGAGGAGGTGGGTTTCTTAATTACAATAAGATATCTGAGCACAGGTCTGGAGTCATAAACTACATTTAAAAGATAAGTCATATCAGCAAAGTGCAGAAAATTTTACTCTTTGGGTATGTACATGAAAAAATTATGTTCATTACAACCTAAGATATTAATTGTGTTCTTCATGGCACTTCACCGGTATTTTTGCCAAGTAGCAGATAACAAAGACGAGTTCTATTAACTTGGATGGAGTATAGACTTCTTTCCTGTGCTCTTGTCGCATAATTTTTTGTTCATTCCCATGTCCATGAAATTGACTAAAATTCTCATGGTCAAAACTGAGTTGTTAATTTTAAATAACAAAGAGCAGTTGAAATGACTACCCTTGTAAATCCGAAGCTGACATATAGCCTTAAAGTTAACCTTTCGTTAATGATTTGAAAGAAAATCTAGAAATAGTATGAAGAAATATGTGCAGGATAGGTGGTGGTAGTAGAAGGGGCCCTGTGGCTTAAGTAAAGTTAAAAGTGAAAGGCAAAGATGTGAGACATAAAAAAGAAATGATAACGGTCTTAAATGGTAACCCTCTGTATGTTAGATTATTGACAGCATTTGTGGTTTTATCTGCAGGCTCACTCCTGCCCTACCTCATTTCAAGATCATCATATAGTTGTTCTAAGTCTATTCTGACAGGTTTATTGTTGTGTTTATTCTGCTCGATCGAAATCATAGTAAAATTGACAGCTGTGCTATTACCCCGTCAGTCCGCCAGTCCGTGTGCAGACCACAGTGAATGCAGACGGACAGGGACAGTTCCTCCCACGGGGAGGGTTGTGGTCCACCCTCCTCCATTAGCCACATTCTAGACCAACACTGCTGTGATTATGGGGTCAGCCCAGGAGTGTATATTAACTCTTCTTGCTTTTATTTTTGCACATTCTCCCCTATTCTTTTCTCCACAAAGTACAGAATATTCTTTTTAAAATATATTGTATTCAATTTTCCAGTAAACGCGTTATTTCATGTTGTAACAACTCTAAAATGCACCTAACAGTTGGTATCAAATATACACACATTTTTGGCTTAAATTTCTATTTATTTAGAATAAAAGCCAAACTTTGGGCCCAGAAAGCACCCAATGGTTCTCCTCTTAGCCTCATCACTCACTACCCTCCCTTTTGCTTTTCTGGCCTTAGCCACACTGGGCGTCTCCCTTTCCTCCCTAATGACTCTGCACTGACAATTCCATGTTTAGAAAGGTCTTTCCCGAAATCTTCATATGATTTGATTCTTCTAATCATTCCCACCTCAGCTGAAATGCTACCCCTTCAGACAGGCCTTCCTTAACCTCAAGCATTAGGAGAAAAACCCACACGATTGCTATCAAACAAGTGGTCATTTGTTTGGTAGCAATCACAGCACGTTTGTGTATTTTTTCTAATAATTGAGGTACAATTCACATAACATAACATTAACCACGTTATGGTACAAAATTCAGCGGTATTTAGTAAATTCATGATGTTATATAATCACCAGCTCTATCAAGTGCCAAAATATTTCCACTGCATCACCAATCAAGCAGTCACTCCCCATTCTCCACTGCACCAGCCCCTGGCAACCAGAACTCTGCTTTCTGCCTTTATAAATTGCTCTATTCTCAATATTTCATAAAAATTTAATCCTAAAATATATGAAGTTTTGCGTGTGTTCTGCTTTCACTGAGCATAATGTTTCAAGATTCATTCGTGCTGTAGAATGTATCAATATTGCATTCTTCTTATGTCTGGATGCTATTTAATTATATGGCTATAACATGTTTTATTTACCCATTCATCCCACAGGCATTTGGTATGTCTACACTTTTGGATATTGTTAACAGCATTGCCATGAATATTCATGTACAAGTATTTGTTTGAGCACCTGCTTTGAGTTCTTCATGAACATGTTGGAAGAGTGAAATTGTTGGACATAGTGTCCTCTTCTATTTTAATTCTTTTTTTCTTATTAGAATGTAAGCTCCTAGGCATAGGGGCTCTTGGCTTTTGCTTTCACTATCTGTCACACATTATTGGAGTAATCCAGAGTACATAATAGGCATGGATTCAATTCATATTTGTAGAATGAATTAACTTAAAAATTGTTGGTCGGTCACGGTTGCTCATGCCTTTAATCCCAGCACTTTGGGGAGGTCGAGGCAGGAGGATGGCTTGAGTCCGGGAGTTCGAGACCAGCCTAGGCAACATGGCAAAACCGCATCTCTACAAAAAATACAAACACTTAGCCGGGCAATGTGGTACATGCCTTTAGTCCCAGATACTCAGGAGGCTGAGGTGGGAGGATTGCTTGAGCCTGGGAGGTCGAGGTTGCAGTGAGCTGTGATTGCATCACTACACTCCCATTTGGGTGACAGAGTGAGACCTTATCTCAAAAAGGAAAAAAAAAATTCTCTAAAATTGTTCATAGAGCAATTTTCTTGATAAGAGTGATAGTTCATACTTCCCCTTTAAATTCAGCTTTTCCTTTTGATTAAGAAAATCAGCTAAGCTGACCAAAGAGCAAGGGACCTCTTTAGTAGGAAACAGGATTAAGTTGCTCTGGAATCCTGGAACTAAACTACTGTCTTCAATAGTAAAGATGTTGATTTGGCAGCCTTTAACAGAGGTGCATATTCATGGAATATTTTAATTAAAATGACACTTTCTTTAGTCTACATTTAGATTGTACTTCGGTTTTACTCTCTTATTTTTTTCTTTTTCTTGTTTAAGTAGTTGTTTGCAAGTGATTGACAGTGGGAACCCTGCAGACAGCAAGAGAGAAAAGTGGACCTGATCTTTACTCAACATGGAAAAGGGGCTGTGAAAAACAAAATGAAGCTGTATTGTCAAAAAAGAAAAAAAAAAAGAAAAGAAATAGATCATTTCTGAACTAAATGTGATCTCATTCTATATTCAATAACCTAAACCCTCATCATGATACCAGTGGACAGATCACTGCAATGGGATACAGCTTTCTTATTAAGGGTCTAGGGCCAGTGCCCAGGCTTCTAAGGGCTGAATATGGAATACTCTGAAGAGAGCTGCATTGTCACTCTCAATTATTCGGAGAAAAATGCATATCTGGAAGAAAATGGAGTGCAGTTGGCCTTTAGATACAGCAGTAGGTGAGTGGGGGCCTGATTAATATTTCCAGACTTTAGGAATATTTGGATCGACTTCTAGAGGACAGAAGCATATTTAAGAGGATTTCCACTTTGCGGATGTGAGCTGCTTCCTCTGCTTTGGAGCAGGGGCCAGATCGGGAGACTGACTTTGGCAAAAGTGAAACAGCAGCAATCATGGCAAAGATGTCCATGAAGGAGATTGGGCTTGTGGACTTGAGAACAGCTATGTTTAGTTCACTATCTACTTTGGGTTAATATCCATTTCTGTTACATCAAAGTAAGTACTCAGATTGTGAGTTTGTGTCCTGTTCTTAAATAAAATCGGAAAAAGAAGTTAAGTACCTGTTCCCATGCTGATGTGTGCCTCAGAGAACAGGCGCAACCTGAGCGGAGTTATAGAGCAAGCTCTGTAAGCAGCGGATTGTCCCAGCTGGATCCAAGATCTATGACTTCATGCCGAACTACTGACCCAGGCAATGAGGAGCAGTCAGGATGACTGTTTGGAATATACAAGCACTATGAGGGCTCAGGAACACTTGCAAATATTGATAAAAGAACTGCACTGCTGCCTTCAAGCAATTGAAACTCAAACAGAAAAGGAAATACAATCTTATTTTGCAGTCTCTGGTAATTGAAATCTGCAAATTCAGGTAATTCAAGAAGAGACAGGCTAGTGGAACTAACCACATCTTTACATTCAGGAACCAATGGATCTTCTAATATGCCTAAGTGGAATAAATGGGTGTGGATTTGAATATCAATATTAGGAATGGTTTCAAATTGTGGCTAAGTCTTTCATTAACTAGATGCTGGTGGATAGAATTTCCTCAACCACTAAAAGGAATAATAATGCCTACCTGAAGCAGTTAAGAAAGTAAAATAATATAATGTATGTGGAGTTTTGGGCACATTACATCTTCAATCAATTTCTCTACTCTTGTTCTCTGTACCTCATTTGTCTGTAAAATCCAACCCCTTCATTTTCTCAGCTGGAGAGGGCACAGAAATGAGGCCAGCATAGATGAAAACGAGGAAAGGCAGCAAAAAGGGCATAACGCCTTGCAAATAATCATCTTTTTACCCAAATATTTTATTTCCAGTGACTTCTTACCATTTATTAAGTTTTTTGAAAGCAATTATTTTATACTAAAATCTGCAAGATTCAGTGTTCTTTGTGCCCAAATGCATACAAAACTGCGCTAGACCATTAGAATATAATAATCTGTTAAAATAAATTGGCTGTCTTTTCCTCCTATTTAAATTGTATGAAACAAATGAAAACTTTCTAGTGTGATTTTTTAAATGTTTTCCTATGTGCTTGAAAAAATAAGGTACCCAGTTTTCTTATTACATTAGTGTTTAAATAGCAAATATGTACAGAGTTTTTTGTAATTAAATTAAAACAAACCAAAGTTTCCTATGTGAGAATAACTAGTCATACAAGTAATCAATGGACAGAAAAGCAATCTGACTATGCAACTATCAAAACCTAACTGATAGCCTTAAACCATTTGCATTTTTATTATTATATGTCTGCAAGGTTGACTGCATTCAGATACCAACTTAGACATCTCGAACAAATATCCACCTTTCTCTATTCTTTGGTATTTTAGCATTGAATTACAAAAGAAAATCCCTTTTTATGATAAAGTTGTGATATGATTTGGCTGTGTCCCCACCCAAATCTTATCTTGAATTGTAGTTCCCATAATCCCCAGATGTCTTGGGAGGGACTTGGTGGAAGGTAATTGAATCATGGAGGCAGTTACACCTATGCTGCTTTTCTTATGATAGTGAGTGAGTTCTCACGAGATTTGATGGTTTTAATAGGGGCTTTTCCCCCTTTGCTTGGCAATTCTCTTTCCTGCTCTGCTGTCATGTAAAGAAGGGCATGTTTTCTTCCCTCCCACAATGACTGTAAGTTTCCCAAGGCCTTCCCAGCCATGTGGAATTATGAATCAATTAAACCTCTTTTCTTTAGAAGTTAACCAGTCTCAGGTATGTCCTTATAGCAGCATGAGGAATGTACTAATACAGTAAATTGGTACCAATGGAGTGGGGCACTGCTGTAAGGATACCCAAACATGTGGAAGTGACTTTGCAACTGGGTAACAAGCAGAAGTTGGAACAGTTTGGAGGGCTCAGAAGAAAACAGGAAAATGTGGAAAAGTTTGGAACTTTCTAGGGACTTATTGAATGGCTTTGACCAAAGTGCTGATATTGACATGAATAATAAAGTCTAGGTTAAGGTGGTCTCAGATGGAGATGAGGAACTTCTTGGGAACTGAAGCAAAGGTCACTCTTGCTATGCAGAGACTAGTGGCATTTTGCTCCTGCCCTAGAGATCTGTGGAACTTTGAACTTGACAGAGATGATTTAGGATATCTGGCAGAATAAATACTTAGTGGCAAAGTGTTCAAGAGGAAGCAGAGCATAAAAGTTTGAAAAGTTTGTAGCCTGGCAATGTGATAGAAAAGAATAACCAATTTTCTGGGGAGAAATTGAAGCCTACTGCAGAAATTTGCATAAGTAACAAAGAGCCTAATGTTAATCACCAAGACAATGGGGAAAATGTCTCCAGGGCATGTCAGAGACCTTCTGAGCAGTCCCTCCCACCACAGGCCCAGAGGCCTAGGAGGGAAAAATGGTTTCCTGGGCAGGCCCAGGGGCCCCCTGCTGTGTGCACCCTAGGGACTTGGTGTCCTGCATCCCAGTCACTCCAGCCATGGATAAAAGGGGCCAAGGTACAGCTCAGTCCTTGGCTTCAGAGGGTTCAAGCTCCAAGCCTTGGCAGCTTCCATGTGGTGTTCAGCCTGTGGTCGCACAAAAGTCAAGAATTGAGATTTGAGAATCTCTGCCTAGATTTCAGAGGATGTATAGAAATGTCTGGGTGTTCAGGCAGAAGTTTGCTGCAGGGACAAAGCCTTCATGGAGAGCCTCTGCTAGGGCAGTGTGGCAGGGAAATGTGGGGTCAGAGCCCACACACAGAGTTCCCACTGGGGCACTACTTAATGAACCTGTGAGAGGAGGGCCACTATCCTTCAGACCCCAAAATGGGAGATCCACTGACAGCTTGCACTGTGCACCTGAAGAAGCCATAGGCACTTAATGCCAGCCCAGGAAAGCAGCTAGGAGGGGGACTGTGCCCTGCAAAGCCACAGAGGCACAGCTGCCCAATGCCTTAGGAGCCCATCTCTTACATGAGCATGACCTGGATGTGAGACATGGAGTCAGAGGAGAACATTTTGGAACTTTAAAATTTAATGACTGCCCTATTAGATTTCAGACTTGCATGGGCCCTGTAACCCCATTGTTTTGACCAATTTCTCCCATTTGGAATGGCTGAATTTACCCAATGCCTGTACTTCATGGTGTCTTGGAAGTAACTAAATTTCTTTTGATTTTACAGGCTCATAGGTGGAAGAGACTTGCCTTGTCTCAGATGAGACTTTGGACTGGGACTTTTGGATTAATGCTGGAATGAATTAAGACTTTGGGGGACTGTTGGAAAGCCATTATTGTGTTTTGAAAGGTGAGTACATGAGATTTGGGAGGCGAAAGGGGTGAAATGATATGGTTTGGCTGTGTCCCCACCCAAATCTCATGTTAAATTATAGTCCCCATAATCCCTACTTGTCCATCGAGGGATCTGGTAGAAAGTAATTGAATTATGGGGGTGGTTACCCCCATGCTCCTGTTTTCATGATCGTGTGTGTCTTCTCACAAGATCTCCTGGTTTTATAAGGGGCAAACCTTTCCTTGGCACTTCTCTCTCCTGCTGCCATGTGAAGAAAGAAGTTTTTGCTTCCATTTCTGCCACAACCATAAGTTTCATGAGGCCTTCCCAGCCATGCATAACTATAAGTTAATTAAATTTCTTTTCATTATAAATTAGCCAGTCTCAGGTATGTCCTTACAGTAATGTAAGAAGGGACTAATACAAGCTGTTAAATAAGAAATAAGGAAATAATAATGAAACAAGAAGTCTTAGTAAATCACTTCTATGACAAAACATGGCATAAAAACTTTTCCCCTTCTTTGAATTGAGATAAGATTAACCTGGAGAAAATTTGCATCTTTAGGATATTGAGTCTTCTTTATTATTTGCATTAATGGATGTGAGTTATTTTTGCATTTATTTAGATCAGTGTTTCTCAATAGAATCAAGTCATTGCAGTTTGAGCGGGGTGGCAAATTTTTGTTAGGGATCCTCCTGAAAATTGTCGTTTTGTCATCTCTGTTCTTGGCATTAAAATAGTGGCAGTTAATACGACAACTTAATTGCCTTCTCTATCCCAGTACTTAATGCCCTTCAAATAACTTTGCAACATTTTTTCATAGACATTTTTAATATATTTTGGTAGGTTGATTTCTGTGTACATTATAATTCTTGTTGCTATCACAAGTAGAAGTTTGCTGTCTGTTCTTTTGTTCTTTCTTGTTTTTCCTTTCTGTTAAATTTTCATTTTTTATGTTTTCTATTTGGGTTTTACTGGACTATTGAATATTTGATATATAAATTTTATATCTAGAAATCTTATTGAATGTTGTTATTAATTGTAATTGTTTCTAGGTTATGTCATCCTTAAGTAAAAGAGTTTTTAATCTATTTCTTTTCCATTTTTTGATAAGTTTACTTTTCTTATTTCATTGGCTTGGGCTTCTCAATGGTATTGACTAGAAATGGTAATAGGGAACTTTGGTGTTTCTGACTGCAAATAAAATTCTTCTAACTTTTGAACATTTATTATTTAAACCATAGATGAGAATTTTATTTTCTCAAATTATTTTTCTGCATCTGTTAAAATGAATATATAATTTAAAATGTGATATAGTGAATTATGTCAGTGCATTTTTATAATGTTAAACTATTATTGCATTGCTGGAATATACCTTATTTGGTCATAGTGTGTATATTTTATGCATATGTGTATATTTTATGTCTGTATACCTAATGCATAACTGGATTTGTTTTTCTGATAATTTGTCAATTTCTGTGGCCACCATTTCTTATGTACAACTCCCCTTCTACGTTAAATTCTGGAAATGATTTAGCCATGATCTCTTCAATTCTTGCTTCTCTTCTATTCTCTGCTGACAGTATTTGATGCCCATTTCAGCCTCTGAAACTATCTTTCCATCTCATTTAAGTGATATTTTAAATTTCCATCTGATTGTCTCTCTGCTAGGCTTTGAATGACTTCATCAGTGACATCTGTCAGTTCACCACTTTTCTCTCCAACTGTGTTTTGGAAGTCTACTGCTTTCCTCTCTATTGTATATTTTATTTTGCTGGCTTTTTCCCCTTGAATTATGTTTTCCTATCCTTGCAATTATATTTAATTTTTGCCTGATTTTGTGTCCTTTTCTAAATGGAAGTTATAATCTATATTTTTGAATACCTCAAACATATTTTATCTGACTAAAATATATTTGTGATCGAATTACTGACTATGTCACCTGCTTTAATATTGGATTTTGTGTGTTTTGTAATCTTATTTGCAAGCTAGTTTTGAATGGGAATTTGGGGTTTTGTGGGGGGTTTTGTTTAGCTTTTCTTTTTTCTCTCTCTTTCTTCATCATCTCTCTATGTTCATCCCCCCTATAATTTGGTTTTGTAATTGTTTCTATTCACTATTTAATGCAGCTGAGCCAATGTGAATCTGTGTATTAGCGTGTGGATGGATTTCTGGAGATAATGCTCCAAATATCTTAGCCCTGGTGCCAGAGCCTGTTGATTTTCTGGCTCAACAATTGATCCCAAGCCTGTATTCTTTTCCTCATACTTCCCTATGTAATTGGCCCTCAGGAGCTATAGACTCGGGTGATTTGTATGAAAATTTTTTTTCTCTCAGTGTTTTTGAATGAATAGTGAGTAACTCTTGACCACCACAAGCTTAATTAGTAGTCTAGGCAATAATTATCTATAGAATCATCATTACAATTATTTACCAGAAAGAGAAAGAACAACAACAAAAAAACCCAAACCAAATGGTGTTACCAATTGTTCAAATAGATTTACTTATTGACTATAATATCCGTCTGAGCTAAGTATTATTCCTGTTTCCTAGAAATAATAGATTGGTAGGGGAAGAAGGAAAAAGTTAAGTATCTTTTCCAAGTGATCATGACCAAGAGGGGAAAAAGAGTTTGGAGCTGGATTTTCTGATTCTTAGGAGGAAATTGAAATAATTAAATAACTGTAGTGTAAACTCTTTGTTTGTAATGTTGTTTCTTCAGGTTATGTGTCCTTTTTCAGCTGCAGATAGGAGGTTGTATGATATGGTTTGACTGTTTCCCCCATTCAAATCTCAACTTGAACTGTATCTCCCAGAATTCTCAAGTGTTATGGGATGGATCCAGGGGGAGTTAATTAAATTATAGGGGCTAGTCTTTCTCATACTGCTCTCGTGATAGTGAATAAGTCTCACAAGATCTCATGGGTTTATTAGAGGTTTCTACTTTTGCTTCCTCATTTTTTCTTGCCACCACCATGTAAGAAGTGCCTTTTGCCTCCCGCCATGATTCTGAGGCATCTCCAGCCATGTGGAACTGTAAGTTCAGTTAAACCTCTTTTTCTTCCCAGTCTTGGTTATGTCTTTATCAGCAGCATGAAAATGGACTAATACAGTAAATTGGTACCAGTAGAGTGGGGTGTTGCTGAAAAGATACCTGAAAATGTGGACGTGACTTTGGAACTGGGTAACAGGCAGAGTTTGGAACAGTTTGGAGGGATCAGAAGAAGACAGGAAAATGTGGGAAAGGTTGGAACATCCTAGAGACTTGTTGAGTGGCTTTGACAAAAATGCTGATAGTGATATGAACAGTAAAGTCCAGGCTGAGGTCGTCTCAGATGGAGATGAGGAACTTGTTGGAAACTAGAGCAAAGGTGACTCTTGTTATATTTTAGCCAAGAGACTGGTGGAATTTTGCCACTGCCCTCGAGATTTATGGAAATTTGAACTTGAGGGATATGATTTAGGGTATCTGGTGGAAGAAATTTCTAAGCAGGAAAGCATTCAAAATGTGACGGGTGCTGTTAAAAAGCATTTTACTTTAAAAGGGAAAAAAAGTGTAAAGGTTCAGAAAATTTGCAGCTTCACAATGCAGTAGAAAAGAAAAATTCATTTTCTGCTGAGAAATTCAAGCCAGCTGAAGAATTATGCTTAAGTAACAAGGAGTCTAATGTTAATCCCCAAGACACCAGGGAAAATGTATCCAGGCCATGTCAGAGACCTTTATGGCAGCCCCTCCCATCATAGGCCTGGAGGTTCAGGAGGAAAAAGTGGTTTTGTGGGCCGAGCCCAGGGTCCCCATGCTGTGTGCAGCCTAGGGACTTGGTGCCATGTGTCCCAGCCACTCCAGACTTGGCTGAAAGGGGCCAACATATACCTTGGGCTGTGGCTTCAGAGGGTAGAATCCCCAGGTTTTGACAGTTTCCATCAGATGTTGAGCCTGTGGATGTGCAGAAGTCAAGTACTGAGATTTGGGAACCTCTGCCTAGATTTCAGAAGATGTATGGAAATGCCTAGATGCCCAGGCAAAAGTTTGCTGCAGGGGTAGGGCCCTCATTGAGAACCTCTGCTAGGGCAGTGCTGAAGGGGAATATGGGGTTGGAGCCCCCACACAGAGTCCTTGCACTGTCTAGTGGAGCTGTGAGAAGAGGGCCACCAACCTCCAGACCCCAGAGTGGTAGATCCACTAATAGCTTGCACCATGAGCCTGGAAAATCCACAGACACTTAATGCCAGCCCATGAAAGCAGCCAGGAGGGAGGTTGAACCCTGCAAAGCCACAGAGGTAGAGCTGCCCAAGGCCATGGGAACTGACCTTTTGCATTAGCATGACCTGGATGCCAGACATGGAGTCAAAGGAGATCATTTTGAAGCTTTAAAATTTGACTGCCCTGCTGGATTTCAGACTTGTATGGGCCCTGTAATCCCTTTGTTTTGGCTAATTTCTCCCATTGGGAATAGCTGTACTTACCCAATACCTGTACCCCCATTGTGTCTAGGAAGTAACTAGCTTGCTTTTGATTTTACCGGCTAATAGTTGGAAGGGACTTGCCTTGTCTCAGATAAGACTTTGGACTATGGACTTTTGGGTTAATGCTGAAATGAGTTAAGGTTTTGGGGGACTGTTGGGAAGGCATAATTTGTTTAGATATGTGAGGACATGAGATTTGGAGGAGCCAGAGGCAGAATGATTAGGTTTGGCTGTGTCCCCATTCAAATCTCAACTTGAATTATATCTCCCAGTATCCCCATGTATTGTGGGAGGAACCCAAGGGGAGATAATTAAATAATGGGAGCCAATCTTTCCCTGTGCTATTCTTGTGATAGTGAATAAGCCTTACAAGATCTGATGGATTTATCAGGGGTTTAAGCTTTTGCTTCCTCCTCATTTTCTCTTGTCACCACCATGTTAAGAAGTGCCTTCTACCTCCACCATGATTCTGAGGCCTCCTTAACCATATAGAACTGTAAGTCCAATTAAACTTCTTTTTCTTCCCAGTCACAAGTGTGTCTTTATCAGCAGCAGGAAAACTGACTAATATATTAGTAGTCCATTTTCGTGCTGCTGATAAAGACATACCTGAGCCTGGGCAATTTACAAAAGAAAGAAGTTTAATTGGACTTATGGTTCCATGTGTCTGGCAAAGCCTCACAATCATGGAAGAATGCAAGTAGGAGCAAGTCCTGTCTTACCTGGATGACAGCAGACAAAAAGAGAATGAGGAAGATGTAAAAGCAGAAACCCCTGATAAAACCATCAGATCTTGTGAGACTTACTCACTATCACAAGAACAGTATGGGGGAAACCACCCCCATGATTCTGTTATCTCCCACCAGGTCCCTCCCACAACACATGGGAATTATGGGAGTACAATTCAAGGTGAGATTTGGGTGTGGACACAGAGCCAAACCATATGAGAGTTCTATGTAATTCAGGATCATTTGGGCTATACAGCTGGTCTTCCGTGTCTGTGGGTTCCTTGTTATGATTTCGACCAGCCAGCCACAGATCAAAAATATTTGAAAAAAAAATGGATGATTACATCTGTACTGAACATGTACAGATTTTTTTATTGTTATTATTCCCTAAACAATACAATATAAGTACTATTTAAATAGCATTTACATTATGTCAGTTATTAAAAGCAATCTAGAGATGTGTTAAAGTGTAGCAGAAGATGTGCTTGGTTTATATGCAAATATTATTCCGTTTTATATCCATGACTTGAGCATCTATGGATCTTGGTATCTGTGGGGGTCTTGGATCCAATCCCCATGGATACTGAGGGATGATTGCAATTAATTTGTTTAGGGAAAGTTCTTAGAGACTGGGCATGGTGGCTCATGGCCGTAATTCCAGCACTTTGGGAGGCCAAGGCTAGGGGATCACTTGAGGCCAGGAGTTCGAGACCAACCTGGCTGACATGGCAAAACCCCATCTCTACTAAAAATACAAAAACTCTCTAGGCCTGGTGGTGCACTCTTATAATTCCAGCTACTTGGGAGGCTGAGAAGGGAGGATAGCTTGAACCCAGGAGGTAAAGGTTTCAGTGAGTACTCCAGCCTGGGCCACCAAGCAAGACTCCATCTCAAAAAGCAAAAATAATAAAATGTTCTTAAACAATGATGTTTCCCACATCTGATGCCATGGAATGGGCTTAGGGCTTTGAGCCATGGCACTGATATTTAGAATTTTTCACCTTTCTGTCTCCTAAGCAGATATACCACTCCTTAGATATCCACAGCATCAAGTTTAATCCAACTCAAACATAACCTTCTTCTTGCCCAGCAAGAATGAAGAACACTTAGGACTAAGGCCACAGGCAGAGAGCTCACTGTCAGGTGAGGGGATGAGGGTCCTTTCTCTCCTCCATTTCATCCCTTCTTTCTGTTTGATCACATTACTGTTGAGAAATACTGGTGAGGTGATGCAGGTGAAATCCTGGATTAACTGAACAGCAGGGCCAGGGGAAAAACCCTGAGAGACACTGCACACAGTAGTTCTACGATGTGTGGTGCTGTGTGAATAAACCTCCAAGGTTCTCAGAGGATCCACCCTCATCCAAAATTATTTTTTTCTACTGACTTTCTCAACATGTATCAGTGCAGACTGCAGAGGCTGGCCTCTGATTAATTTCCAGAAAATCAGCACATTCGAGGAAAGAAAACCAACTCACTGTTCCCAGACTGCCTGTGTGTTTTTCTCCTTCCTTCCTCTTCTGTTTCAAAGTCCTTTTGCTTTATTCCATGACAGCAGTCTGACTTTCTCTCTTGCCTAATAGAGTAAACTTGCATGTCATGAGTGATGCTGAGCCACTCTGATGTTGTTTACAGCTTAACTGGGTCATGTCCCCACCCTCCTTCAGGCTACCTCCTTCTAAGAGACACCATCTCCTATTGTGGACCTGCCCAGTTTTTCTGAAGAGACCCAGAGTGCACTGTGGCATACCATGTCCAAATTAGCTTATTTTCAGGTCTTTAATCCAACTGCAAGGTTTACAGAATGCAGAATAGCCTACGCCCCAACTCCTCAGCTGTAGAGTTGAGAACCTAATGGCAACTCCTCTGCCAAGGGCTGTTTCCACCCAGCATCTAGGTCTGCCCCTGAGACATGGACTCATTTGGTTTGCCATTTCTGCTGCTTTTACAAAATCCCCCTGACAGTGGTGAATGAAGTTCTAGTTCAGTGGTCAATGAAGGTCATAGCTCAGTGGTCAATGAAGGTCTGCCCTACTTCAGGGTATTTTAAGATAATTCTTGCAGACCTCAGGAAACTGCCTCTGATGAGGGGATTTCAATCATCTATGCAAGAAATTGGTGGAAATATTTTGAGATAGAAGAATTGCAGCTATATAGTGCTTACATTAATTTACATCTTGTTAATAACCTCCTTAGGTCCACATGTGATAAGGCCATGCATAAACAAGGAGACCCATGAAATGAAGTGTTGATCACACTGCTTAGTCCCTCACATGCAACCAGGAGCAGTACACAGCCAGCCAGCGAACTATAATCAAGTACTGCCTGTGGCTCTCAAAAGTGACTTGATCCCCACTTTAACCTATTCAATTGTCAGAATAACTATGAAATACATATTAGCTCCACTGTACAGATCAGAAGATGTGCAGAGTTCTTCAGGAACTTGCAGAAAATCTCAGAGTTATTAATCTCAGAGAATAGGAAATGTTTGTTCTAATTTGTGAGTTCTAATTTGTGTGATGATGAAATGGGAACCCAGATTTTTGAAGGCAGATTCTATACCTGATGTTCTTTTCACTACAGTGCATGTCTCAAAAGGAGGAACTTTAAAGTCAAAAGGTCCTTAGAAGCAATGTGCCTCACACTGATGAAACTGATGTTTAGAGATATGTAATGATTTTGTTTTCAACCCAAGGTCTCATATACAAAGAGCAGCAAGGCCAGGATCAGAGTCCTCATCTCTTCTCTTGCCGCCCCCAATGCCACTGCCACTGCCACTGTGTTCCTCTCACTGTGGAGGATGAAACCCTCCTTTAGAGCCACCATTGCCACTTACAACTTGCAATCCCCCACAGGGTCCTTGCAGCACTCAGGTTACCAACTCCTCTCTGATTTCTGGAACCCAAGAACCACAAAAGCAACTAATCTGGACTAATGTCTCCACCTTCTTTTGAAAGGACCAATTTAAGAGGAGCAACTTGAAGCAAAGAGGTCAGAAGACGGACTACAAGGAACATTCTTTATTGACACATCAAACAGGACTGCAGAGCCAGGCAGCCTTCTCAGCAAAAAGACAAGGAGAATATTTCTACTAGGAATAGGGATGAGGCAGGAGCCAGCTATACCTGGAAGACTTTCACCATACAAAACTGCTGACTGAAGATGTTATAGTATACCCTACACATGAGGAGAGCATAGCAGCTGGGGACTCTCCGTCTAATCCCCGGGAGGTAGGTACCCAGTGTGGACTTTCTGACAGTGACTGTCACCATTATATCAGGTAGTTTCTGCACTCAGATGAAGCTCTGCCTTTTCAGTTCTTGATTTCCATTGACTCCACTCTGCTTAGGCCAGCTGCTCCCATGATCACACTCTAAACTTGCCTCTGAACTCACAAATTAGAACAAACATTTCCTATTCTCAAACTTTTAAATCACTTTCTTTCACCCCACTTAATACCCATGCACATACTCCTAACTGTGGCATATTATATCACCTTTAGGTTCATGAGATCAATAGTATGTCTTATATGATACTACCCTCGATGTGTGCCAAGAATCCAGCAATTCAAATTGTTGAGCTTGAATTTCTGCTGTTCAAACGGACTTGAATTTCACCTGTTCTATTAGCTTATCTTTTTGAGATGGAAGATGTTTTTCTACTGCTGTTCATGTACAGTTCCTCCCCATGCCTGGGTCCTGGCTCCCCTCCCTGAATCCCCTCCTCCACTGTTCTCATCCCACTAAATGGAACCACCAGGTGTCCAAGTAGCTCAAAGCAGAATCTTACAGATGCTCTTGAAGTCACCCCCTTCCCTGCACTCCCCAAATACAATCTATTATCAAATACTGCAAATCAATTCTGGAAAGCAAGAGAGAGGCTTGGCCTCCCTTGTGAGACCTAGATCCTGGAAATCTGTAGACTTAAGAATAAATGTCTTCCTGCTGGTGGGATATTAAGATGATATGAAATGTGAATGAGCCCTGGGAAGGGAGCCTCTACATCCCAGGGTCTCGTGTGCTAAATTGGAAAGCTAAGCAGAGACAAAGTTACCCTCAATAGGCTACATTTTCTAGGACCTTGGAGTATTTTGTATTTATTTCCCCTTCTTTACATCTGAGCCATTTCTTAAAGGATTGTTTATTCACTGTTACCTGATCTCTGGTTGGCTGTGAGGCACATTAAGCATAAACATCATGTCTCTCCTTAATAATTGTAGCACATATATTGAGCATTTATCATCCAAGGCAGCATGCTACGTGTTTTTCATGTATTAATTCATTCAATCCTCTCACTAAATCTACAAAATTGGGACAATTGGTACTGTCAGAACCCCTATTTTATACTTGGAGCGACTGAGACTCATAGAAGTTAAACAACGTGCTCCAAGTCAGAGCTAATAAGTGACATTTCACTTATTGGGCACTGAGCCCAAAGAGGTTAAGTTCAAATGCACATGGTAAACAGGTGATCAAATTCATATACTACCTATATCTATTTGGGTCAAATGCCTCTAGTATTTGAAAGGGTAACAAAATTCAGCATGGCCTGGGTATATTGTGCTCATCTGTGTTGAAATAAATTTTGTCCAGTTCCTCAACAAGAAAACCAGCGTTCAAGCAGGGGAGACAGAATGCATGTGAAGAGAAATACTCTCAAAGCAGAAGCAGGTTCTTGACTGGGACAAAAAGCCAAAAATTAGGAACTAAAAAGGTGTTGAAGAAGAGAAGTTAAACTAGGAAGTTCTAGGAAAATGATCATAAACAGAGTGGGGTGCTGACTGCCTCGGTAGATAAAAGGCTGATAACTGTATCAGGCTAGCCAAACAAGAGAACATTAGGATAGAGTGTTGTTACCAAGGATAATTTAGAAAATATAAGACAAATCAAGCCAGTGGCTTTATCCCAACATTATAAAGGCAAAGTCCATTTTGTAAGCAGTCTAACTAATTCCTGAAACTTACACTTCTTTCCTGAAAGCTGTCACTGTCTTGTTGGTCATGACAAAGAACAATAGAAATCTTTTGTCTTTTAGCCAGATATCAACAGTTTTATTCTATTTCTGTGGACCGTTGCAGAACACCAAGGATGGAGTTCACTGTGGGACAGCGTGTGGGATGAACAAAAGAGAATTGAGTGGTTTTATTAAGATGTGAGCAAGCAAGGCAGAAGGGGTGCAAGGCTAGTACAATGGGCGTTGTGTCACTAAACACAAATGCTCAAGGGTTGGGCCGATCACACAACAAATTTGGAGCTCACACTGTGAGGTGAGAAAGAAATACATATTTCCCCCTTAGAAATAAGAGGGAATGTGAAAAGAAAACCCATCCTGTGTCCTGTAAGAGATGTGGATGGAGAGAACAGCAGGGTAAATGTGTGCATGAGTAAGAGGGATTCTCATGCTTGGGTGAGAAAAAGCAAATAAAGCCCATGCTTTGACGTTATAAGTAATTTTATCAAGGTCTTATGGTGTGGCTTGCAGCATTTGAAGAAAAAGGAGGAAAGACACGTGTCTTGACTGCAGCTTAAAAACCGCCAAAAATTAACTTCCAGAATTCCTGCCCAAGTTGATGATGCCTCCATATTGCAGTTATCAAAACTATACTTCCTGTCGGCAGTTCTTAATCTAGGACACATGAATTCCACTGGGAGTCTATGGTTTGGTATTAAGGCATCAGAAATTTTTTGATTGTATTCTAAATTATGTGTTTGTGTGAATGCACACATTTTGATAGAGGACAGATGTTTGCAGAGATTTCATAAATTTCTTGAAGGAGACTAAGTTCCCAAATATTGAGGAATCACTGTCAGACAGTATTGATTTTTCCCACTTTCCCCTATGTCCCTGATTTGGATTTTCATCATATAGCTCAGGTATCTTTGAAACTGACATTTTATTTATTTATTTATTTATTTATTTATTTATTGAGACAGAGTCTTGCTCTGTCACCCAGGCTGGAGTGCAATGGTGGGATCTCCGCTCACTGCAACCTCCACCTTCTGAGTTCAAGCGATTCTCCTGCCTCAGCCTCCCGAGTAGCTGGGACTACAGGTACATGCCACCACACCTGGCTAATTTTTTGTATTTTTAGTAGAGACAGGGTTTCACCGTGTTAGCCAGGATGATCTTGATCTCCTGACCTCATTATCTGCCCGCCTCGGCCTCCCAAATTGCTGGGATTACAGGTGTGAGCCACCGTGCCCGGTCTGAAACTGACATTTCTATTGCAGCGATACGTTAGTTACTCTGCAGCTCAAAACTCTTTGGACCAGCAGCACTGGTATAATTTAGGGGCTTGCAGAATAGGGGCACCACCCATGACCTGTTGGATGTATTTGGGTTGTCTCTCTGACTTTAGATGCTTGCCTGAACTCTCTTTCTCTAGCTACACCAAATCCTTTGCCTTTAAATAAAAGACTCACATGAGTGTGCTCTGTGGATTCTGGTGAATTCTTTCAACTATTTGAACTGGGGGAACCTTTGCAGGGTAAAATTCCTGACCCGTGAACTAGAGCAAGTAACTAGCTTTGGCCAATAGGGTATTAGTGGATGTGGTTATATCCAAGTCAAAGTTGCTTAAACTACAGGGATTGACCATTTTAGGATCACTCTCATTGCAGGAGGATATGCTGGGAGTAGCCTGATGAAGGATGAGTAATATGAGAAGCAGAGTCAGGCCAGTTGCCTCAGCAAAGGGCAGCCTAGCTCTGTGGACAGCCAGCCAACACTGAGCATCTAAGTAAAGCCGGTCCAAATCAACAGAGCCTCCTGACCAAACTCAGCTGATCCCAGAAAACAGAGAAAACAATGTCCATTGTTGTATGCCCCTGAGGTTCTAAAGTTGCTTGTTATACAGCATTACTATGGCAATAGACAGAAGGTATAGACCAGTTCTACACCAGCCAACTAGGGTGTAGGAAGATGTATCAGAGTGTGGCTGCCAATCAAATAAGTACATCAGTATTGCTAGAGTACTCTGTAAAATGCCAAATAATTTGAAACCAGCAGTGAGGCTCCTCGCAGACTTCACACATGGGAAACCTAGGGGCCACCTTTGAGGAAGGTGACTGACATATTTGCACTTTAGTAGCCACTTTCATGTACAGTAGCCACTTTTCATCACTACAATGTTTATCAATTTAGTATGTATATATACAGTAATGCATCATTTAATAACAGGGATACATTCTGACAGATGTGTCCTTAGGTGATTTTTGTCACTGATATGGTTTGGATATTTGTCCCACCCAAATCTCATGTTGAGATATAATCCTCAGTGTTGGAGATGGGGCCTGGTGGGAGGCATGTGGGTCATGTGGGTGAATCCCTCATGGCTTGGTGCTGCCCTCACCATAATAAGTGAATTCTTGTGAGATCTGATTGTTTAAAAGTGTGTGGCACCTCCCCGTTTCTCTCACTCTTGCTCACACCATGTGATGCACCTGCTTCCCTTTCCCCTTCCACCACGATTGTAAGGTTCCTGAGCCCCTCACCAGAAGCCAAGCACATGTTGGTGCTATGCTAGTACAGCCTGCAGAACCATAAGTCAGTTAAACCTCTTCTCTTTATAAATTATCCAGTCTCAGGTATTTATTTACAACAACGCAAGAATGGCCAAATACAGTCACTGTGTGAACATCGTAGAGTATACTTCCGCAAACCTAGATGGTGTAGACTACTACAAACCCGGAATGTAGGGTATAGACTATTGCTTCTAGACAACAAACCTGTACAGAACGTTAATATGCTGAATATTGTAGGCAATTGTAACACAATGGCAAGTTTTGTGTATCTGAACACTTCTTTTTTTCTTTTTGTTTGAGACGGAATCTCGCTCTGTTGCAGTCTGGAGTGCAGTGGTGCCATCTCACCTCACTGCAAGCTCCACCTCCCAGGTTAACACCATTCTCCTATCTCAGCATCCCGAGTATCTGGAACTACAGGCGCCCACCACCACGCCCAGCTATTTTTTTTTTGTATTTTTTAGTAAACACGGGGTTTCACCATATTAGCCAGGATGGTCTCAATCTCCTGACCTCATGATCTGCCCACCTTGGCCTCCTAGAGTGCTGGGATTACAGGCGTGAGCCACCGTGCCCAGCCAACACTTCTAAACATAGAAAAGGTACAGTAGAAATATCGTGTCATAATCTTAGGTGACCACCATCTTATATGTGGTCTGTCATTAATTTAAACATTGTTATGGGACAAATGACTGTGTATGTATACATATACATATATACAAACACACATACACACAATAGACAATAGATAATAGTGCATATACAAAAAAATCTGAATTCAGTAGTAAAAATAAAACATGAATTTTCTTCCCACCTAATATATAAGTTTATTTCTTTTGAGGCAGTTCAGTATTGCCAGTGTCATATACACTGCTCTATTGAGGGGCTAGCAATGCAATTAGCTTCAATTCTAAGTGTAACCACACAACTCTTCTACAAACACATTATATACAGATGTAAAATTGCCAACAAACCTGCAGTGCTAGCCACCATTTGCAGTAAGTTCATCACTGGAAATTCAAACCCCTAGGCAAGAGTGATTAAGTGACTTTCTCAAAACGTCACCCAAGTTGAGAGAGAAACTTGTCTCTAAGCCCCCTATTTGCAAATCCCCGTGGCTGAAACAGGCTCCTAGGGGAAGCAAAGCCATTTGTATATTTTCTTCCTTATCTTTTCTAACAGGCATAATGCCATGTCACATTTAAAAAATTAAAATGTCACACTACTGAGAGTTAAAAGTACTCTCTAGTGCCTCTTGGAAGAAAAACCCAGTGGGCAGTCCATGTAAACTCTTTGAAGGAGCCGCTCTCACTGCTGGAGAAAATGCATCCTTGCTCTTGGCAGGGTAATAACTAGATATCCACCTTGCTGAAAGCCATGCTTGCTTTACATGTATGATTATGTTTAAATGGTCACGTATGCATTATCCTCACTCATATAGACACATTTTAAACTATTTGATTCATGTCAAAAAAGACCAGATTAATTTATCAGGATTGCAATGGTGTGATGTAGTATAAAGGGCACAGGCTTTGGACTCAGGTATCAAAAGGTTTCTACTCTGACTCTCTCAATTACTGATTTTACGATTTTGGTCAAGAGGCTCAATCTTTCTGAGTCTCAGTTTCTTCATCAATAAAGTGGAAAGCATGATACCTATTTAACAAATATTTATTGAGAAGTCATCATGCTTGTCACCAAGGATATAATGGCTATAAATATAAACACCAACCCTTCCCTCCAAGAATCAGCAAAGAAGACAACAGGATTAGTTACGACTTCTTCCTCAATCCTATCTTTAGAATTTAAAATACAGATCCCAAGTGTATCAGTCTGTTTTCATACTGCTATAAAGAACTGACCAAGACTGGGTAATTTATCGAGGAAAGAGGTTTAATTGACTCACAGTTTAGCCTGGATGGGGAGGCCTCAGGAAACTTACAATTATGATGGAAGGGGAAGGGGAAGTAAGGCATCTTCTTTGCAAGGTAGCAGGAAGAGAAGTACTGAACAAAGGGGAAAGAGCTCCTTAGAAAGCCATCAGATCCTGTGAGAACTCACTGTCGTGAGAACAGCATGGGGGAAGCTGCCCCCATGATTCAGTTTCCTCCACCTGGTCTCTCCCTTGACACGTGGGGATTATGGGGACTACAATTCAAGATGAGATTTGGGTATGTACACAAAGCCTAACCACATCACCAAGGAAAGAGAAGTCAGTCCCAGCAATCAAGGATCTTATTTATAAATCCCTTAGAAAATGAAGACTGCTCTATTTAGTCTCTGGTCTGTAGTGTCCGGAAACTGTGCCTGGATTGCAGGGACCCATGTGACTCATCTAGCTCTCCTTCTAGCTGCCCTCTGAAACCCACCAATTCACAAAGCTTAACGTTCTGCAATGGAAAAATACGCATCAAGAACGGAATGCTCAAACTGGCAGCCAGCCAGCTACATGTAGTGGACAATTTCACATTCCCCAGCAACATGCTGGTTTCCTTTGTAAGTCTACCACCACCACCACATTTTTGTTTTCTGTCTCTACCTGCCTCCTGGCTATACAAGTCAATTTCAATTTTGTGTTTAAAATGGGAATGAGAACTGAGGACTTTGTAAAAATAGCTTTTTAATATATAGGTGTCCTCAGAGGTTCCTGAGCATATTTCAAAGTAGAAACTGATAGATGATGATAACAACTGACAGAGGCTTTACATTCAGTGGAGGAACTGAGTCTCCCTTGATCTTGCACTGGCCCCCAGTCCAGCGTGAAACAAATAAGGACAGTCACTGAAAGAGTCTACTGAAATTTGTAAATAATGTTTCCATCTCTGATGAGAGGTAAACTGTTTAAGTCATTACGTGGGAATATTTGTTTTAAAAATAATTCCCTCTTATTATGAGCACCCTTAGAAAATTCCCAAATGCAACCGAGTGTAACCAACATATGATGTTTTTTCTTTTTCACCCGAATAGATGAGATTTAATGCCTAGACCAGTGTGCTTATGTAAGGTGGCCATAGCCCTCATGTCCCTTTTGTAAAAGTAGAGTGTGTATTATTTCTATTAGTAAATGCCCTGATAAAGCTATCAGTCACCTCCCTTTAACAACTGTGCACATTTTTTGCCTTCAATAATTAAATTCTGTCTGTTTACCTTTTTTGAGATATATGTCCCACAGATAGGTTAGAGATACTTTAGAGACAAATCGCAAACAAGGTGCAGAGGAGATCTAAGTGGGTATCAGCATGGGCCACAATTCCTAACCCAAGAAAGCAATGAAAAAGAATCAGAACCACCCTTTGCCTGTTGAAACAGGCACCAGCTCTGACCCATGGGAAGTTTGACATAAAATTTCAGGTATAATGTTCTCTCATTCAATCAGCAGTCTCTGAGAAAGTAGTGTCTCTGAAATCCAAGGGTGTTTGCATGACTGGAGAATCTAAGCTTTGGCAGGAAGCTGTCAGCTGGGAAGGATGTTGGCAAGGTAGGAGAGGAGAGGATCCTACCCACTGAAGGGCATTGCATTTTCCAGATGAAAAACGGTGACCAGTTTTTGTCCCTGGAAGTTCTGAAATGTTCATCTCATTCTAATAAAAGTAAAAGTATAGTCTAGCCACCAGGAAAGATGACAGTGTTAATTTGAGGAGAGTTTAAAGTCACTCTCATATTTTTTTTCTGGGGTAGGTAGAGATGAATTTGCCTTTTGCTTAAGTTTCAAAGGAAGAAAGATATTTCATAACTCCAGCTCATTGACATTTACCCCTCTGCTCTCTGGTCTAAAAAGGAAATTCCATTTGTCACTTCCCTTTCTTGATATACCCATGTGAACAGACTGTTACAGTGGGCATTATGCACCTTTCAATAATGAAATAAACTATGACCTCATACATGAAATAGCACAAGCAGTGAAAACTTAGAATGGAAAGTTTCTGCTAGTGAGAAAATCTGGACCTCATAATCTCTAGAGCAGGTTGTGTTTTTTAAAGTCTAATTTTGAAGCTGAAGTCTGTCATTTATGTTGGAATACAAAGTGTTGGGGGAAGGTGGGGGCTCCAAATTTATCGTATGTGGGAAGACCACCCTGTTGCTCATTTCCCTGCCGTATGGGAAGGCTATTACAGGCTCTTCTGTGAGGCATTTGAAACCTCTTCAATGGTCTTTCTGAAAGTTCTGAAATTTGTCCCAATTAAATTTTCAGGGCTGGGCGTGGTGGCTCACGCCTGTAACCCCAGCACTTTGGGAGGCTGAGGCGGGCGGATCACAAGGTCAGGAGATCGAGACCATCCTGGCTGACACAGTGAAACCCCGTCTCTACTAAAAATACAAAAAAAAATTAGCCGGGCATGGTGGCGGGCACCTGTAATCCCAGCTACTTGAGAGGCTGAGGCAGGAGAATCATTTGAACCCAGGAGGCAGAGGTTGCAGTGAGCTGAGATTGCACCACTGCACTCCAGTCTGGGTGACAGAGCCAGACTCCATCTCAAAAAAAAAAAAAAAAATCAGATGGGGAGGCATACCTGGCAGATGTTTTCTAGGGGACGAGCCTTCAGCAACCCAGCTTTGGGCATCTTCATATGCTGTGGCTTTGGGAAGTGAAGATAAGACAAGGTGAGAGAAGATGATGTCTTGTCCTCGGGTTTCATAGTCTGGAGAGGTGCATTATCAGCTAATGCTTCATTCTTCATCCCATCTCAGAAGACAGACAATGAATATCAATAGAGTTCTCATCAGGCTCCTTATGAGGGGTGTTGCAGTAAGGCAAGGGCTCAAGTCTTCCTTGGTTTAGCCACCAAATCCATATGTGGCCATCCAGCATTTAAACTGAAGAAAAGAATGGTCCCTTTCCTAGACAGCTGCTGTGAGGATTTCATGAGGTAATTCTCATCAAGCCGTTGCAGCTTCCCTGCACCACTGCAAGCTTCATGGCATTAGAAAGACAGGGCAGCCCTGGCTTATGCCCCCTGATGCCTAGTCTGCTGGTGGCCAAGTTGTGAAGCAGGTGACAGTCTCTGACTATGGACCCAAGTCTCTCCACAGACGTGTTCCAAAGTCTAGGCTCACTAAGGGCCATAGGAAGTCTTGTTATAAACTTGAACGCAAACTTACCATTCATAAATACGTTACTTTCTTTCTATTTTGATCTAACTCCTGGTGTCCACAACTGTTAAGACTCATGAGATGGAAGAATGGAGATGAAATCATTGAATGAACATCATCAAACCTCCAACATACGTATATCAGAAATAGGGTTTAGGTAAGACATCTAACCAGTCCAAAGAGATTGCCTTAGCTTCACCATTCCATAATGCAGTGAGTCATTCTTTCTTTATGCCTCCATAAAAGGCTCCCATTTTCATTCTTTTTTACAGTGAAATAGAATTTTATTTCATCAGATGTTTATTTTGCTCCAACCATGAAGCTACCACAATGAATATAAAGATGAATATGATATATTCTCTTTCATCAGAAAACATCCTATAAGTGAAGGAGACAAAGATGTAAACAATACAGCATATCCTAATAGTTAGAATTATAATGTGAAATGTCCTAGATACAACTCTTACCAGCACTGTAGCATTGGACAAGTTAATTAACCTCTTTAGAATTCCATTTTATCACCTGATAAATTAATATAATATATCCCTTTTATGATAAGGTTAGAAATAATAAATATTGTTAAATAGCAACAATAATAATGACACTGTCTTGTGGAATTTGAGAGCTTTCTAAGGAGGTACCTGGGTTGCCAGCCCACAAGTCTTTTAACCATCATATACACAGAACCAGGCACAAGATTATACATAGATTTAGGTTTTCTGATTTTTTTAAGAGATAAGGAATTTGATTCTTAAAATTACTTAATAAAAATTCCTAACATAAAAGTGCCTGCAAGGAATGGAATTTTGGTCAGGAATAGATACAAAGAAATAGGCTTTGAATATTTTGAAAAAGTAGCTGTCATTTATCATGGTAGAAAAATGTCAAGTGTAGAGAAGGCATAGGTGTTGAAAATCTCTATTGTTGGGGTTTAAGACCTAAAATCAAGACTCAATACGACATGTTGCCTTGACATCTCATGAGATGACCTTATCACAAGTTTTTCTCCTCCCTTTGTTCCCATGAATAAGATTCCTTGACCAAATAACCTTCTCATTCAAAGGGACTAGGCACACTTTCTGTTTATAACCAAGTACTTGGTTTCTGTTCCCTGCCAGCCTGTAGAATGATTCAAACAAGCCAATCACATCCTCCCATAGGAAAAAGGACCACCCCACTCTCTTGATACTGCAAGATGTGTCTCTCACAACCCCTGCTTATTCACTGAATTTTCAATTGTAACTTCCACATGGTCCTCCTCCCTGGGGCCATGGGTAGGTGTGACTAACAAACTGCTGTGAGCTTCTCTGTCCAGTGCTGGGTGTGGTGTGTTTGTCCATCTCCACGACTCTCAGGTGGAAATCCTTCCTTATAAACAGGGTGCCTGGGAAACAGTTAACACAATTGTTCTCTGATGGCTTTATGTGTGTGCATTTCGTATCATTACCTGCCTTCAAGAAAATATTTTTTTAATTCAACGTGTGCTTGATTAAAAAGAATACCTTAACATTATTTGGAATAAGTCAGACAAATTGAGAAGTAGAAACTGAGACTTCAAAAATTACCACATGAATGCCCTTTATTGAAATTAAACCTGTTTGACTACGTGAATCCAAATAAATGCATTTTCAAATATCAGATATATTAATGTGTTGCCAATAAAAACACCTTTTTCATTAAAATGTTTGAAAATATTTTCAAATGCCTGGATCAATTACAACTAAAACAAAGTAACATATTTTCTAAATTATAAATTATTTCACATAGTATCATGCAAAATTCAGTTTCCAGTTGTTAACTGATCACTCTAAGGAAACAAAAATCTACATTTCTAGACCTGAAGTTTGAGGGTTTTCTTTCCCAAACATAAAGTGGTGGTGGACATATCCTTCCTAGTTTAGCATTCTACTGATCACCAACATCTGATCTAAATGAATGGTTCATCTGAAATTTTCAAGGACAAGTGACTCTCATTACATTAAGACAATGTCTGTAAGATGAAGAGGGTTTCATCTTACAGGTGCTGTTCCTAAACACCTTGTAATTCCTTTAGGTAATCTTTGCTTCGAAGATAATGCCAGATAGAGTCCATGAGGCTCTAAACCAACCAATTTAACAAAAACAAAGCTAGGAATGAAAATAGAATCTGAAAGTAAGGGGAGTAACACAGTCTGACTCCATCCCTGACAGTGGCCCTCCATATTAGCAGGAAGGCACCTATCTGACTACGTGCAACCATCATGTTATGATGACTCTAGAAGAGGCATGCCTCCATTTTGTCCTTAGAATCATTAGAGAAATGCAAATCAAAACCACAGTGAGATAGCATCTCACACCAGTCAGAATGGTGATTATTAAAAAGTCAAGAAACAACAGATGCTGGTGAGGTTCTGGAGAAATGGGAAAGCTTTTACACTGTTAGTGGGAGTGTAAATTAGTTCAACCATTGTGGAAGACAATGTGACAATTCCTCAAAGACCTAAAACCAGAAATACCATTTGACCCAGCAATCCCATTAATGGGTATATACCCAAAGGAATATAAATCATTCTATTACAGAGATACATGCACGTGTATGTTCTTGTAGCACTGTTCACAATAGCAAAGACATGGGATCAACCCAAATGCCCATCAGTGATAGACTAGATAAACAAAACGTGGTACATATACACCATGGAGTACTATGCAGCCATAAAGAGGAATGAGATCATGTCCTTTGCAAGGACATGGATGGAGCTGGAAGCCATTATCTTTGGCAAACTAATGTAGGAACAGAAAACCAAACACCGCATGTTCTCACTCATAAGTGGGAGCTGAACAACAAGAGCACGTGGTCACAGAGAGGGGAACAACACACACTGGGGCCTATCAGGGGGTGGAGGGCAGTGAGAGAGCATTAGGAAAAATAGGTAATGCATTCTGGCCTTAATACTTAGGTGATGGGTTGAGAGGTGCAGCAAACCACCACGGCACACATTTACCTATGCAACAAACCTGCACACCCTGCATATGTACCCTGGAGCTTAAAAATAAAAATTTTAAAAAGGTAAGAATCAGTGGTGGCTGTCACACCTTTAACATGGTTTGAGTCAAGCAAAATTGTAGGTGTAAAAAGTTTGGGCATCTTCACCAGCTTCTGGTGCAAAACCACATAGTATTTCCTTTCTTTATTTATTTTAAAAGATTCAAGTCTCAATCCCACTGATTGTCAGAAGACACTGTTTTTCTCTGTAGTTCTCCTCCTCTGATACGTTCAAAGCATCAGTGGGTGTTTTTTCAATTCAAAGAAGGAATCTATACTTAACATTGTCATCGACCCCTTCCTGCTCTTCTGGACAATTCATAGAACTACCTCAAGGGAAGATGGTCTCTAATTGTCATGGTTCATTATCAGAAACAAGTTATTCTGACCTTAGATGTTGAGACATTCTAACCTCTGCTGGGAAGCTGTGTTTGCTGCCCTGACATTTCTCTCTTCTTTTTCTGGAAGTGGGTGGACAAAATTCTTCCCACCTCACTACTATGCTCCATCAGGGAATGACTTACGACAGAAATAATAATAAAATTGCCCCCACGATCCACTTGTTGTGGAAGGTTGTCTTTCATCGTGGTGGAGAGGCAATTTGTCTTTTTGGGACATGGGACCTTTCTTGTAAATGTCCCTGAAATCTCAGGTTTGTTCACTCCTAATTCAAACACTGGTAACCCCTTATCTGGAGAATACCTGTCTCATCGGGGCACTGCCTTTACACCTGGACTTTGGGTGTTCTAGATGAGAATGTACATAGAACAGGTCTTTTAATAACACTGTTTTGTTCAACATCACTTCATTATGACATCGATGAGAAAAAAATAGATTCCCCATCTAGGTGGGGCTTGCATGTTCTTCCCAAGTCTATATGGGTTTCTCCAGGTACTTTTGTTTCCTCCCACACCCCACAGCTGTGCACCTTAGTTTCACTGGTGTGCTACACTGTCCCAGTCTGAGTGAGTGTGGCTGTGTATGTGAGTGTACCTTGCAATGGGATGGCCTCCTGTCCTGGGCTGGTTCATGCCTTTCATCCTGAGCTGCTGAGACAGGCTCCGGCCACATGTGACCCTGAAATGAATAATGGGATAAATAATTATCTTACTTAGGCTTATTATTTTTTTAAAATGTATATTAGCTTACATTTATTTCAGTGTTTTGAGTCTTTATTTAGAAGTTTAATGATTGATGTTTTTGTGGTCAGAAATATACTGTAGAAACTTAACTCTTATTCATATTAATTAGTATATGCTACAATTGGTTTTGTTACATGTTGTTTCAGTTAACATCACAGTTTCCGAGAACCTATTGCTGATGTTAAGTGAGGGCTTATTGTGCTTCAGAAGGAATTGTCAGAGTTCTTTCCCTTCCCAGTGAAAACATGAACCAATCAACAAATTCTTAAAGGACCTTAGACATGGAAATCAGTTAGCTTCAACTTGAAAGCCCTGACTGTCTCAAACAAGGGATACTTAATTCAACTTCATGTCTTTGGGGGAGGGACATTCATTCTTTAGTGCTCTGCTCATGCCCTCATGCCCAGATCTCAGTGACAACATCCCAAGGTTATGCAGCCTGCATTGGAACAACCCAAGAAATCTGTCAGCATCTGGAAGGATCCCCAGAGGAAGCATGGGATGAACTGGTAGAGAAGATGACTGTCCCCAGAAGGACTCAGCACCAGCATCTCTTAATTCCCATCTTCCTAAAAGCCATTGACTCAATTCAGAAAGAATGGTCCTCCTCCAACTCTGTCTGTCATTTTATCATGAAAACCTAAAATCAAATCTTATTTGCTTATAGAAATTTGCTAGAACATTTTAATTCTATCAACTAAAAACATGACACTCTTTTAAATATGTTTCACATACAGACAATGCATTCCAATAAAAAGTATCTTCTTTGCACTCTTTCTATTTTTTGGCTCCAATTAGACTATACACTATCGAAGTCCAGAAAGCCCAACCTTTCATTTTCAGTCTTCTTGTCTGTGGAACCTACTATATTAAATGCATTAACCTACTGACCTTTGGTACATATTGATTGAATCAAATTAAATTGAAGGACAGCCTCTCTCCGTGTGAGATTTTAGAATTAAAAGTACAGAGTTTACCTAGTGAACTTGGGGACCTATTTCCAGGGACTCAAGCTTCGGTTTGAGAAAAGTGAATTTTATTCCCAATGGGATAAGCATCTGAATAGCTTTACTCATTCAGTGCAAGTGAAGGGATGTGAAACACAGGAGAGCAATCACTCATTGCTGAGCTCTGGGTCAACCAGGTTGCAAGGATGTTGTCACTGCAAACCTTATTCCATTAAGGCTTGGAGATTATTGGGGATCAGCACATCTCCTTGCATATGGATTATGGCCATATCTTCCTCAGCATGTACAAGACTTAAGCTATTATCTATGCCCCCAAATCCACACCCCCATCCTTTGCCCTACATTATCTCACTGTTGGCTGATACTTACTCTAGACCGTCCTCACTGCTCGCGCATTCTAGTCCCTCCCTCCATGCTCAAATCTCAGTATGTGACAACAGTTCAGGGTCTTCCCACTGTCAACAAGATGGCCAGTGTCATGACTCATAGATCCCACCCTCCCCATAACCAGGGATCGTCTACCTCCTCAGTCTCATTTCCATTTTCTTGCCTACATACAAGTCACATGCAGCTCCAGGTCATTCCTGTAATGCAGTAGGTCCCTCACACTGCTCTGCATTTCCCTGTGCTGATTCATTGGATAGGACGCCTGCCCCTGATTATCTGCCAATCACCTGCTCATCTTTACAACCACACAGAAATCACCTTCAAGAGGGCCCCTGTCCTACGCTCCCCAGGCAGAAGAGGCACTCGGCTCACAGAGTCCTTTCTAGACTCCTCTTGCCATCATGCTTAAGGCATGGCCTTATACCTTCAGTGGACATTGTGTTCATTGCTTCTCTTTTCCATTTTAGGACACGGCAGGCTTTCTAAAGTCATCTTCTTAGATGCCCCAGATTTTCTCTTCAGCTTTAATTCTATCAGTGACTGCTTGTTGTTTAGATCATATATGCCTCACCAGCCAATGTTCTCCTAATATTGATCTCTGTCATCTATTGATTAGGGAGGGCAAGTCATGGAACCTCTTTGAATTCTGGTTTTTTCACCTCCAAAATGAACTTACTATTATCGCTTAAAATATTAGAGTGAAAATAGAAAAAAATAACTTTAATAAATTGTCTACCACAATGTTTTGTGATCGTAAATGCTTAATATAGCATTAGGTTATTTAGCAAATATTCAGTTTATACTCTAGGCCAAGCAATGCAAAATATTAAGAAAAATCAGACCCAACCCGTGACCTCATTGAGTATAGAACTAACTGGAAGAGATAGACAATAGTTACATTATTATAGCTGCACACACACACACACACACACACACACAGCTGTAAGAGAAATACCATCTTAGAAGAGGAGCTTTGTCTTATAGAAATTATAATAAGGGTCATTCCTGACCCGAGTGTAGGGTCAGGAAAGGCTTCCTCAGGAACCCGATGGCTGAAGAATAAACAAAACAGCTGGAATTAATAGAACATTCTCCTTTTTTCTCTTCTGTTCTGATTCCCAATTCTTAGGAAGCTAAAGAGGCACAGGTGTGTGCACACACACATGCACACATGCACACACACACCCCTTATGCCCAGTCCTCTACACCAGCTTTGTCCAATAGAACTTCCTGTGGTGATGGAAATGTTCTATATCTGCACTGACCAACACAGTAACCACTAACTCTTTGTGGCTACTGAGTTCTTAAAATGCAACTGATGAGACTTCAGAACTGAAATTTTTATTTTATTTATTTTAGTTAATTTAAGTGTAAACATAAAGAGCCACATGCATCTGGAGGCTACTGCACTGGAAAGTGAAGTTCTAGACTCTATTTCCTTTCCAAATCTCAGACTCAGCTTGATTCATGATGGGACTAACACACACTAACTCCAGGCTGTTTTGCGGAAACAGGATGTTAGAAAGGCATCTTGGTACCTTTTATTCTGAGTGAAAGTGACATACACTGACTCAAATCAACTCTAACTGATTCATTTGTCTGGGACAAGTTGCCCAGAACTCACCCTCAAGACTTCTCACTAAGAATAACAAATATGCCGTCATGTTTCCCATTAAACAAGCATTAAAAACTAACTAGTTCTTCCCTTTTCCTATGTCACTATACACAGGAATTCACTCAGTTAACATCCAGTGATGATTTTCCATGTA